>NC_070591.1:15367923-15967923 GCF_027409825.1 Scomber japonicus | reverse complement strand
ATATTTCCAATGCTTCCTGTACCTTCAGCTTCATTGAGCACAGAGAGGGCTTTTATTCTGCCCTTGTACTGAAGTATAGATAAACATGAGACCAGCAGCCAATGAAGGATGGAGCGTTTCATTTTTATGGTGTTTTTAGAAAGCTGTGTTTGCCTTCTTGAACCAATCATTAGATGCAGTGGAAACAAAGCAATGTGCTCACCATAACTTAAAGCAAGTGCTTAAATCAACAGACAATTTTAATCAACATTTTAGTAATTTCCTGTAAGTTTTTAAGATGACACCCTAGGGTTTGACGATATGGGCCGGAGAGGTCGGGAAGAAGTAGCGGTCAGGTTCTGCTTGGGCTGTTTGTCCAAGGGAGCTTTAAATTAGAAATGTGAAGGAGCAGGGGGGCAGCAGGGAATTGCGACGGGCATTAATCTAGCAGTGCGTTCAGATGCATTCATCTTTCCTTCTGTTTGCAGCCCTGGCAGAACCTCTCCTGAGTGCGGCGGTGAAATTGTTTTGTGCATGCTGTGTCTGTGTGTGTCCGCACTTGCACCCACATGTCTTGTGTGCCTGTGTGTGCAAACAAAGATAATTCAACGTTCTGCTTGGGAATACATCCACACTTTGTGTTTGGAATGCCAGAGAGCCAAATTATACCTTGTGAACGAGCAGGAGGGCCGTGGTGTCTGCTGCAATCATTGGAAGGAAAACATGCATCTTGCTTTTTTTTTCTCTTTTAAAAAAGGTTATTCATTTTCAACAGGTTCACAATTTACAAAAACAAAAACACATGCTGTAAGACACCAATCACAAATACAAGGAATAGATATAACGTGTGAATAATGAATGAATAAAGTGCAGAGTGTTCAGTGATTATTCAGGTCAGCCTGGAAATGCCTCCTTGAGTTTCCTTAGATCAAAGATCCAGCAAGTGCTAAGTGTTGATTTTTATCCAAAGATCTCCTCCTTCTGAGATCAGCGGGCGTGTGTTTAATGACCATGTCACTGTCAATCACATGTTTGATGACCATGGCACATCTATTTTTCCACAGTTTAACACACACTTTACTGATGATCAGTTGGAACAGTTATTTTTGTTTGGAAGGCATATTTTCCTCCAGCAGACCATTCATGAGTTATAGTTTTTTTTGTAGATGCACATACTCACACACACACACACACACACACACACACACACACACACACACACACCCCCAACAACTGACCCTAGCAACAGTAACTGGCTAGTTTTATTTTTGTTGTTGTTAACAATTATTTTTTAGGGTTTTGTGGAGTATTGTCTAGTTTTTCCTTTTTTTCACTTTATGTCTTTGTCCCTTAAAACAAATCAGTCAAAGTCTGAGATCTTGTAACAGTCAGTCAGGAGTTGGTTTTGTGTTTCATCTTCATTACAATAAATCACAAGACATTCGTTTGTTGTTACATAACAACTCCACAAAAACGACAGCTCTAGCAGGACATCACAGAACATCTCTAATGCTCCCTGAGAGATTTTTATGTTTCTTAATTTTTTATCACCTCAGAGCCAGTGTTACCAGTTTTTATATTTAATTAACCCACCATATTCAATGTCATAAATCTTTAAAAAAATCTCCATATATTAGTTTATACTCTGGACCATGTCTGGCTCTCCCTCTCCTCTTTCTCCACACGTAGAGATCACCAATCCAGAGAACATTTCTGGAAATGGCGGCAGAAACATTTTTAACAAAACTGTATAGCACCCAACCCAACAAGTTTGATTGCTTTTATATAATAGCTCTCATTTGGTAACTTCCCTGGTTGTTACCTTAATTAAGTTGACACAGTATTTATTTTAGTTATCATTTTATTTGCTGGAGGAAGGATGTTTGCCAGGAAAAGGAGTTTGGAAAGGATGAATGTTTTGACTATAGTCATGCTTGATCTGCAATTTCACACAATTTTTCCTCCCACTTTTTTCCACCACAGTCTCTTTTACAGATGGCCAGATGCAGTATTTTACTTTCTTGGTTGATTTGAATATTAATATTGTGCCTGTCACTCTCTCTTCCAATCCAAATTCATCCATTTTGGCATGATTTAGTTTAGTTTTCTGTCTGTAGTCCATGTGCTTTGGGAGCAAGAGGCGGGCTACAAAAAAAGAAAGACAGTGTGGAAGTATTTCAGAGCCCACCTGCTTTTTGCCCTTATCTCATCTGCTTCTATCAGTGACCATGTTTTATAAATCTGTCAAATCTAGAAGTAAATTAACTCTGAAATGCAGCCTTCTCCAGCATCACCATCTTTGATGAATTATTGAAAAGTATTGAAGAAATCTCTGTAAATTAATACTCGTTCTTTATATGATACGAAAAAGAACTGCAGGAGCATTCATAACAAAGTCCTACATAGTTATTTCATGGTGAGGTGGTTGTGTACATTCAAATGTTTGTGTGTATAATAATAAAAGTGTCCTCTCTGACTCCTCTCCTCTCTCTACAGGATTGGCCTTCTTCTTCTGGGAAATCCTCTGGATAGAGAGACCACTGATCAGTACCGTCTGATTGTCACAGCCTCCGATGGCAACCCTGGAGGGGTGAGGCACAAACCTCTTTATTAAACTATGGGCCTCAAACATTAAGCTCAAATAAGAAATTCTCATACAAGCTCATTTGCTGTGAAATTTGGCTCACTGAACCAAAGTGCTTCATCAGCATGGAGAATCTAATGCATTTGAACTCTGAGTTTAAAAGCTTTGATTTTGTCACAGATTCATGAAATCTATGATTGTACTAGGAGTCAGGAGCATATACTATATACTGTAGATAATCTATGATTTTGTGGTTTTGAGAACCTGCTGAGTTCTGCAGTGGGGGTTCTTCACTGATTGATAAAAGCCACCGATAAGGAGACTGCTGTGACTACAGTTTTGAAAGGGTTAAGAGGTTGTTTTGAAAGTGTTAAGAGGTTTTCCACAGCACAGATGTGTTCACTGGGAGTCAGGTCAGGTCTGTTAGTCAGTTCCACTCATTAAGACTTTTACTCAATTACCAGGGCTTTGGTGAAGTACTACAATACATTAACATAATGGTTTTACTGGAAAATGCCAAGTTATTGAGAAATTATTGTAACTCTTTCCTGCACATAAAGTTTTAAATGCACTAAGTTTGATCACTGGTTAAATGATATTTGCTAAGTGTTTCCTCCACTTTTTACATATGTTGTAAAAATCTTGTGTGTAGCTAGCTTGAGCTAGCAAAACAGTTTTACCTTACAGATATCGAACAGTTAAATATCCCAAGGATCATAACATCTGATCTCTTGGGCTTTGCTTGGATTTTATCATTGTTTGTTGATAAGCTAAAACATTATTCTGTAATATTTTGGGAATGTGATGCCGTTATTAGATAGAGTAGAGAGATGTCAGAAAATTAGTGGAAAAAGAGAGGGCAAAAAACATCCTCGGATGAACTGGGACTAAGGATGTAGAGACTCATGATCGGCATCTTAACTCGAAGCTAACTATATGGTTGGGAAGCATTCACTGAAATGGATCAGGAATAAGAGGAAGGGCCAAATTAACACATGAATCTGAACACACTCTTGTAGAAAGAAACATGAATGTTGTAACTTGCTATTGAGTTTCCTTTGTATCTACACACACAGTAGTTGGGAGAAGACTCTTGCTGTTTCAAATGGAATGCTATTTTGTAAAAGAGTTCTGCAGTGATTTATTATTGCACTTCCCAAAAGGTAGATGACTCCATTAAAATGGATTTTTTTTTAGATGGTTAAAATGGAATCAGCAGAGACAGAGATGACCTGTCTTTTAGTTCCCAATATTTTTCAAGTTCCAAAAACACTGAATCCTACATTTCCCATAATGCTACTTATTGCATGTTTTAATTAGGCTGTTTAGCAAATGCAAATTTTAAACTATAGTCCCCAAGTTGAGATAACCCTGATGGCATAATTTCACGTCATTATGGTTATTTTCTCAGAATTGACTATCTTCATCTAGAGCAACAGAAAAACAGCATTTCCACTGAGTGTTACTTACCATGACCCCTCAGAAAGAAAAGTCATCACAAGCATTTGCGAGATTTGAGTGTTTATACTCCCTGAGCTGTCTTTTCAACTTTGCTGAGAAACAACAGACACTATAACTGAATGTGAATGCTGGCTGCTTCACCTCCCACTGAGAGCTGATAATCATATAAACCGTCTTAATTTAATTAGACATCACCTCAGTTGGCTCTGCATTTGCAGCTGTCTGTGTTCCAGGCAGAGGTGAAATGCGGCATCCTTTTTAAGATGCTGCGTGTGATACATAATGAACATTAGCTGATGAGCTGTCAAAGAAGTGATGTTGATTGCCACCCCTCCCTCACCTGCGTACACATAAACACTCGGATCGACGGCTCCGTTTCATCTGCTGGCAGGCTAAGTGTGACGGTCAAGTGGAGCTGTATAAGAAGTATATATGCCGCTGCTGTGTCACACAGTACTTGTGATTGCCCCAGAACTGTAGGGGGGGGGAAGGGAGGGGAAGAGCAGGCGAGATGGACAGCGACAAGGTCAGGAAATAAAGAGCAAACAAATCAAGAGCGTGTAAGATGTGGAGTCACCTCACAGAATGAGGTAAGCACAAGCTGGTGCTCTTTGTCCTGATATTGATAGACAGATTGTACAAACTGACACCCTTTACCTATATTGTGTGTGTGTGTGTGTGAAGGAGAAATAGAGGGGGAGAGGGAGAGGGAGAGAGAAAAACATCTTGGTCACAAAGTAAATTACTGCCCGACTCGAGCGGACTAAATGTCACTGTTAGGAGGAAATGCTGTCACAACAGGAGGGAAGTTGAATGAGGGAGAAGCAGTAAAGGGTGCAGGAGGGTGCGGAGATGGGGAACTCATTCAGCGAGACGAACTACTGCGAGGAAGGCTGGAAATAAAAAAGATCAAAATAAGCACAGGAGGAGGGGACGGATAGAAGAAGGCGACAGAGAAAAGGAGGGGGACACCAGGGATTTGGATGTGTAATTAGCACAGAACTTGGTAACCATGGGAACTTGCCACAAGGAGCCAAGCAAGCCATCTTCCCCCTGGCTCTACTTCTCTTTGAGTATAGTCAAATCTGTATGCTAGCAGGGACTTTTTTTTTTTAGAAATTCATACTTGTTGAATTTTAATTCTTACATCCTCTAGCATATGAAACAAATTGTGCTCATCTGTTTGGCCAATTCAAAATTTGTATTCTCAACACTGCAAGCTGCAATCATAACTGCCAGGCAGGCTCAGATGCTGAAAACTCATCCTGGGAAGCTTGATAAAGCTGTTCTTCTTGCCCTCAGAGGAGGGAGTACATGACTCCTAACAGCCTGATCATATCAGCAACTGTAACATGTCTGCTGGTCAGGGTTGTCACTTGAAAGGCAAAACACCATCAGCCACTTCTGGATCTTTCAGACAGCAAGGATAGAAGACGAGACATCACAGAGTTCCATCTATTTCATGTTAAATAAATAATAGCAGCTCGTTAATCACAGTTGTGGCTGTAAAGGTAGGATTTTTCCCTTTGATAAAAACACTCACACCAGGATGGAGATCTTAATTGGCCTTAGGTTTTCTGTGAAATGAAAAATAAGTGGATCACATCACCACACTGATAGTTTGTTACATCCCCTCGCATCCTTGGTGTAATGGTTTTCAGCATGGATTACCATGTGAGCTCGTACATGAAAGTAATGATTATGTTTGTCTCAGATGCTAGAATAAAAGAAAACAACAATGCTGAAGGAATTCCCAAAGAACAGAAGATGAAGGTGACATTAACTAAGTAATTTTTTTCATGACATACCTCTCAATGTCTCATCTGGCAGGGCAACTTCAAACTACTGTCTTCTGGGACATGTTTTTTTTTTGTTTGTTTTCCAAGGACTAACTCCTCCCACAACCCGCCCATCCTTTCTCCTCTAAAAGAGACTATTTACTCCATTATTGTCATGCAGTTTACTCCCACCGAACCAAAAAGATTATATACAGTAGTCTATAGTGCATACTCAGCCATTTCTCTATGTTGATTTATAGGAGTTCTATGGGTGGGTGTACTGTGTTATTGCTGAAGATTTGAGAGCAGGAAAAAAGTGCACACTCTGGCTGTATATATGCTTTTCTGTTTTTATATAGATGACGTTTCGTTGATCGCGCCTTCATCAAAATCAACAATGATAGTAGGGAAGAGCTGGTGTATTATATTGGCCACACTTTGGTGACACATCAGATGGTGATTAGACAATCATCATGAACCATCAGGGTGACAAAATCTATCAAGAGGACTCAAGCAAATTAAAACTCTTATCACACAGTGACAGGAACTAAAGCCAAAGTGACAAGTACTATTATGTCACATACCACATATAGATTTCAATTTTACATGACTTTTTTATTATTTTCAAAATACATGTATTTTCTATTCGATTTCTAATAGAGAGATAGAGTTAAACATCAGCTCTATATTAACATTATAAACAACTTCATCTAAATATCAAATGAATAAAGGAACATTACAAAAATCACTTGAAGTCATAATCTATGTTCAATTCATGAGGTGACAGAGTTCTCAGGCAGTGGATTCAATAGTTTTCCCTCCTCATTGTGTGAAGGTTAAAAGCAGTACTTTGGTACACAGTGGCTGCAAATGAATGAAACACATGAAATGAATTAAGACTAAACAGACCTTGAACATTCACAATACATATATAAGATCATTTGCTTCAAACATTTGTAAAATATAGTCTACAGTTATTACACAATGCCATAAAAAGAGTTAGTGTTTATATAAGTTTGTTGATGAACTGAATTCTGTTTCCTTGGCATGTTGAATTGTTGTTCTAAAAGTGTATTATCAGGGAAAGGAAGATGCTGAATCTGATTTCTTGTTACTGAGGCTTACAACCTTGTACGGTTTTCTTTTAATAATAACCATCAATGCATCTGCCCCAACAAAGATTGCCGAAGGATAATGCCCTCTTAATTAAGTTTTTTTCTTAAATACAAAAGAATGGCAGAATACTGTGTTCCTGTGAGTGTTAGTAGTTTTGAGTTTTATTTTTTAGTTTCTTTATGTGTTAACAAGACTAAGGGTCTGATTTACTAAGATCCCAAATAAAGGGTACTAAATTGCGTGCACGGTATAGAATAGATCGCGCATTTCGTTTGCGTGTGTTTTGTGGGTGATCTACTAAGAATAACTACGTGAATGAAAACAGGTGCAACAGGGTGGAGACAGCAGTATTTAAATGAGGGTTTTGCGTGTCTTAATGGAGAGTTTGGACGAGCAGAAAGCTGCAAGCACAAAATGAAATATGATCAGGTTCTAGTGGAAGAGGTTGACAAATATATTGAGTTATGGTATTATCTTGCACAGTTGAAAGACGCAAACCTCAGTATGCAGCGTTAGTAGATCAGCTTGCACATTTTTTGCGGGTGATGTCAAGTTTGCACACATTTTTACACACGCAAACCTTTAGTAAACCAGGCCCTAAGAGTCTACAGCCATTGTAACGACCTTTGAGACTGTACTCGGGGACAGGGAAAATATTGTACAACTTAACATTTTGACCCATAATGATGCTAGATGACAAGTCAGGGGACATGAACATACCAAATTTGATGACACTCCCTCCACTATTTTAAAAGGCAGGTCAACAAAGTCTGTAGGGTCCTCTGAGGACTGTGCAAAAGTTTCTGGAAATCCATAGTTGAGATATTTCAGGCTGGATGAAAGTGGTAGACCGCTAGTGTGGCTAAAAATGTAAACATTTCCAGAACCCACTTGTACAGTCTTCTTTCTAAAGCCTGTATCTGATCTCATTTCCTTGAGGTGAAATGCTGACAAAAGCTTTGTCATCCACAGATTTAATCAGTGCCCCTTAATACTTTCTCAAAAATCATTGGCAGAAAGAGTCAGCACTAAGGGTGACTATGTCCTTGTGACAGCATTGTTTACTCAGTATTTGCAGTGTGGCATACTTTTAAAGGCAGTGTATTTATTCAATTTGATATTTAGTTATTGTTTTAACCAGTGGGCCACAGAAAGGCTGTTGTGATAGTGACAGCACAGCTGATGGAGATCTGAATGAAATAACCATGAACAAGTGCCAGCAAATCTGCCTTTACAGTATTAGATATTACCTATTTTTTTTATCTCTGACAACTGAAAAGCATTACCTTGATGAACTTGACGTTTCAAATAATCCCTTTACACATTAAATGTAGAGCTACTGTTCTGAATGATGCAGGTTTTTATGTAATGGAATGAATTGGAATTACATTTTTCATAAATTATGAATTAAATAAAGTAGGACCCTACCACTTTTGCTAATCAGTTCCTAGAGGAAAACCTAGCTTTGCTCAGTTGGCAAGGCCTCCTGACTTCTTTGCTTAAATTAATAATATATTTGCCTTCAATTTACCTGGAAAGTTGATTACATTTTCAATGCATATTATCATTTTTTTAATGTACAGATTGTGGCTTTGAATGCCAGTACTTTCCCATGAAGGTCGTTTCTGAAGGATATAATCCACTTTTTAATATTGTGACCTTGTTTGTTGTTACCACTCATAAAAACATAGCTGCTACTCTGTACTGTTTATCTAGAGCACCATAGTTCTTTTTTGTTTTTGTCTTTCATCTATTTTTGTTCATCTTAGTTTTGTCAGGGTCAAAAGTCCTCTTTAAAATCATTATTTCTCATTAAATTGTGTTAAAGTGAGATTTTACCAGTGGATCCTTTTTGGTGCTGATGCTTTACAATTTAAAATTTCAAAACTTCAAAGTCTTAGGTAAATTATATCCAGATTCATGATTATATTTCTTTTTGGTTTAAATTGTGCTTAATGTATTTTTATATAATGCATGTAGTTAAAAAAAACAAAAAGAAAACCCAACTCTGGTCTTAATTGTGCTTCGTTTTTTTTTCATCAGACCTCCACTGCCACTGTGAACATAGTGGTGACTGATGTCAACGATAATGACCCAGAGTTTAATCTCACCATGCCCACTAATTTTACTGTCCAAGAAGAACAGGCCAATCTGTTTGTGGGACAAGTCCTGGTAAGTGTTTTGTTTTTTGTTTTTTTCTTTTTTTCAAACATCTGGATCACCTGTTGTTTTCTCAAGTATTGTATATCCACATGTTACCACTGAATACCTCCCTTCCAATTGTTGTGTATCCATTAAAAAAATGACTTTCCATTTTCCAACACAGTTGATCTTGTTGGACAGATTTGTCACCCAAAGCTGTTTCCCTGTTGACTGGCCTGGTTCAGCTCCACTGAGCAGTTTTCTAATTACTGTTGCAGATTGATTGGCGTGATGTTTGTCTGTGGATTAATCATGAAACAATGCAAGCAGACAATGTATGCACATACATGCCCACTAAGCGGCAGATGAGGCAATAAAATCCAGTTGTCTTGGTTTTTATTGCCTCAATTTCTCCTACAGATTCACTCTCTTACATAATGACATGCCTAAATCCCCCAATTTCCTCCTGACTCACTGTTTTGAAACAAAGTTTTGAAACTCAGAAACAATAAGTTACAAAATATTGAACCAAAAGAAGTTTTGAGGGATTTGCAGGGAGTGTGGAGAACTATTACAATATCAGATGCTGTATCTTCCCATTATAAGAAGGTTTGCTTTGGGTTTGGAAGATTTCTCATCCACTGTCCTTATGTTAGAAAATATTAAAAGAACTAAAATGGAATGAATATTGTCTATAGTTAGATAATGTAATAATAGGTTACCAAATAGAATATGTGAAGAAAATAAGGTAAATAATTGAGTGAATTGTGCTGTTGTGCTATTTGACTTGTTGATCTAGTCTATATTGGACAACATACAGTATAGCACATTTTGATCAGATTATCCATGTCAATTTGATTTCAAGTCTTTGTCATGTCCTTGTAAGTGCTTATGCAAACAAAAAATTCCAGCTGACACCAAGGATAAACAGTTTGACAAACAAGATAAACAAAGTTTGTCAGCTTTCAGGACATATATCTACATTTTTTTTATCATTAGCCATCCCATTCCAGTTTTTCATAGGGTAATAACATGGACTGCCAGTAAATGCTGCAAGTTTATGAACTGTGAAATAAGACAAAAGGACATATGAAGAAAGCTTTGTGTTTGCATGAGGTAAAGCTACTTTCAGTCTCTCACTCCCAAGTGTTTCCTCAGAACTGCAGCCAGAAGCTAGATTGGCGCTTAGCCCACCACGCCCCTCCCCCGTCCTGCTTCGAAAGGTTCTCTCAGCTGGTGCCTGGCCAACTAGAGCTGAGACTGCCTTTCAGACTGAAAAGAAAAGTGCATTGAAGTACTTTGCTCACACACAATCCTGCTCTCCATGCACATACACATAGAGAGGCAATAGCTTTGCCTGTTGTAGCTGATCAAGAAGGGATTGAGGTTTTTTGTCAATGCAACACTGTTCTATAACAATGTCATGAAATAAGAACAATCTCTTCAACACTGGTGACATATTGTAGTTACAAATGAGCCTACTTACTTCCATAACAAAACCATGATTTATACATTACATTAGAAATGTATCTGATGGTGGACTGTAGACAAACTTCTTTTAGACTACTCCTTTTATGATAAATCTTGCAAAAGAGTGAGATCGCTCCACCACAGTTGTGTGGATGAGACCCATATACACTTTACTTTTTCTCCAAATGATTATACTCCTATAGCTTAACTGTATCAGTGTGTTCTGCAAATAAACAGCTGGGTGTGATTTCAGTTAAATAATGACAAGAAAGGGATGCTGTAATTCTACATTTCAATAAGGAGGATGATTATTATTGCTTCTTTGGGCTGCAGTATAACAACTTAACACGATAACACAATCAGCCTTTTATCATCCAAAAACTGCCAGAATGAAGATTTATGTCCTCACACATGCTTTGATCTCATGTGGATACACAATTATCAATGCTGCTGATAGACTTCTAACAGGAGCCAGGCAAACCTACTCTTAAATCTCAACAGTGGCTTCCAGGTAGTCTAGTCTAGTAGATTTTAAAGTGCTGCTGTTAGTTTATGAATCACTTAATGGCTTAGGACATAAATGGAGTTCAGATATGCTTGAAGGATAAAAACCCAGTAGGTCCCTTAGATCTGAAGGAAGCAGTCATTTCATAGTGCCTAGAGTCAGAATAAATGTGTAAATGTGTTAAAGCTGCCTCTATACTGCACAAAGATGGAAACGTCCTGATGTTCTTGAATTCTAGCCTTTTTTAAACATAAATTTAAAAAAGAAAATTTCCACTGCTGTTATAAAATGAAAATATCGGCGAATTGAAATGGTTCAATAACCGTACAGATTCTAATTTTATTTATATATTTCATTTGATTCAGATATAATTGGGTTTCCTTTTCATTATCATTTAAAATCTTGTTTTACTTGATTGTTAAGACTTTTATGCAATTTAATAGATGCAATAGAAAAAGGCATGTTGATTAAATAAGAAGGACTTTTGCAAACTTTAAATCTCTTGACATGAAGTGGAAGCTGAGCTGAGCACTCTTGTCACAGTTAGGGGCTAGTTTATAGACTCTTACAAATCAAACCAGTCACAATGCCACTATTATTTTCTTTAGCTGTCCACCTTCACCCAATTTCAAGTATCTCTTTAACAACTTCTTTCTGGTTTGTCTCCTTTGCTTAATCCTCTCATGGTAGAGAAACATTTAATCATTTGTTAAGCAAAGAGCACATTTTTGCATTTTAGGAGGTCATGGTCATTGCACAGTGTTTTTGGAGAACATTCCCTTTGGTGTGAGGAGCAAATGTTTGGTCTGTTTGTAAGAGGTTGTTAAGTGTTACTGTAAGATTTTATTTATAGTTGCAGGCAAAGTGCAAGAGGGATAGACTACTCAGAGATAAAAGCTCTGGTCTCTGGAGTTTAACCCTCCTGTTGTCCTCCCGGGTCAAATTGACCCCATCTCTTTTGACTGTTCCTTCCTTCCTTCCTTCTGTCTTTCTTTCCTCCCTTCCATCTATCCTTCTTTTCCTTCCTTCTTTCTGTCCTTCCTTCCTTCCTTCCTTCCTTCCTTCCTTCCTTCCTTCCTTCCTTCCTTCCTTCCTTCCTTCCTTCCTTCCTTCTGTCCTTCCTTCCTTCCATCTATCCTTCTTTTCCTTCCTTCCTTCTGTCCTTCTTTTCCTGCCTTCCTTCTCTCCTTACTTCCTTCCCCTTTTCCTCCCTCCCTCCCTCCTTTCCTTCCTTCCTTTTCTCCTTCCTTCCTTCCTCTTTTAATCCCTCCCTCCTTCCTTCCTTCCTTCCTCTCCTTACTGCCCTCCTCTTTTCCTCCCTCCCTCCTTACTCCTTTACTTCCTCATTCCTTCCTTCCTTCTTTGCTCCCTTTCTTCCTCCGTCCCTCCTTGACCTGAGACAGAGTCCGTCTAAGGTGAAAATGAAAGGAGTGTGTAGGAAAAAAGATGTTGCTGCCTCTTATATCTGTCAATCTTATGAACTAGATAACACACCTGACATTTGAAACTCTGCATGCCAAAGGTAAGAAGCAGACGAAGGTAGTTGAGCTGGAACATGGTCACCTTATATACACCACTATTACTCAGTGTTTCATCACCCTTCTCAACAGGCTGATAAATGTTCTTCAACTGTTAGCTCTCTCTCTCTCTCTCTCTCTCTCTGTGGGCCTAGATAATGTTTTGTGATGTGGAGATTTTTTAGGAGCTTTGAATGCAAGTGCATATCTGTTACAAGTAGGGTTTGAATATATTGATTCCAATTCTATTTTTTTGATATAGTTCTTATCAATTCCTAGTTTCAATTCCAATATGGTTAAAAAAAGATTGAAAACTAAAATAAGTAAATTCTGAATCTTTTTAACTGAATATTCATAAAATCAATGCACACAATAAAACATTAATTTAAGTTACTGTACATATTTACATAGCTGCTAAATACAGACTTGAACAGCTTGAAATCACCTGCTATTTGTGTCTACTTTTTTAACATTATTTCACACTTAAATGTGATCATGTGTTAAGGTTAAATCATTCTTCAAGGAGGAGTAATAATGCAGCCAACTACAAAGCTTCAGGCACTTGTGAAGACGACTCCAGTGCAAATTTATAATAATATTAAATAGCTTAATGCCAGCTCTAAAACATTTTGAATTATCATTACAGTAATTGGAACTGGTTCCCACCTGTTCTTATTTTACACACACACCCACGTAGATTAAAGACGATTTACACTATAGGTTATCACAATTTACAGCATTGCTTGTGCTAATAGAGTCATTTGTTCTGTGACTGACAAATCCTGCACCATGCAAGCCTGTTGTGTTTGCTCAGGGATCCATAATCTGAGCATCAATATGACCAGAGGACAAATCGATCAGCATTTGTTTCAGCTGCATCGTGAAAGCATCATGTAGGCTTAATAGTAAATAGAGAGGCTGTTGAACATCATGTATGTTTTTGCTGTGCTGAGACATCATTTGACTGCAGTTTAAGTGGGAAATCCAGGCAAAATTTGAGGTTTCAGCATTGAAGCAAGACACACACAAGATGAATAGGCACTTTTTGTAAATGCAAAAAAAAGGAGAGAAACAAGCTACTGGCCCCCAGCCAACAGTGTACAAAGAAAACAAATTTCTCAGTGTATGCAGATACATATTAGAGGGCTCTAAACCTGCAACCACCTGATCAAGCTGATTTATGTGCTGCAACCACCCGCACCTGCTGGATGTTTTACTGCTTCCACCTTCAAAGTAAACCAAGCCTGCCCATAAGCTCACAATCAGAAGTCTGTGCCAGTTACCACCACTAAATGATTCCTGATTGGAAAAGTCTCAAGCTAGAGATGTCAGATATGATTTACACACTATCACCAAATAGCCCAACGATTGCCAGATAATTTGGTGCTGTTCTTGTGGTGAGTTAGGCTATGCACTTTGCACCATAGCATTTGAACATCTGTGTTTGTCATGATCAACACCTGCTGCAGGTCAGAGGGCAGCTCAAAATCTTCCACTGTTCCTCATAGAATTTTCTTTTCCCCATCTCTGTGCCACATTGTCCTTACTTGCTCTGAAGGTTGAGAAATGATTTCCAACAGACAGATGAAATGTGGCTTGATCTCCCTCTGTCTTCTTGTGAGTCACCCCTCTCTTTCTCTCTTTCTCTCTCTTTCTCTCTATCTCAATTACAATGAAGAATTACCACCAGACTGTGGGAGTATGAATATAAACACAAAGTCGCATACAATATACACATGCATAATAATGTCTTATCTTCAGGGTAATTCAGCAACTCACTTAGTTTTGCCCTGCAGAATCACCACAGCCTCACAATATAGCACTGTGTGCTCCTCTTAAGTTATTCATTTTCTCTGACCTTTTTATTTTACTGTCTGTGTTTAAAGAATTATATGGATGATATTAAAGGCTGATTTAGCATTCAAGGATTTCCTTTTGATGAGATGCAGAGTTTGCATGAAATAGGTTTGTGGCCTTTTGAACCCACGAATGATTACTCATGAGTCTGTGACAAAGACTCTAATCTCACTATGAAGAACAGGAAATGAGACTCAAACCTATGAGAGTTGTTTCAGCTCGGTTGCGGCACCATAGCTTACACAGGATTGTGCTTGAAGCCTCTGTAAATATTTAAGGCGTTAAAATAAAGCCAAGCTCTAATGGATCATGTAGTGGATCATCAAACTCAAAACAGCTGCCGTCTGCCCAAAGGGAAATTTGTCTGCATTTAAATTTTAATATCTTTTATTCATATACTGCATATTTCTGAATGTTTGTCTGTCTCAGGTATTATTGATATAGGTAAATAGATTCTCAGTGTTTCCTACAGGTTGTTGATTTACCTCAGCAGCATCAGAGGGGAATGTTGTTTTTTTTGGTGACTTTTTATTGAGGTTTGAGCTCACTACCTGCCTTTTTTTCAGCATACTAAAAGTCATTCAGTACACTGTAAGCTAATGGCCACAATTATGCCTCCATCTGATTCTCAAGGCTGTATTTTATGCTTTACACCACTTTTCAAAAATGAATTATGTTCACTGTAGTTCATTAAAATGCAATTGTTGCAACCTCAGCAAAAACCACAAGTGTCAGACATCACATCAGCCAAACTGAAGCCAAACAAAAGACTTGATCTGATCTGTTTTTATAGAGTGTCTTGCACATATATTAACGTAACATTGGACATTTCTTTTAATATTCCTACACTGCATACACAAACACAATCACACTGACAGAACTAACAGAGCCCTCTCATCATTTTCTATCTCCCCAGGCCACAGATCCAGATGCAGGGGCTAATGGCCAGGTGCAATACCGGATCGTGAATCATCCTGATTTGTTTACAGTCAGTGCTAATGGCAGCATCTACACAAAAGTGCCACTTGACCGGGAGCTTAGGAGCCAATATGACTTGGTGGTAGAGGCTTCAGATGGGGCAGTGGACCCACGACGGACCACCTTGACCCTCTCAGTTCACGTTAAGGATATAGATGACAACAGCCCGGTCTTCTCCCAGGAAACTTATGTGGTGAACGTACCCGAGAACAGCCCTGTTGGAACTGTGGTTTTGAAGCTAAGTGTAAGTGTGGGGTTGTTTTTGTTTGTTTTCAGTTGTCTCTTTCTTTCCATCCCTATATGACTCCTGTCTCCCTTTATATCATGTAGCACGGCTGTTTGAAGTCTTTTGACTTGAAGTGCAGGCAATTTAGTATTTAAAATGTCAGCTATTTCCAGATGGAAACATTTACTCAGGCAGAAACATACACAGCCTTTCTATGCACAGCAGAGAGAAACTTTTTTTTTTTTTTGCTACTATCTTGACAGCTCTCTGGGCATTTCCGAATATGACATGAAGCTGAATTTTACAAAGTCATAACCAGGCTTTTTTAGAGGATCATTTTTCCATCTCTTCTGACAAACATTAATGTAATGCAATTTCTGCTAAACTTTTCAACTTGGTGGAATCTGTCTTTGAGTAGATTTGGCACTGTCAAATAATGGTATGCATGTTTGCACCAAAGTGAAGTGTAACGAAACCCAGTGGATGCAGAGCAAAGAGTAAAGGGGCGAGTAATTGCTGGCATATTGTGAGTGACATTTCTCACACAGAGATAAAGCAAGAAGAGAGTTAGAAGCAGGTTGAGAGTGAGGGGTTTGATTGACACAGGCACTGTGACACCATTAATCTCCTAGGCAACAACACCTCAACTCTAAACAGGGGTGGCTGGCAAGACCTCAAGAGTAAAAGTGAGCTAATGAGTGACCTGAATGTATTTTATCTTTTTTTATAACACATCAATGAATAATTCTTTGTGTGTGTGTTTCTGTACATGGAGGGCACATACCATACTGGATCCTTTAATCTCATATTGAAACCTAAGCCTTTGCAAATTACATCTACTTCAATGGCTGTGATTTCATGCAAAGAGGACCAACTTAAGCTTTCCTTTGCTTAATTTAATCAGAACCTATTAATGATTGATGTAAGTAACCCCTCTAGCATTGGAATTAAACAGAAAGACAGAAATAAAACATGAATATTCATGCAATTCCTCAAATGTAAGTAGCTCTCACTCCCCTTCCATAACATGTTTTTTTTTGCATACATATTTTCTGTTGTTTCTAAGGTACAGTTCTGTAATTGTTTTATTTGATTTTCTGCTCACCGCCTTCTTCCTCCTCTTTACAGGCGGTGGACTCGGACCTCTTCTCCAATGTCACATATCGGATCAAGACTGAATCGGCCAGGCAGCTGTTTTCCTTGAACCCTGTCACGGGAGAGTTAGCTGTGCTGCAGACCCTGGACTTTGAGGATCTGGCAGCTATGAGTATGGGGGCCTCTTACACTTTCCAGGTGGAAGCTGTCGACCAAAGAGGGGTCATGCCCCCAGGGCAAGCTACCGTCACAGTCCGCATCACGGTAAGAGCCTTCAGATGGTCAGCCCACCACAACCATCTATCCTCATTGTCCCTCAGAAGCTGCAGCACTGACATTGAATAAGTGGTGAGCTATTAGAGTTTAACAGCAGTAGTAGCTCACATAAGATTGGGGGCATATTGAACAGTATTGCATCTATGCTATTTGTGATGTGAAATTCAGTATTATGCCATTCAGCACCAAAGCTGAATGTGTTTTTGTAAAACATGGTTTAGCCTCCGGACCTGTCTCCTTGTAGCTTCAACAGGGCAAAGAGGAATAATGGAGAGGCACTGCTTTCATGCACCCAGTGCTATTCCAGATCGAATGACTCATTAGCTTTGTGTCAATTGCGTCAGGTTTTTCAGGAACCCTTTCCAACTTTTCAAGATATTAACTGCTGAATCTGTTATATTGTTATACCAATACTTGTGTGTGTGTGTGTGTGTGTGTGTGTGTGTGTGTGTGTGTGTGTGTGTGTGTGTGTGTGTGTGTGTGTGTGTGTGTGTTAAAGGGTGTGTGTTTTTATTCTGAGTTATTCTGGATGTGCATTTGTTTCAAAATGTGTGCCTAGACATATTGTTTTTCTGTGTATGAATTCAGTCCACCCTTAGTAACTGTTTTAAAGTCTGCAGAATTAAGCTCTTCATAGTGGGAGGAAGGGCCTTAGCTCATTCAAGCAGTCTCACCGCATGGTCTGCCAACCTGTGGAGTGAGTTTGTCCTCCGATAAGGGCAAGCTTTGTTGCACTGTTCATGCTGTCACCCGGGAACAGTGTTTGATAGGATAAGACATTGCACAGCCACTGATATCAAACCAATGTCTGCTATTTGAAATGGCAGACATGAATTAGAATGAGCCTAATGGATTCACACAGGCTTCTCAGGGACTAGAGATTGAGTCGATCCCACTGATTCCACTTTCTTCCTCATATAACATCTCCAGAGGGTTATTTGAAGTCGTTTGTGTTTGATTTCCCCTTGTATTGTTTTGTTGTCGTCTCTTTCGTCGCATGCCTTGCAGTGATGGATTTAGTGTCCTGCGTGTCTTGCTGTTCTGAATGAGTCTCCCAAACTTTTTTTCCTCTATTCTTGCACTTCAGAAATGTATGACAGACACACAGTTTTTGTTTGGATATGGGTGTGTGCATGGATGGAGATATAATATGTGTGCATACTTGAATCATACAACAGGATGTATGATTCAAGAAAGCTCAAGTGTATCTTTGCATGCATCTTGTTCACAGCTTCATTGTGAACTCTTGCAGCACATGGATCAGACTTTGTTGTTCAAAGCAAACTGGATCATAGATTTTCTGCTAGGAAACAATAAACCTGTGTATAGATCAAAGTGTGGCTGCCCTACACCACTGAGTTAACACAACACATACTGCTGCCCATGGCTCAGTCAAAACAGTGGAAAGTAAAAAGAAAAGTCAAGAGAAAAGAAGATCAGGCTCTAGCAGTTATACTATAGAGTCAAGCTATTCCTGAGAGATGTGTGAATGGCTCACTGAGTTCTCATTCTTGCACAGCAAAGCAAAGATTGCAAAGTTAACAAGGTTTCATTCCTTTGCAGGCCCACAATAAGATATGCTGTGTATTACTTACAAGGAGAGGGTTATTAAAAGCAGTTATTAAAAGTTTACACTGTGTGCTAGGGAGCTGTAAATCACCAAATCCCAACAAAACTGTTTTATCACATAAAGGGAGTCTCATGCACAAAAAGAGATGAGATAAGAAGGCAGCATTTTACAACATTTTACATCAGCTGTTGTAAGGGCCACCAATGGGATTTCTTTTTCATATACCATGTTTTTGATCAGTAATGTGCTAGACCTTTTGTTCCGTTAGATATCTTACAACTTGATGTTGTGTGTGTGTGTGTATTTCCCAAAGGTCCAGCTTGTAAAATCTCATTGAAAACTGTTAAAACATCAGACATTCAATTAGGTCAGAAAACCCTCTGTCAGGCGCCATTATCTTGAGATTTCTTGAGCGATTAAAAACATTTTAAACATAAGTTGTTTGCAACCATCCAAACCTTTAATACAGTAGAAAGCAGTTATGAGTATTTATTTCTTTCACATTGGAATGGTTTTGTTTATTAGTAAAGATAAGGTAAACACAAAGAGTATTTAAATATGAGACAAATTATACCTACAGTAATACTGTACATGATAAAAGGCTTGAAGAAAAGGACAATCAAAATAGAAAAGCTTTGTATTGGTCTAATTAACACACAATTTCCAGTTACTATTTTATGTTTTAAAGCACAGAGGACAAAACGACACTGCCAGGGTTATGGTGAATTACTGCAGTAGTAAAATCTCCCTGAATCCACAATAACTTGCTTTAAGTGTTAACTAAAGTCAAACAAAGCAGTAGCTGCAAAATCTGCACTGCAGCAATGTTACTCTTTAAGCATGCAGACAACTTTAGCACAGTTTTCTGTGAGCACTTCTTGTCCACTGGAAGGCTGGACATTTCTAGCCAATTACATTCTTTTTTTGTTTGTTTTTGTTGTTGTATTTTCATAGTGAGTTGATTTATTGTAACGTGCCCAAAATAGACATGTTTTTTGTTTCAATGCGAATGTTGTTTTATAACTTGTTTGTCTGGCTCCTGTACTCTGTATTGCTTTTAATATCAGTTATGCCATTTAAAGGTATCATATGTAACTTTAGGCCTATGTTATATATTTTGTCTGGTTGTGTGTACATTATTCCACCCTTTTTTCCCCCTTTTTTTGGAGAGAAGCACACCCCTGCAGATAATTCATCTCTTGATAAAAACCTCCTGAACAATGGTGGTTGTTTAATAATGTTTTTTTTGTTTCTCGTGCTACTTCACAAAATCAAACGATTTTTTAAATAATTTGAATTGAGAGAACTATGGAATTATGGAAATGTAAATCCAAAACAAGTTTTAAAAAATGAAGCAGCAGGCCCCCCTCCCTAAAAGACATTTAGACCTTTTAAATGCCAAATCTTATCTGTAACCAAAATAATATGCTGGCCTTCATGTGTACCCTTTCTATTTAGAGTAACTGAAAATGTTGAACTATAATGACCCAGTAACACTGGCATATAACTACCACATGTGTGTAAGCTGACCACAGTTACAAATAGCTCTAATAGTTAACTGTTAAACCCACATTCATTGCACCTCTTCTTGTTTTTAGGACATGAATGACTTCTCTCCCATCTTTAGCCACGATCTGTATAAGGGCATGGTGGCACCCAATGCAGAGAAAGGAACAGTCATCACAACAGTGTTTGCCGACGACCAAGACCCACCAGTAAGTATACACAAATACCTCTGTCACACTTCAAGTGTCTGTTTAAAATATGCAGTGCATATAACATTGGTGTTTCAGTGTCAAAGCACACAAAGCTTTTTTAATCCATCTGTGTCTCCTCTCAAAACATTGTCAGATGCAGCATGTCACACGATGCATTTTAAAGAGATTTCCATAACTCCAGTGCACTCATTAACACAGTGTGTATTTTCATTCTGCACCAGTGGTTCTAATTGTAAGGGTTCTTGTTTAGCATCCTCACTTGTATGATTCATCTACCGGTTCCCTCAGACAGCGTCATGCTTCCTCAGACTCCTCTACCTCTGTATATCTGAACAGTTTCTCCCGGGACTCAAAACTCAAAACAACTTTATTAATCCCACCAGGGGCAATTAGGGGCTGGAGCTATGAAGTTTTTTTCCTCTCTATTTTGTTTTTTTGTTTTTTGTTTTAATCTGGAAACCAAAGGACAGAATCACACAATGCAGTAGAGAAGTGGTGACACCCAGCAGAGACTAGAAATTGTATGACTGAAAATGAGGCAACAAAGGAGCACTGGATGCCTTTATGTCATTCAACCCAGCTGAACTTTTATTGGCAGTAGCACCCACCTTAATATTTGATAACACATGGTGAGTCAGCAGTCTTCTTACTTAGTTGTTTGTTTTCCTTTATAGAGTCTTCATCAAACTTTAAACTCTTATAGTGCTTTGGTTATTTCTTTTTTTAATTTATTTGCAAATTTTCACAGTGAAAATAGGAATAGGAATCCGCCCCCCTGTTGCCTCCGTTTTGCCCTAATGGCTTCCGATTCTGAATGTATTTCTTTTAAATACGTATAGACTTGATACTTGTTATTTGTGGTTCTTCAGTTGGCAGGATCTCACCAGGGCTGGGTGAGCTTATGTACTCTCTGCAGCACTTAAACGCTGAGGGATATGGATCCCTGTCACTCTCAGCTGTGGGTGGTAGAGCATCTTCAGAGTGCCACACTGACTGCTGTACATCTTACTTTCCCTCTCAGAGGGGAACTCTCCCTCCTCCTGCTTTGTTCCCTCTCTCCCTCCCGCTCTGTCTCACTGTCTATGCAGCTCTGAAATCATTCTTTTTAATGTGAACGCATGCCTTTCTCTCCTATTACAGGATTTTACCCAGAACAGTTCCTATTGAGAAGTATTGTTCAGTAGAAAATAACCAGCAGTGCTGGAGCACAAATAATAGGCACAAAATTGTCATTATGTGATCATGACTACAGTTGTGTGGCATGTAGTGTGTGCGAGACATTGGTGTGACTCAGGAAAATGGTTTGACAGACAGAGGGATTAGATTTCCTAACAGGGGCAGACTAACCCAGTCTCTTATTGACCTGGATTTGGAGCTCAAAGCACTTTGTTGACAGGATGCCTATCATAGACACCTCTGTTTGATGGAACAGGGCTACTGCTTGCCTAACACACATACAAATGTGCACACCCACACTCTTCCTCTATTACACAGGCTCATGAACAAACCTGCACACATAAAAAGAGACAGAGAGGAGAAGATGCACTCGAGCTTGTAGTCTTGATGTGACAAATATGAGCTCTGAAAAATTTCTGTCTGAAGGTCATAATTGCTCATTCCCATTCTTTTATTTTGTGTGTATTTTGGATGGAAAAGTATCTACCTGGAGAGAAGTAATGCTAATGGATTTTTTTAAGTTACTGTATTTTTGGCATTGCAAGTCAACCCCATAATGTCAATGTTAATATCACCCTGAATGAAAGAGGAGATCACCATGGAGACAAATGTTCCAGTAAGAAGCTTTATTTTGCATCACAAGAGTTGAAGAGTATGTTATTTATGACTGAAAGGTTTTTTTCTGCTGTTGTGGTTTTCATCACAGCAGAGAAATTGTACTATTGCCATTTTAAAAAAGACAAAGAAAATGTTTTTTCTTTATAATCTTGCTTTGGTGGCCAGCTAGTACTGCGTAGTAGTATACAAAACTTTTGCAACATCTTAACAAATAACATTTTGGTCACTTTTTTTAACTGAAAAGATGTAAACACAGTCTATGGGAAAAAACACAATATTATCATCAAACATGAATGCATAGCTACTTTTTATGTCATTAATTGAGCAAAAATAGAAAAAAGTAAAAATATTTTTGTGGCATGTGCAAAAGTTCAGGCACCCTAAGAGTTCATTTCTGAAGTCTCAGATTCTTTTAACAAGGTGTCAGACTTTAATCAGCTATTTGGGCATGTCACCAACTGTCATTAGATGCCAGGTGGTGCCAATATACTCTGACCCTTCAAACCTTATGCAAACACGCAGCAACTCTGAGTTCCTCTAAGCAGCTGTGTAAGATTCTAAAAATGAAAGTTATTGATGTCCTCAATGCAGGGGAAGGCTACAATACAAGAAGATAGCAACGCCTTGTCAGCTTGCCTTTTCCACAGTGCAAAATGTAATTAACAGATGGCAAGTTAGGACAACTGCGGAGGTCAAGATGAGATCTGGTAGACCAAATAAAGTCCAGAGAGAACTGCTCATATGCTTAGAAAGGCAACTCAAATCCCCCATCTGACTGCAAAAAACCTGCAGGAAGTCTCAGCAGGCTCAGGAGTACCATTGCACATGCACCATTCCACTGTGCAGCTCATCATGAAATCCAATGACATAAGTATGCAAAGGAACATCCACAGAAGCCTAAAGCATTTTGGAAACAAGTGCTGTAAGCTGATGAAGTTAAAATAGAACTCTTTAGCCACAATCAGTAAAGGTATGTTTGGAGAATAATAAGAGCAGCTTTTCATGAAAAGAACACCTTACCAGCTGCTAAGCACGGGGGTGGATCTATCATGCATTGGGGTTGTGTTGTAGGCTATGGCACATTAAATAGGTGGAGGGATCCCACTAAATTCCAGCAAATTCTGAATGCTAACATCCCGCCGTCTGTATAAAAGCTTGCTAATTCCGAACCACCATGAGATTTGGATGTCTTAAGGTAAAAAGATTGTTGACAACTTAATCCATTAAGGAAATGTGTACAGTTTAAGTGTATTCCTGTCAGCTGGATATCTCTCAGCAGGCATAGTTGAACTTTCAGATAACAATTTGCCCACCAGGCAGCCTTGGCATAGAGACAAAAACATAACACCCTGTGAGAGGTATAGCTTGACCCAAGAGGAGACAGCTAGATAATATGAAGAATTCCCTCACAAAACAGGATAATGATCGTAAGCATACTTCCAAATCCACTGTGGACGACCTCAAGAGACACAAGCTGAAGATTTTGGTATGGCCCTCATAGTCCCCCTGACACGAAGATAATTGAAAATCTGTGTATGGATCTTAAAAGAGCTGTGCATGCAAGACAGCCCAAGAATGTTCCAGAACGAGAAGCCTTTTGCAAGGAAGAATGAGAGAAAATCCAGAATGCAGGAAGACTTTTAGCTGGCTGAAAACATGTCACAGTGAAAAATCTAAATCACCTAAGCATTAGCATTGATGTTTACTGAAAAATTTTTTTTGTATATCCTAGAGAGACTGTGTTTACATCTTTTCTATCAAAAATTCACCAAAACATGTTATTTGTCAAGTGTGTCTGTCCTTTTGTTTCCGTTTTTTTTTTCTTCTTTGCTCATCTGAATTGTTTATGACACAGTGATTTGACTCCAGCAGTGGACATAAAAAATTCATAGTCTGTGAGTCGAAAACCAGACAAGAAAATTAGTTGAACAGATGAAGATGTGTATAGGCAAACAGGATAATATGTTACAGTATCTACTGTACATTCAACACTCAGCATATTTTTAAATATCCCTTACTGTGAGCTGTTGCAAGAAACTGTGCTTTGCAACACTTTGAAATAATAATTCCTTTGGAAATGTGAAGTCTGTTTAGAAAAATATAATATATACATATAAAATATATACAGAATTGAAGAGTATTGTGTCACGAGTCAGGCAAATTGTCTTGATTACTTCAAGGTGAACATTTTCTCTATCATTGTTTACTTTTGTGCTCCACATATTCTAGGGCTTAATTAGACATTTGAGTTTCATTAAAAAAATCATAACGAGGATACAAGTGGGAAGAAGAAAAAAAAAAACCTTAGGCTGAATGCTGTTACTAACTTGGCTGTACTGGTATTTTAGTCTTGAACAAAGCACTTTTAACCGTCTCTGTTACCATCATTGTAGATGTCTTGTCACTGTCTTAGATTCCTCTGTTTTAGGTGTGTCTTATTAATAATCCTGTGCTGAGATCTTTTTCAATTACATGTTAGAAAACAATTTGAAGAGCTTTTAGAGATGAGGCCTTTTTTTGGAGAATCCCTTTAGTGAATTCACTCAGATAGATTTGTAATCTCTTAGAGACACATTTGTGTGAGTAAGTCTCCCGAGGGACCCACTGCTACTATAGGATTTACCTCTCTCCCTAGCCCCAGGTTTTGCTCTGTCCCTAGGGAGCAAAATCATTTGAAGCAAGGGAGCGGAGCTTCAAAAAGCTTATTAAAAAGCAGACCGAATTTGAGGTCTGAAGGGATGGAATTTGAGTAAGATAAGCTATAGAGATGATTAGTAACCCATGGGCCGTGATTAATCTTAATCAAAGGGTCATATTAAAGTCCGCCTCTTGCTAATGAATGTAAGTGTTACTCTGGAGACTAGAGGGGTGGGTTAATGGAAGTGTTTTTTGTTTTTTTGGGGGGGTTTTTTATTTCAAATGAAAGAGCTGGTCTGAATCAATGAATAACAGTGAGTTCATATTAGGTGATGTGATGAGGGACAGACTAATGAAGACCATGACAGGTTAAACAGTTCAAATAGATAAAGTAGATGGAGTGAGACATTTAACATTAAAAACATTTTTAAGAATACACAGAAGAGCAACCTTTTCTTATGTAAACCTCTTCAGCTATGTCATATGATGAACATATGCAATGATAAATGGTCAAATGTAACAATAATAGAGTTATATTCCCAAGAAAATAATATTCCTTATGGCTTGAATACATTTTATAGTTCGTCATAACTTTGACATACTTTCTTTAACTTTATATTTCAAATTGAATATTTGAAAGGTGGTATCCAGATATGTGGAATATTGATGAATTAATGTGGGTCATGTTATTCTTCCTCCTTTCTCCAGGGTACTCCAGCCAGTTTTGTCCGCTACAGAGTAGACCTGGAGAAGTCTCCGTACAGTGGGAGCATCTTTGATGTGGAAGCACAAACTGGAAGGGTCATCACTAAAGTCAACCTGAATGAGGAACCAAGTGTTACTTTTAAGGTGAGTGATGGTCCTGATGGTGACAATAGCAGTAATGATGTTGTTGCTGCATGTAATGGTAAGCTGTTTTTAGACAGAAAGCAAATTGATTCTGTCTTGCGTCATTTGCTTGTGTAGTCTGTTTTCATTCACCCAGCCAGCTAGCCAGTAACAGACACACAGACTGTGTTTGGGAGTGTGTCTGTTTGTGTGTGTGTGTCTGCGTGGCATCTCAGCCTCCGACTGATCTCAGAATTCAGCAGGACTCCGAGTCTTTGTGTTATCTCCCTCCAGTCTCTCTCCTTTTTCTCTTGTCTCTCATGATTCAGATTCATAAATCCTCGGGATACATTTTTCGTTCTAGTTTTTGAACTCGCACAGACATGTTTTTGCATTCTTATCATTCTGTCTGAAAACACAGAGCTTGTATGGTCTAGGATGTTAATCTTACTCTGTTATTTAGTCAGAGACACTAGGTCAAGGAATTGACAATGCTTTTTGAGGCAGATCTCAGGGAATCTAAACTAAATCCTCCTTAATGTAGTGGCAGGAACATTAAATCTTATTTAAATCAACAATACCAAAGCCATAGCACATGAGTGGGAATGTTGGGCTGCTGGAGGGAGCTGTAGCAGTTTGTTATAACGGCCCGCCGCGCATCTGTATGACTGTGACTGGATGTTACTAGTCCACTGATGATTGTGAAGCATGAATGATAATGATGATGCCAGTCAACTAACACAAACACAATTTTAGTGTTTCGTCTGAGCAGATGCTATACATGACGTTAGAATCATTAACAGTACTTACTACTTTTGTTTAAGAAAAATGTTGATTCAGTCTGTAAAAAAACATGTATCAGGTTTAAAAAGTCACAGTGATTTGATAAATTAAAGATGATAATAAGTAGCCTGGGTAAACCCATGCTCTCATTCGAGCGACATTCCACTTCGCTCAGAAAGTTAGCATGGCCACCAAGACAAAATTTAGGGAACCAATCACAGAACGGGGAAGCAGGCTCAAGACGACGACGGCCGTAGAGCGACTCTGCTTACATCCAGCATGGCGGCCACGGAGCTGCAGCTACCCTTCGAAGCAGCAGTAGATTGTGTACTAAATTAATTAGAAGGCAAGTTCACTTTGAAACTAGAACAAAACATGCGCTACATGATTTTCCCTTGATAAAAAGGATGTGTTCGCGCTGCTCCCTACAGGCTCTGAATACATCATTGTCTATCGTTGATATGATTGGCTGTAAGTTTGTCCAGTAGCGTACAGAAGCATTTGATCGACATTCGTTGATCCCGCCTCAATTGCAGTAGGGTCTGGCATTAGCCAGGCTAGATAATGTGTAATAATGTCAATCATATTCATCATTCAAATTGCAACCGATTTTACAAATACAAGAGCATATAGTTTTGTTACATTGTATCGAATAATTCATGTCTCATATTTAATGTTCTGTTCTGCTGGTCATGTTTTAGTGTGATATCATTTGCAGGCTATGTGTAGAATATTGTTAGGGCATTATCTCTGTGTGTCCTGAATTGGCTCATTGATCATGTTGCTTCTGTTTGTCTGTGATTAGTGATACTGTGTTTCCTTATAGATTAAACAAATGCATGTTATAAATAGTAATTTTACCAACTTAAGGTGAACCTGCTTAAGCATATCTGTGGTTGTGAACATTGGAGCAGGTGCTATGGGACATTAGGTCTTAATGAGGATGTGGCTCATACACATCTAGTGTAGGTCTCTTTTTTTCTCGTGTTTTCCTTTGTTTCTATAAAAATGTGCCTGTTTATCCTATTTCTGTCTATCTCTCCCTCTTTTCCGCCACACCTCCCCAGGTTCCCCTAGGCCCCATTCTACACAGTGTATGAATGTAGATCAATACATTCATACTCAAACTCTGGGAGCTGTGCAGGCTACTCACCACATTATTTTTTGCCAGTCTGTCTTTATTAGGATGCCGAGTATGTCTACAAAAAACTGCTCGGCAACCTTTAAAAAAGGATTTATTTGTGTAGTCAGTAATGGTGTTGTTTAAAAAAAGAGTAATTTTTCCCTTGCATTTGCATGTGTGTATTCCTTATATGTATCCTGTCTTACCCCCTGCAGCTGTTTGTTATAGCCTATGATGATGGGGAGCCAGTGAAGTCTAACAGTACTTTGGTGGAGATCACTGTCCTTCAGCCGTCCCGCATACCCATCTTCACGCAGGAAGAGTACAAGTAAGTCTCCCTAACACACTGTTATGCAGCTGTCCCTGCCTGTAAATTCACACACCAAACAGCAAGTTAGGTTGTAGTGCCAGACAGGGAGACAGAGTGAGAAAGACTGCAGGAAGTGGACAAAGGTATGTTAAGGACACCTTGATATAGGCTTACATTTGTGTTCACATCCACCATTCAGCTTCTCTAATACTTACATTAATATTTAACCATTCTGTAAATTATTTATTTTTCCTTGAACTGCAGTTAATGGCTGTGAAGTCACTATTCTTCATGCATTTATCATTTTGTAATAATGATCCCTGTTTTGTGCATTATTGTTGTATAATCGTCAACACTCAGTAAAGTAGCCCTAGTTCTGATACTGTGTTACAGTCTTTGTCATGCTCTTTTTTCCTATGCATGACTGATTAATGAGTTTTGAGTATAAATATGTATTAGAGCTTCAGGGTAGATGCTGCAGATCATCAGCGCTGTAAACCACATTTGTTTCTCTCTGAGGGCAAGGCACGGCTTCCCTCTGAGTTTATTAAGAGTCTCTTTTGGCAAGATTAAGTGTTTAGACTATTAAACTGGCAGAGAGAGATGCAGGACGAGGAAACATAATCTATATTTCTTCAAGATGATGGGCTGCCATACACCAGGTTTACGGCTGTACTGTGCCAGGGCTGGGTGGAGTTTGTCTGTACTGATGTTACTGTGACTCAGGAGGAGGCCAAGAAGTCATTTATAATTAAAGGTATACATGGATTATTAACACTCAAGCTGAAGCTGCTTTGAAAAATCTCCTATTATGAGTGCTAGCATTAGCAGTTGCAGTACATCATGTTCTACAGCAGGAGGTTACCTGTCTGAAGCGTTAAGGAGATTCTTGCCTGACTGTAAAGCTTTAGGTCTGATGGCAAAGTTGCCTGACACAATGTAGTCTCTGGGAGCTTAAAGTAAAGCTTGTTTTAAGTGAATTGATTTACTAGCTTACATGTCAGTCAAGGTAGGGAGTCTTGGCAGACAATCTTCCACAACAGAATTTGATATGCCTTTATGTATTAGACAGGGAATATAAATCCTGTCTAACCTGTCAAAACATCAGTTGAACATTGTGTGTTTTTGGTAATGCATAGGTATGTCTTTCTGCCCATGGATGGATAGGTAGATGGATAGATAACAGAATTGTTTTGGTACAGTAGCTATGGTATACTCTGCAGCACAAATACATTATTTGGTAATAGCAGACATCATGACACAATACAGGGACAGACTCAACATATCATCACAGAAACATAGTACACACAACCATATCCAGTAAGTGCATGGTAATGCAGCATGTCAGTGCTATGTGAGGAGTTTATAGTCCTGATAGGTTAGGGGAAAATCTTTTTGTGAAGTGTTTAGTCTCTCTGTCCCTTGTGAATGTGTGCTTGGTTCAGTGTGAGTGTGTATTTGCGCATTGAACAGAACCTTCCTGGTGGTTTTTAATCCAGCACTTTGTGTGTGTGCTCACATTCTCCTATTGCTCAGCTTCATTCAGTGATTGATACACGTTCGCTACAGCATAGCCATAGAACGGCCATTGATTAATGCTTTGAATGAGTGCTTTGTCTGACACACACACGGAAGGTCAGGACCATAGGCTCAGACTGCTGTAGAGTGTCACATTGACAATGCTAACCATACACAGTGGCAGACCTGCTGTAAATTATGAGCCATGAAAGCATTAGCCAGGTGCTTGAGTAACTCCTGCTGGACAGGGTTCTCTCCAGCAGAGAGGGTCCAATCTGCTTGCTTTACACTGAACTGTCTTCTCATTCTTCACCTCTCTATCTCTCCCCATATTCCTCTCCCCAAGGAGTCCTCTGAACACAAATCACTCTCTAAACGTCCACAGAAGATCTAGTCTGTCTCTATGAAGGCAGTTAGTTATAGCAGCATTCAGGTAAGCTATGCCTGCAGCTCCAGAGCACACAATTAAAACAACTCTGCAGGGCTTTGGCTGACTTAATGATTTCTGCTCCTGCTTTATGGTTGGTCCCCTCCATCTGTCAGAGGGAAATGAGGAGCTCCCAGTCATTGTTGGCTCAAATAAATGGCTCATACCATAGTTACTACTGTAGCGCAGAGCTAAAAGTTGTCAGGCACCATGCCTGGTTTCAGGCATAGAGCAGTTTTAAATTAATAAAATACTTAATTCAATACATATACAATACATATTTCCTCCTGGACAACATTCAGGCTCACAAATTGTTTCTTGCTTTAAATCCCTGGTAGCAGCATGCTTCCACTTGCTTTTTAAAGCTTTGGAGCAGCCACCTTGTGTTTCTGTGAAGTATAAATGTAATGTATAGAATTTCATGACTTCCTTTCATGAAAAGGCTGCCTGTGGTGTTGAAGCTGTTTTAGATCTGAAGACTACAAGTAGGCTGAGTTATTGAGTCTAACTGCCCTCATCAAGCCCTCCATGTAATACCGTAGGCAGCCATTTTTACCAAATATTTTCAAACTGAGAGTACACTACCTGCACAACATGAAGTATGGTGTGAAGAAAGTCAAGCATCTAGCAAGGTAAAAGCACAGATATTTTTCTCAGTAGTTGGTAGACCGAAACAGAACTAAAAGGAGAGTAAATATTGAATTTACAACTTGTCAGGTGGCCAAAAATTACTCTAATGTCATGCTCATGTTTCTTTGCATCTGCCAGATGAAAGTCAGTAAATCAAAAACACATATGTTTTTTCTGCTGATAGTAGAGCTGTATGATTTTGCATGAATAAGAATGACAGTGTTGTCACTCAAAAATCATCATTATTTTCATCTGAACAACAGAAACAATGAAATAAATGAAATATAACATGACTAGTATTCATGTATAATATTTTTTTCAATCACTGTTTGTACAGCAATCCATTAACAACACTGGCCTAAACCACAGCCTCCCAAATCCATGGCTTTGTATCAACAACTCCACCATTGTCTTATCTGTTCAATGTAATTCCGTCGATTGGAGTTATATCAGGTGATAAGTGATTGATTCTGTAATCCCCTATCACCTCAGGCTTATTTGAAGGGATTTTCTTGTATGTTTCAGGGCATTAGCTTCATCTTGGCAGCTGTGTCATCTGTTTCAACTTTGATTAGTAGTTCATTTCACCCTGTTTCACAGTCGATGTGTTTTCATCTCTGTCCTCTCAATATTTTGTCCCTGTCTGTGCAGGGTGTGTCATGTGGCGTTGATGCTGCCAAGGGAAAAACTACAATTGGAGATGCAAATTCAAATGGAAAAAGGATTGTGGTCATATGATATTGCATACAGATAATATAATAAATCATGCATCTCTATAGACTAGTAATATACAGAAACCATACACTGCGGCTTTAACTAATTTTGTATTCATGTAATGTATTTTCTAATGCCTGCTTTTATTTCATATCAAATATGTGAATAATTTATAGTTTATGATATTGACAAAAATATTAAGTTTTGGTCCGAATTTTTTTGGGGAAGAAAAACATTTTCTGTGGCCCATCATTAAACCACTGAATGACTCTTTTATATGGCAGTCACGGACACAGCCCTTGGGGAAGGCTTCAGCACTCGGCACGTGGGAAGGGAATGAATATTTATTTTACCCTGTGTGTGTGTGTGTGTGTGTGTGTGTGCGTGTGCGTGTGCGTGTGCGTGTGCGTGTGCGTGTGAGACTGGAGATGAGAAGGGGTAAGGCGCTATCTAAGATGGTCCCACTTTGTGAATCCAACCTCGTAAACAGAGGCTACATTTTGTAGCCCAGTGTTGCAAACCTGTAGTCTGAGCAGTTTTCCGTGCTGCTTATCTCTCCCACAGCAATTGCCCTCCTAAATCTACTCTAAATCACATGAGACTTTGGCCCCGCCACCTTGGAGTATGTCATTTTGTGCTCCTCATCCTCCTCCTTTCAACCCCCCACCCCAAGCCTCCCCATCCCTTGAGTTGTTCCTCTTAGCTTATATCTATTTCTGTCAGTTTCTTTCTTACTTTGTCTTCCCTTCAGTATCCCTTCATTTTCTGCTCAGTGAGGGGGTGCATTTCTGTCTGTGTGAATATGTGTGATTCTGTGTGCATGTCCTCATTTTTGCATTTTTGTGTTTTATCTTTTTGTGTTTTTTCTTTCTGAGTTATCTGTTCTGTGCATGCGTTTTTGGCTCAAATTGTACTATATTTTACATAGTACATATATTTTGTATAGGATATATTGGTGGTTATAGTGTATCATACAAAATGCTGTAGGTGTTTATGTGTGTGTGTGTGTGTATCCAAGACCTTTTTAATACCTGCTACCACTGCAATGTATTTGAAAGTTGGCCTGTTTACTGATTGAAGGGGAATATCATTTGCGAGTGAAATGTCACGCCATTATTTATTCTCTTTACAACAGTTTGCTGTAGTTGCAAACAGCAGATGTTGTGCCATACCTGTCACATTAATATGCAGTGTGGCAATCCTGAGAAGAGCACTAGAGCCCATTATTTATCGATGCTCTTAGTTATACTGTTAGCATAGTAAACAGTGTCAACATTGAGTAGTACAGCAATCAAGCACATGTTGTTACTACTTATTCTAGACTTCCTACTAATAATGCAATTATTGACAGGATGCTAAAATTACTGGGTAAAAAATGTGTTTGCTGCCCCATGCATACATGAACATTCATATTAAAATAAGTGTTTAATATGAACACTCAGCCAATAGTATACTATAGCTCAAACTCTAAAATAAACACTTAAATTTAGTGTTTTATATGAAATTGTGATACATCTTTCTTCAGCTTTGAGAAATAGTTTTTTACCTATTACTCTGTCCACAAATGTGAATGTCAGTGGTAATAATTTAAACTGTGTAATATTGTACAGTGTGTCTCTTTTTCTGCAGTTTTGTTGACGTTAATGGACCATAGAGACAGTCTGTGTGAATTTCCTGTGAATGTCTGACCACAGCGTGACCACTGATTTAATGTTCTCAGTGGTCTGACTCACAAATGGCTGCACAGTACCTGAAGTAGATAGATGTCCTGTAGCTTGAAATACCAGCCACACTGGACTCCACGACCATTAGTCGGCAATCAGAAAGCAATAAATTATTTGTCAAATTAAGATGCTGCTGCTTTTAGAGGAATTAGAAGGGAGACAGCTCCTCAACCCAGTGCCCTCCATCTACTGTTCGTGACATCCGGAGGAAAATAGCATTTATCATTTTTAGAGAAAACAGATCCATCCATATTGCATTTCCAATTCAGAGAAGGCTGTAATTCTCACATAATTAGGCAGATGACATGCTTTCATAGCATACAGTTCTTTTATTGGCAGCCGTCTTGCAAGTGTTGTTTTGCTAGACGTGTCTACAAGTGATAGAGGTGCTCACAGCCTACTCATCCATGCCCATTGCCAGGCATTTAAAGGGTTAGATGTAAAACCTAAAGTGTGCTCTCCCACACATTGTCGTCAAACCTCTCAGCAAAACCTGCATTTAAAAAAAAGTAATCTCAACCTTCTCTGTTTGAATCTATCTATCTATCCCGATATCCTTCCTCATAGGAAATCTAAGGTGTGGAGCTCTGTCATACCTCTGAAGGGCATGATTGATTTTCAGCTGCCCTGAGCCTTGAACCTCTAAGTACCATGAGAGCACTGACCTTTCACTTGTCTCTGTTAAGTAAGCAGACATCACTTGGCTGTCTAACACATGCCAAGTAACACTCATTGCACACATCCCAAATAACAGTTAAAGGTCGACACTGAAAGCCAAGGAAGAAAAGTGGTGTGACCTATCACATTAACTTAACAGGTAACTAACCATAAACAGCATGTATGGATACAGGATAAAGCGGTGCAGGGTGCCGAATAATTATGATGTTTGGATTTCTGAAGTGTTTAGCAGGCTATTTGCAGCTAGAGGGGTCAGCTGTCACATTATACTAAATTACTGAGAGTGATGGTGACGCAGGACATTATTGTATGAGGTGTTGCATAAGATTCAGTACAAATGAAAGTGCTCCTTTTACATCTAACATGCCTGCTCTCACCATTGCTTAATTTTTGTGGCATGCAAGTCATTTGTTCTTCTATAATTCCCTAAATGTTTCCCAATAATAAACACCAAAACAGAAAAGAATATTCAAATAGGGTCTCTGCCAGTCCAACAAACATTGTGATATTTCACAGCATTCTGCTAGTTAGAGAGGCACTAATGTCTTTCCGTGGGTGAGGCCTCCAGGTGTTGGTGTATCAGAATAGATAATTTAGTCAGGAAGACTAATTTGACAGTGAAACATGCAGGATGGCATTGTATTATATCACACTGAAAGTCTCAACTGTTGGCCCAGTTTGGACAACACATTTATCCACCAGCATCCAAAACATTTGCTGGCAATGTTTCCTCTTGTGTGCTAAATGACCCAGTGGGTGATATGTGAAGCAATGTCCTGTGGGCTGACATGGCTAAGCTGTCACAGAGTGGTACACACTGTCTGACTGAACAGCAAATGCTGTTTCTCCAGCTTTGCTACTGTTTTCCATCTTGCCCTCCAGAAGATATTTCTGATTGACGCCCTTTCTTTCTCATGCAACACAGAGAAATGGCTCACCAAGAATACAAAAGAAATGCTGAGGTCTGGTGTGGCAAGATAAGTGATCAGAGGAATAGCTAAGGGAAGAACATGATCAGGGGTTGTAAACATTTTTTCCTTGTCTTATAGAAGATGATAGTTTAGTGTGAATACTTGGTTAAGCATTATTGTGTCGGAAATGTTGAATTTCTGAGTTAGACCCAGATTATGTTCTGCAAAATCTTCTTAGCAAGTGTGAGTCAGCAGCTCGTAAACATTATGTGCTAATATCTGCTAGTGTCAAATTTGTTTTACAACTGAGAGAGCATTTGCTGGAGGAGGTGATGAATTGTTAATTTGTACACAAATGTAGGAATTGAAGGAAGCCTCAACTGATATGAATAAAATGTATAGTAATAGTTATGAATTGAAGTAGCAGGGGATAATATTGTCTGTAAGCCGCAGGCTTTCATATTTAGCATAAGCTGTGTAATACTGAGAAGCTGAAAGAACACATTTACCCTTAACTCATAATAAAATACCAAAGTCTACTTTTAGATGAGCATTTGATGCAAAATGATTTTGTAATTGCCCCTCTAACCTTTAATAACTGGGCCGCTGCCTTATCTTGGTGTCTCAGCAATTATGAAATACCTTGAAAAACAGAAATTGCTGAATTAAATTATGTATCCCAATTGAAATTCCCCTCATATACCACATATTCAATTTGTCATTAGTCACTTAAAGAGTATATTACATTATGTATTTATTAAACAATACAAAGTACAACATATTGCAAACATAGGTTTCTTGTCAAGATTGATTTGCAAAATTGGTAATGAGAAATGGCAGCGTGTGCAGGCTCAGACTGACATTGTGGTGGATTGTTACTGTGGACTCAGCATACATTTATTAACTGTATAAATATTTGTTGTTAGTAATTGTTATTTTTTTGTTTTTTTCCTTTTCAAAAGTTAAATATGTGTGATGTTTGCACCACTACCACTATAACCATTAATGTCACTGGACAGGACATGCTAATGCTTCTTAAAGCTTTATTGGACAAAAATAATTATTCCCTGTTGATAGTACTGCTGATCCCACTGAAAATTCAGTGTAGCTTTGAGCAACTTTTAGCTCATTGTTTTTGTTTGCTGAGTTAAATTGCTTCTGGTCTCTCTTGGCCCTCCAAATAAAGCCATAGGCCAGAGCCAGTGATGTTGTTGTTTTGGTTCGTCTTTCGGCCCTCTGGCAGTCAGAAATTGCTTATATGTGTATATTTTATTTTATCTATTAATCCACACTGCAGGTCACTGCACAAAACACTTAGGAAGAAGAAGACCAAATAGTACGTAGGAGGAGAAGGAGGAAGGAAATGTTAACTCAAAGCTTCTGAGAGTTGGCTTATGTTGTGCTACTGTCAATGGTTTTGTCAAGGATTTATCCAAGGAAAATGAAGTAGTAGTAAAATACAGGATTTTCTGCTATTGAAAACAGGTGCACGTATATTCATAAATGTATATAATTACAGACTTCACCACTTGCATGTTATTTCTTGTGGTATCTGGCCATGCAGAAAGGTTTCATGTGCCGAAATGTTTAGATGACTGTCTTTAGACTTAGACCCTTAAATACATTTTTGTAAAATGGCGAAAGTCGTCATTCAAGACACAGTGTTGCTTTTACTCTGCAAATGTCATTATGGACAGATTTCATTGGACCTTTTTTTCTGTTAGAAAATAGTCTCACGTACATAGTTTATTGCTCTATCCTAGTGTATATGCTCAAAACATCATATAGAAAACTCACCAAACATAGATTATTTTTCACCCCCCTCACAGTTTAGACTGTAATAGACTATAGATGGAGCATTTGAATTTTAGTAGCAGTTATGCATTGCTGTGGGTAGCACAGAGCTCTTGTGGAGAATGTGTGCCCCTGCATCCTGAATGATATGTTAATGCAATTTAAACTGTACTTTCTGACAGGCAACATTAATGCAGTAACCTCTATGCCACCATGTCATCGTGGTCCAGTTGGATCTTGTGTTCACAGTGGCTGGGTGTTTTCTTTTTCCCACAATTGCAATATTGTATATTCTATGCACAGAATCTGACTCTTTCCAAATGAAATAGCTTTGTGACACCTTGGCTGTCAGACATTGAACTATTTCCCCTTCTGAATATCTGAAGTGGTTTCAAGATCTTGTAATAGCTCTTTTTATCTCTGTTTCTCGTTTACTTTTCTCCCTCTGCACTCAGTCCCTCTTTGGTCTTGCCGCACACAACCTGTAATCTTTAAAGTTCACCCCTCAGTCAATAACATACTACAGCTCAAACTCCAAAATAATATTACATTATATGAAGGGTGGTGCACCTTCTCTCTTTCAGCTTGGACTTTGATTTAAATGGACTGCAGTGTTTGAAAAATACATTGGGCACAGAATTATATTTTGCTTATACTGTAAGTACTTTTAAGGACTCAAATGCAGCATAAATGGTTCAGGGTGAGAGGCTATTTCCTGTGTAAATTATGCTGTGTGAATGAACTGACTTTGCCTTTGCTGTCAAAATCAGTAAGAGGAAACTGTGGTGTTATTAGAGAATATAAGCTCCAGATTCACAATAGTATTTTCCATTTTTGTCTGCTTGTTGCAGATAGAGTTGAAATGCATTCCTTAGTGTGCAGTCCTTAGTAGAGGGGTCTCTGTTTGTCACTCTGTGTGATTTGCTTCCAGCCAGGAACAAACAAGTTAACACCAGGGTGACCTAATAGCTGACTAACAAACTCTCAAGCACATATCCACCCCAACAGTTATCGAATTAGACTGATTCATAATTGCTCAGCAAAATGTGCAGCGTACCACGATCAGCAGCCCGGCAAAATTGAGCTGCAACACATTTGAGGGTATGTATTTATGTTGTTTATGATGATGTTTGTTAGTGAGTGCATTACAATTAAATGACTCATGTCAGACCTTCATGGAGCACTGCATCTACTGTACACATCCACCAGAAAAACACAGATCTTAGCTGAGACTTGCACAAAGCGAGGTCACTCTTAGTGTCTCCCTGCATGTCCATCATGCTTGTTCACCCTGTGATGCAATGCCTGAATAGAGAAAGTGAAGGTGAGGTAGTAGGAGAGGCGACACGGTAACAGTGGCCCCTGTGGCGCACGACAAGGTTTATACGCCTCTGCCTTGTCTCGTAAGCACCATTGGCCCTGGGGCAGAGTGCTCGCTGACACCTGTGTGCCGCCCGCTCTTCTCAGTGGTGTGTCACTCACCCTCTCTCATGTTGACACTAGGACTCTCTGCTGCTGCCTGTAGACATGTCAGCATCTTCTCTCTCTTTCTCTCTCTCTCTCTCTCTGGATGGGATTTTTTCTCCTCATCTCAATATGAAAGGAATCAAAAGTGGCTTTGGCCATGCTCAGTAGTACACAGTATTGCATATGCATAATTGACTCTTTGAATTCGCCTACTGCTTGACTGTTGAGTACAAAACTTATTTACCTTATCTGGTATCTCAGAATATCATCCAGCAAATAACTCCCTCTTAACTCCTACTTAATTATGGCCTATTATTAGAGCGATTGTGTTTAAGTGGTTGTTTACATCATCATATTTCTGTTTGTTTATCCTTCAGCCCACCCTTCCATCTGTCTACCTATCTGGCGACAGTATCTAGCATTTTTAAGCATTCTGTCATCCTGTCTGTCTACATGTAGGTACACCTTTATACTAATCTGCATACTTCATACACCTTCACACCTCCCTTGGCATTTCTCAGCAGCTTACAACCCCCAGGCAGAACCACTTTGTAGGGAAGTGATAACATGTCAGCTCTGCTTCTTCGCGGCAATCACACCATGCAGCTTGGTGGTAGCTCTGCACAGCCCTTCAAACACAATTCATCCTCAAATAACAACCTGAGAGAAGACTATGAATGGGTCAGCACAGGTCATGCTCCTGACCACAGTTTTAACAAAACTGCAACCACCAAAATTAAATGCTGATTTTAGTTAGTAGATTTGTATTCCAAGAAATCTTTGGGAAAATGTTCAAAATCTCTGCACAAAGATTGCCTCTTCTTAGATTATTTTGCAACACCAGTACCTTATGTAACTATGTATGTGTCTAGCAGTGATTTTTAAGTGATTGTGTCACTAACAGCACAGTAAGTCTCAAAAAGAAGTATTTTGGGGGCATTTTTGTCTTGATTGGAGGGTCTCTCAGCCTGTCAATCTCAGCTGGCATGGTTACTTTCCCTCACCTCAGCTTTAATCAGGCTTCAGACTTTTACCCAATTCTTTTTTTCTGGCTGCAGAAACTTCTATGAATTGGCTCAGCAGAAAACCCAACTTCAGGCCTCACAAATTCTGATTACATCCACATGTAGTCTATAGGTTACACATGAGGCTGATACTGCTCAGCTTTGATAAGAAAAGTTCAGCAGGTAATAGCAAAAATAGGGTCAACATTACTACATTAAATCCTGTGATCTCATGCCTTCTTATCCACTATTTGTTGTTTGGTCTCAAGCATGATTTCATGCACAATGTTTGATATGTTTATGAGTGATTTCTATATGATATTTTTTGTGTCAAAACTACATTGCAGCAACCCCAGTAATGTCTGTGCACAATAACCTGCAACATGTACAGGCTGTGTGTTAGGAACAGGTATTCATCTCAACCACAACAGCTCAGCAGCAGGAGGGTTGTTACTGTTTGTTGAGAACAGTCTCATCTGGCCAATGATAGTCTCCAGAACAGACGTTAGATTTTTGAAAAGTGTATTAAAAGTGAAGGCACATACATTTAGTGACAACCGTTGTGTCACCCCTGGTGCCAATAAATGGCACATTTTTTTGACCGATTTAGAGTCACACATTGGGTTGTGCTGCAGCCCTCCATTCTCACATTGTCCAGTGGCTTGCCTCTTTGTTTTGTCAGCCTGTTCCTGAGCCAAACAGGTAATCTACTTATGTGAAGGCCACATTAATAAATTGGCTCCCATCACAGTGGAGCATGGTGTTGTGTCCTGTCCCTGGATGCCACAGAGACAGCAATTATTCAGTGACAGTCTGACAGTACACCAACAGGGAAATTGAAGATACTTATTTAGTATTATCCAAACAACATACATTATTCACATGTCAATAACAGCCCTCTTTCTTTCATGAAAGGCTTTGTGACCACATGCAATTCAGTTATATAATTGCAACGTGGTATGCTATATCATCATGTCCTAGGGAAGGTCCTCATATTTTCCAGAATTATGCACAACCCAAAATGTCCTTGGAGATTGTTTGTCTCTAGAGACAATAACTGTAGTCTACGGGATGATAGACAGCTCTTTTTTTACACTGTCCTTCAAGAACATGTTGTTTGCACCTTTGTTTTCCTCTGAAACTTTGAGAGAGGTAAAGATATAATCTATAGCAACTGTGAGGCCTGCCAACTGTCCAAAAAGTTACTAAGTGTGTTGTGCTCCAGTGAGCAGCAAAGACAGTGTCATTTATTGTCTCTTAACACCTGTGTATGTTTTTCAGCAAATACACTTCTCTTTTTTCTGTGAGGATAAAGTTCTTACAGCTCTTCATCTTCACTGTGGGAAATTGGTTTCTTGTGTAGTGCATTTCTATAAGGGGGAGTTGTGCTATAAAGTAAAAATCAACCCTGAAGGGAAACTTAGGCTGCCCGTGTTTTCGTTTTTTTTCATCATTTTATTACTCTTGTAGTAAAATGTGTTGGAGCTGAGGGGTCAGTGAAGATTAGAGATGAAAGCATTGAAAAAAACATGTTATAATCACAGACTGGAGGCAATTAGACACCTCCACGCATGTTTATAACTTGAACTGTCAAAAGAGTATCAGCTCTCCAAAATAGCCTCAGACACTATAACACTGACACAGACTGTATAATAGAATATGACTGTCACACATTATGTGCAAATGTTAGTCCCTGTCACAGATTTCCTTCTGCTGCTGTGAGTGATAGTCAAACTTTGTGCAGACATGGTGGCTTTGCAGTGTACATTCAAATGCATTCAAACCTTGTATACAGAGATGAAAAAAAATTGGCTAGAAAGCAGCCACAGTATCACAAGAGGGTGTCATAGTAAGATGACATTATCAGCTTAAATCAGCCCTCACCGACACACTGCCACGGCAGGGTTCCCTGCTATTTATGGCAGCTGTAATTTTTGTGGAGAGTGGTGACAATCATATCTGCTAGATATGATTACACACTTCTATGCCTGATAGTCAAGCATTGTCATTAGCTGTGGCAAAGTCTCACTTATCTGGGGAAAAACACTCAAATCTGTTCTCGGAACAATTTGTGTTGCATTTAACCATCATTTCCTTTGTTCGGATATTATTTATTTATCTGATCAGAAAACTGGTGAAGTTGTCTGGCAGTTAGATTTTAGGCTAAATGCCTCTGCTCCAATTTGCGCAAAGGACATTACTGTATATTCAAAGAATCTGACTAATTAATCAGTCTACCTTTCCACCATCTTAATTAAACAATGTCAGCATTTTCTGTTGAATTTTTCCTTCCATTCTATTTTCAAGTAGCTCTTCCTGGTCAGGGTTCAAGTGGCAAAATGACAAGCAAAAAAGCATTATTCCCCAGCAACTTCCTCCTTTCTACTTTCTACTTGTGAAAACCTCCACCAAGAAGCTGAGAGATTTAATGCTTCCATTATGTCAGTCGTTTCCAAAACTAAGGGCCCAGACAACCTTGGCTGGCTCCCCTCGTGACAAAGGAGCAGCAGCTCGATACAGAGGTTTCTGTGAATCGCTGAGCTCCTTGCTTTATCACGTACAGTGAGACCAGCCACCCCACAGAGAAACCTCATCCTTGCAGCTTCAATCTTAAATCTCATTCTTGCAGTCACCTGAAGCTTGTGACCGTAGTTGAGAGAGCCTTGCTTCATAGCTCAGCTCTCTCTTTACAGCCACGCTCAGATAAAAAAAACAAAAACAATATTACTGCTGCTGATGCACCTAGCCCACCTGTACTCAGCTTTGTGAGTGTCCTTATCTTCACTTTATTATTATTGGATAAGTGGGGTAAACTGGGCATCAGTCCAAGCAGTTGTATATTATTTATATTTATAAGTCATATTTTTTTCCCGAAACTACATTTTGCTATATTAGAGGACAAGTGTTTACTTATTCATATACCAGGGAGGAAATGATGTGCTGCATTGTTAGCTAGAGACTTTAGTTAAAGTAAACAGAACCAACAACATTATTAGTAACTGACTGTCAAGTGAAGATGCTCAAGAACTATTTATTTTTATTTCTTATTTAAAGCAGAACATTTGTCTCTCAAAGAATGAATTCTTAAGAGGACAAATAATATTGAAAATATAGAAAAAGTAGATTTAAAAAAAACATGTATACAGAAGTGAAAGCACTTAACCTCACTCCGGGGCAAAAATCTTGCCTCTGGCAAAAAAATGGTTGAATTATTTAGCAAACATTTACACAATCACAGCAGTTTCTGCAAACTCTGTTCTCATACAATTCAGTACTTAATATTCTATCATGTATTAGTCTTACATTCAATTAAACCTCAATTGAAAGGTTTGAATTTACTGGTTGCAGCAGCCTTTATATCTATGTTTTTATACTCCTGATATTTGAATATGTGCCACTGTGAAAACTTAATTGTTCTTTCAAGTTTTAATATCATTTGTCTTGAGATTTTTTATCTGTCTTTCCAGGTTTCCCCCTGTCAGTGAGCTGGCTCCATTTGGCACACCAGTGGGGACTATTCTAGCTGCTGCTATCAATCAAACCATCTTCTACTCCATCGTGGGAGGAAATGAACTAGGTTTGTGCTACAGATCTTGTACAGTACTATGCAGACCACTGAGCCTCCAAGACAATGTTTTTACTTTACAAGATTTTCTTTCCCAACATTCGCTGATATTACAACACAGACTTTGTGTTTGAAATACAAAGCCCCCAAATTCTTGTTTTTTGTTTATTTTTCTAAATAAAGCAAATATATTTTTTGCCAATATGTCAGCTTTGATAAAGTCTCATCTCTCGCAACCGCAGAAGTCCACAAACCACATTTCCATAATGAGAAAGAAAAAGAAGACTTCAAGACAATGGGCCAGATGCAAGAACCACTCGTACGCACAGATTTGTTCTTAAACCATGCGTACGAGTAATTTATGAGGATTTGCCGCATTCACCAATTTTCTCATATTTTCTCTTTACGAGTGATGCAGACCTGTTGTACCTGTCACGCACAACCAACCTGTAGTCCAATAAAACATGACTAGACTATTTAACAATTTAAATTGACAATTGAAATGCAAGCTTACAATATAAATATTAGCGTCCGAAACTACAAAGCGACTTGTCCACCGCTACTTTTCCACAGTTACAATATAAACTGATTATTTACTAATAACTTTTATTCATTTAATTGAAATATTGCTTATTGAAGTAATAGTTTAACTCCCTGGCTGATGACATCCCCTGGCATAATTCATGTTCAGTCATTTTTGTTTTTATTTCTGTGACGGTGCGCGTAACATCTGAGACAGCATTCACAGCACGGGTCATTTCTTCTCATTCTTTGGCTTTCTCAGGATGTTTAATTCCATCACTTACACACTTTTTTACACACACATTTTGGGGGCGTCATTCATGTTAATTTACTATTCTCGGGAACGCGCGTTCATTTAGAACAGGTGGGATTCATCATGTTTATGAAGGTCATTTACGACTGTTTCCTGGTGATACGAGTGTTTGATGACTCCAACGTGGCACACTTGTAAATTCCATCTCACGAAAAAAGTACGACAGATTTAAGAAGAAAAATACGAACATATTCTTGCATCTGGCCCATTGTGTTTTATCTAAATTCGTGTAATCATATTTTAAAATAACCTGGAAAAGCTCCCAGATTATTTTTGAAAATTGTACAATGCAAGTCACAGCCATGGGTACTGTTTTTTCCCTCCTTTTCCTACAAGTAAAAAAGACATTTTTGACATACTCACAAGCGTAGATTACTTTTCACACTTGTTGGTTAAGTCTGGAGAGCATAATTACACCTTGGAAGAGAGACTGAGTACACTAGGCAGGTGTGAGGTTATATTTAAAAAAGTAAGAGAACTGAGTAGAAGGAGGCAGACAGTACGTTCTTACCCACATGCACCTCAGGTGTTGATGTAGTTAGAATCACTGCATTTTTTTCTGTGATTTCCTTATTGTGCAAAAACTGCTCTTTTTCTGCCTGTGTGCTGCCTTTCACTACAGGCTGTTAAAATATTATTTGCTTCCAAGTCTGTATAATTGAACTCATAGCATTTTTGCAGATTCTGTGTGACAAAGGTGCTAAAAAGGCTCTGTTGAGCACTGCACTTATGAACAGTTGGCCATGGAGTGTAAAAGGCCCTCAGAGCAAGTGTTAATGCATTCCGTTTTTACACTAGCAGAGTAGCATTTAAACAAATATTCACCTAGAGATGCGTAGAGCTAAGAGTATAAACCTTTTTTAAGTGCTCTGATTTTGTTTGGTTCCAGGTCATTTTCAGGTGAACAACAGAACAGGCGTCATCTTCACAGCTAAACCTTTGGATTATGAAAATGTGACCAGCTATGTCCTCAGGGTCCAGGCAGACTCTATGGTGGTTGTCATGTCCAACCTGCGCGTGCCTTCTAAAAGTAAGCAACAGCAGCCATTAAATAGGTGAATGTGGAACTTGAGAGGATGATGGCAGACAGGGATGAAATTGTGTTTCATATGATTCCAGGTATTGTGCTGTATTTAATCATAATCTGCTACTGTGACAGATTATGATTAAACACAGTTGCAGAAATTCTATCAAAGCCTATTTTTATTCACCATATTCATTTTCATGTTTGCCATAATCAGGTAGATTATTATTAGGTATTTTTCATTGCATGTTTTGTACGTTTAAAATGTCAAATCATGATAAGCATGCACAGGCAACATGGGATGTGCTGTTGAATTGAAATGACTGTGAAAGTACTGTGTACCACTTTGAATGCACACTGATAGGCTGATTTGGATTTAAAAAATGAAAATTTTGTGTACAGCCTGTGATTGGATGTTCCATTCTCCATTCAACATCGAACTAATGAGTTTAAATTTAGATATATTTGATGGATTTATTTTCCAGTTTATCACCTGCCCTCTCAAATCCAACACTTTTGATTTTTTTTGACTGACTGTCTGATATGTCATCTCCATACAGTCTGGCTAATGTCATATACTTTGAGAAATCATGATACAGCACAAGCAATTATATTGCATTAATTTTCACTAATCACTAATTTTAGGATGTGGTTAATATGTGACCATCCTCCCAACATGATAGTAGTACTATGTAGAACTTTCACTGCTAGACTATGAAGACTTGAATATGAACATGTTATATGTTCAAAGCAGTCCAACATTGCCATAATGCTTTAAATTGTGTACGTCTTAAGTCATTGCAAGAGTCTTTTCATTTTGAATTAAGGCAGAACACCACCCAAAACAAAGGTGGAGTGTTATGTTCACATATCCCTGTCGGTTCCTATTCTTAATGTCTCGATATGCTGACACAGAGGTTGCATACAGTAAAAATGCTGTCCAAACATGTCATAGCCTCCCCCTGGCTACATCCCAATGCCTTCCTGATCTCAACTTCTTTGAGTCTTTGTTGTTTGAAAATAAAGAATCACATATATTGGTTTAATAGCACCCACTTTCAGATCTCCTTGAAGGCATTCATCGTGTTGCACACAGAAAGTGGTGGAAGTCCTTGAAGAGAGCATGACAGAGAAGTTCAAACTTACTTCTCCAACTGTGCACATCTGCAGCAATCACTTTATCAGTGGGTTGCATTTATATATAGTCTCCCAACCACTCAAAGTGCTTTGCACTGCATGACAACTTTCACCCATTCACACACACTTATACACTGCTGGCAGAGCCTGGCATGCAAGTTGCCAACCCGCCCATCAGGAGTTCTAATGCTCATTCATACGCACTCTCCAATATCACACAATTCGGGGCTCAGTATCTTACCTATAGACACATTGTGCAGCCTAGAGGATTGAACTGCCAATCTTCCAATTAGTGGACAACCTGTTCTAACTCCTGAACCACAGCCGCTGCAGTAAATGAATAAATATGGCATTATTGTTGGACTTTTTATTTCAAAAAGTTACATAATTTCCATGTGCACTCGTCATCACAGAAGACTATTTCAATTTTAAGAATATGTGGCCATGTTGTATTATCGCTAGGCTCTTTTATGGCAGTTTACCAACAAAAGCTGTGTAATGTGTAATTATGGATGCCTTTCTAACTTCAAATAGGGTCTATACCTTACTCTTGATACATTTGCGGTACAAATGAATAATTAATTACCTACTTATCTGCCTCTTACTCTCTCACATACTAATAACAGCAGTTAAAAGTGCACAGACACACATCATATATATTAAAGATGTAGATGACTATCTCTCTCACACACGCATGAGAGCATCCTTGGCATATGCAGGCTAACATCTTTTGGCAGACTGCAGAGAAACAATTTCTTTTCTCACTTGTCTCACTTGTATTATTTAATGCAGATCAGGGCTCCTTGACAAGGAACATATTTCTTCTCATCGAGTCTTGATTAAGTTTAAAATACTGGACTGGTTTGTTAGATAGGTTCTCTTAGCTGTGTTAGGAGCAGTGCATTGTACAGTATGTGTACCTCACAGTTAATATGTAAGGAGACTAATATTCTAATTGATAATGCACTCTTCCGCAAACTCAAGCTTACTCTGTATTAGCAGTAATCCTTAATGGTGCCATTTCTTTCATGTATCTTTATGAGCATGTGTGTGAGAGAGATAGAGAGAGGAGGGAGGGAGAGACCATATTTATGCCAATGTGTCCCGATGCTCTGAGGATGGAAAATAGCCACTTTCTACAAAAGGGGGTAGTTTCAGTAGAAAGTGGCTTTTGTGACAGTAATTTGATGTGCTGTGTTTTTGTTTGTCCAGCTCCCCTGGCGCATCCTTTGCTCCAATGCCACTTGACTTTACATTTTTGTATGATGCCAGAAGAAAAATAGTCCTTGACACTGCATATTTTTTACCTAAACTGCATTGTTGGAAAGACTTTGCACTGCACATATTAATGCTGTACATTGCATAGGTGTAACTGTGACAAATTGGGGGGTGAATACTTATACCCGGCGTGCATATTCTCCGTATAAAGGAACACAATGAATGATTCAAAAGCCTCACAAACAAGGCCAATTAACTAGCAAATTCAGTATTAAAATGCTAAATGCTCTGCCTCCTTTCCTCCATTTCTTTTTTTTTACTGTTATTTATAATTTTAGGGGAATTCCTGCAGCTTATTATCCCCAATAATGTGCAAAATGCTTGTCTGATAAACTTTCAGCACCAAGTTGTGGAGAAAACAAACTCCCCAATAATGAATTATATGAGGTATGCCTCACTTCATGGCTTGTAATTCAAGATTTCATCACCATTTATTTATTTATAGAGTCATATGTCACTCAGAATTCGAGTGTTATCACTAATTGGTTGGTAAACAGAATGCAAACTGGCTCACTTGTTTTCCTGATCTACTTACTGAGGGCAGCAAAAGAAGCCAACAACACTTCAGCCTCAGCTTTTCTCAGTCAAAATATTTACTGTAATCAAAACAAAATGAACCTCCTCTTGATTGACTCTAAGTTGTCAGCTATTCCACAATAGCTTCTCACATTGGGTTGGGTTCTGAATAAACACACATATTCATGCTTCCTGCATGCAATTACAAATCTACTTCAAATAGTTTTTTGCAAAATGACCACTAAATGAAGAAAGTTTTCCTAAATCGAATGATTCCACTAGCGGTCAAAATTAAAGCAAAACTAACTTTTCGGTTTTAGCCACATTAACTCTTTTCAGTCAGTGAAACTGATTTCTTAATATTAAATTATAGTTAAAAATATATTTTATAATTGGCCAAAGCATATTTATTTAGTATAAAAGAACCCTTTCTCAGATTATATAAAACCTCACAAATATTGTTATTCTGAAATTGGTGTTGGCTAGCCAAGAGCATATTATCAGAAAAAACCTTTGTTGACATACTGTGATGTTTTGAGCAACAACTAACTTGCAGAACATTCTGGGAAATGGTTTCAAGCCCTGTTTGAAGTTGTGGACCAGCTGATGACCATGAAGAAATTATATTGACATGGCAATTTTTGAGGCTATATTATGCAACATTTGATCAACAGCAGTTCGGATAACTTCAGAGATGTGTTTATTCAACAGCAAGTGGCCATGATAATATAAACTTCTTTTCCCTGTGTGTCCCAGTTCTTATTTTGTGAGAGTGCAGCAACTTTGGGTTATCAGATGCTTGAAACTGAAGTGCACTATAGTTAAATGCTGTGCGTTTTTGCTTCACATGAACAGACACAGTGATGCTAGGTCTTATACTGCTAAGTGTAAAAATGTAACTTTGTATTTATGGCTTAAATGAATGATTTCCACAGCACTTGACTTTATTCTGGTACCATTTGATCTTTGCAGCTAACACAGCCAAGGTGTTCATTGAGGTGCATGATGAGAATGACCACCCTCCAGTCTTCTCCAGGAAGCTCTACATAGGTGGAGTGACAGAGGACTCCAAGATCTTCAGCTCTGTACTCAAGATAGTGGTAAGAAATATTAGCTGCAGTTGTTGTTTTTGTATCAGCATATGTAGAACCAGGCTGAAACTAAAGTGCCTGATTCTGCTCCCACTTCTTCAATACTTATCCTGCAGTCGTAGTGGGAGAATTCATTCGATCCGCTCTCTGCGGCACAGTTTCATCAACCCCCATCATTCCCTACATCTCTTCCTCGATTTCGCTCTGCCCACTGTCTGCCTTGTCCACAAGCAGGTGGGATCAGAGTGAGCTGAGCAGTGTAATCCCAGTATGTTCACAGAAGCATGGCTGGACATCCTGTCTGATTATCATCCTTCGCTGCGAAGGAGGTTTCACTTAGTCATCCGGTGTACCATACTGTATTTTTTCAGAATGTGGGTGGATGTTAGTGTATACTTAGCCTTGTGTTTGTGTACAAAATCCTCAATAATTAGCTTCCGCAATGCCCACCTGGATTATCAGCTCAATACTAGGCATACAGTCATGTATTTATGTGTGAATGGACAGCGTGTCAGGAGAACCGATTTGTATATTTGCCCAGGATTTAAGATTTTTGTATTTTGTTGGGTTTATGTTTTCAGTTTGTAATTGAAGGATACAAAGAGGTTTTAAAATCATTGCTGGAGTGCTATTCTTGTAGTTGCAATTATTTTATTGCATTATAAATAGAATTACATAAGGTTCCATCCTCTAATGTATGTGCACTCCACATAATGATTATTAATTATTATTCCATCAACTGGCCGCACCTGACCCTGACCAACCTTCTTACCAAAATAGGTGATGGTGGCTTTGGCAAACACATTTTGCAAGGTTCAACGTGAGTGAAGCATCTTGCAAGCACTGAAACACAGCTGACAAAGTTTCCACATGAGACTGCCAATCAGCAGAGTGAACTACCAATTCATCAAGGTATGCCTCGCAGTTTGCTACACCAGACAGCACCTGCTGCATAAGGCGCTGAAAGGTGGCAGGGGCATTACGCATGCCGAAGGCCATGACTGTATATTGCATGAAACTGTCTGGGGTTACAAAGGCAGAAATCTCAGAAGCACGTGCTGTTAAGGGCACTTGCCAGTAACCCTTTAGCAAGTCTAGCTTAGCGACATAGCGAGCAGCTCCAATTCGGTCTATACAATCCTCCACACAAGGAAGAGGAAAAGAATCTGGCTTAGTAGCGGCATTGACTTTCCTAAGATCAGTACAAATGCGTGCTGTTCCATCAGAGTTTGGCACTAACAAGCACGGAGAGCTCCAGGCACTGGAACTAGGAACAGCTAGGCCATGCATGAGTTCAAATACTCAACCTCCTTCTGCATTTGAGTCCTTTTTGTGGGATTCACACAATAGGCATGCTACTTAATAGGAGGACAGTCACCAGCATCAATATCATGAAGGTGGTTTGGGTTGGTACATCAGAAAAAAGTGTGTGATGACCTTAAATCAACTCAATAATGTCACTCTTAGCTGTCCCAGAAAGATTAGACAGATGACTCTCCAACTCACACAACACTTTAGAATTCTTCAACCGAGGATACAGAGCAGGAGCATCTTGTATCTCTAGATCATCACCCTGAGGAGAATAGGCAGGCAACACTGCTGTTAAAGCTACAGGCAGAACCTTAGCTGAGCTGGTTCACTAGTGGCAACATGGAGCTTCAGCATGTTCACTTGGCATACACAAGATTTGCGTCTCTTATCAGGAGTACGGACAACATAATCTGTTTCACTCAGTTTCTTGTCAATCACATAGGGACCTGTGAACTTAGCCTGAAGTACTGAACCAGGGATAGGAAGGAAAACCAACACAGAACCTCCAGGGTTAAAACTGCGTTCAACAGCACTCTTATCAAAGTGAGCCTTCATTTTATATTGTGAACTAGACAATGGCTCTTTTGCTAATGCACAGGCATGGTGAAGACGCTCTCTGAAAGGACTGACATAGTCCAGCACATTTTGACAAGGAGAAGGATCACCAGTCAGCTGTTCATGCAACAACTTCAATGGTCCACGAACTGTGTGGCCAAATACTAATTCTGCGGGACTGAAACCCAAGGAACAGTTTCTCGAATTGCAAAAAGCAGGAATGGAATTCCCTCATTCCATTCCCTACCAGTTTCGAGACAATAAGCACACAACATAGTCTTAAGGGTTTGGTGGAAGCGCTCTAGTGCCCCCTGGCTCTCTGGGTGATAAGCACTAGAGACCTGATGTTTCATAGCCAACACCTCTAGCACCTGAGCAAATACTTTAGACATAAAATTGGTACCATGGTCTGTTTGAATGACCTTTGGCAAACCAAAAGTGGTACAGAATTTCATCAATTCTTTCACTACTACCTTGGCTTTGAAGGAACGCAGTGGAATTGCCTCAGGGTATCGAGTTGCAGCACACATTAAAGTCAGGAGAAACTGGTGGCCAGATTTTGACTTGGGCAATGGACCAACACAATCAATGATGAGTCTCTCAAATGGCTCCCCCATAACAGGTATAGGATGAAGTGGAGCCTGTGGAATCACTTGATTTGGCGTCCCAACCAACTGACATGCTTGACATGAGCGGCAATACTTTGCAACATCACTTTTCAAGCCAGGCCAGAAGAAATGCTTCAATAGGCAATAGTAAGTTTTGCTTATCCCTAGATGACCAGACAAAACATTATCATGAGCCAAGCCCAGTATCTGTGCACGGTAACGAACAGGGACAACAATCTGATGTATAGTATTGCAACCACTGTCCTTTTGAGCTGAGGGAGCCCACTTATGCATGAGGATACCATCCTCCCAATAGTAAGCCACTTGAGGAGCACCAATCTCATCTTTAGGTAACACTGCTACACCACACTTACTTTGGTGTGGCCAGTTGATGCAAAGATAACAGCTATTTCTGAGTTCCCTGTTCCCACCACCAAGCGGGAGCTGCGTTGCTTTATCGGTTTAGCTGGTTATTACAGAAGTTTCGGTCGCAACTTTGCTTCAATTGTGTCTCCTTTGACTGACCTCCTTAGTCCTACAAAGGAGGCTAAGTGTGAGCTAGCTTTTCAGACAACCAAAGCTATACTTAGTTCATCCCCAGTGTTGCTGGCTCCCAACTTTGCAGTGCTCTTTAAGTTGGAGGTCGACGCAAGTCTAAGAAGGGGCGTGATACTGTCATGGTCGATGCCCTTTCTCGCGTGCCTTAGGGTGTTGACAGCAAGGCTGTCATCTTAAGGGAAGGGGTGTTATGTGCCTTCCAGGGCTCTCTGTTGAGGGGCAGTTCATTCAGTGATTGTGCACACCTGCATGAGACTGTGGGGTCTCCCTGGCACCAGGTCACCAGATCCCAGCTTCTGTTTGTTTTGTTTTCTCCATGAATAAAAATAACCCTTTGTAGTATTTAATTTGGTGCTGAGTTCCTCATTGTGTTGCGACTCCGAGCCGGTCGTAACAATACACTATATTAATTTAGTTTTAAAGCATAGTAAATGACTGTGACACAAAAATCAATTAAAGGCTTGACTTTTCAAATAGAGCCTTTCCATTGACATTAGGTCAATGGGTTGTTGTAAGTGTGTGAGTCACAACAAATCACCAGTTGGCCATGATTTTTGACAAAGAGGCAGCCGGTGCTTTTACACTATGGCATCAAAAGTTCACAAATATAAGCAGAAACTTGACTGAAAAGCCTTACACATGAATACCAGAATCTTCATTTTGATGCTGTATTTCACAAAGAGTCTGTGAAGCGATGCTAGAAAAAAGCAGGTTTTGAACTCTCTGGTTTTATTCTACATGAGAGTGTTGTTGCAGCTCTCTGATGCAACTTCAGTTTCTCCACTGATGATTTGCTCAGAAATGTGAACAGAGAGTTGCAATAGTCCAGCAAGTCAACAGACCAAAATTGAGATATATAGTTGGGGATAAAAGTGTTTTTTTGTTGTATTTTCTATTGACTTTGACTTATTGCCATATTGATGTAGAGTAATGCTATCATTGTCAATAATCAGGACTCCTTTTTTGTTGCAATATAGATTACATTTTATTATCCTCTAGTCCTCAATAGCAGATATGCCATTTTATTAGACAGCTAACCTGTACCTTAAACCTGATTTGGTTTAGTTGAGAATTATCCATAGGATGATAGAAATGCTGTCAGCCACCGCAGGAATGTGCATCACGTAACTGTGTATTACAGGTTTTTATGAGCAACTTTTAAGATATTTTGAAGGTTAAAGGCAACTTAATCTCTAGTGATAGAGTTTGAATTGTAGCATGTTTAAATTGAACTGGGACACAGCCAGAAAATGGCAGGTAGTTTTTAGCATAATGGAAACTGGACAAAGGCCAATGGTGTCCTGAGAATATTTAAGAACATGAAGCAGGTGTAATATCTTGCAGGAAAATTGAGGGGTACAAAGGTTATGATGGGAAAGGTTTAGATGTAGAAATTCGCCAAAATCATCAAATAACACAGCAGAGGGAGCTGTCACTGCTCTTACTGGGTGAAATGAGCTTGTCCTTGATCTTAATGTTATAAAAAGAAAAGGATGTTTTAAGACACAGAAAAAATATTTGTGTCTTGGCAAAACTGTATGAATCAGTCCTTACTGAATTTAACAATTAAAAACTAGGAGTAAGGCAGGTGGTTCCATGTGAAGAAATTCATATATTATTAATAGGGCTAAAACTGTTTTTATTTTTGACTTATCTACCAATTATTTTCTTGATTAACAGTTCTGAATATTACATTTTCTTAAATCTAAAACTAAGAAAACCAACAAATTCTTACATTTTAGTATATAGAATGAATAAAGTGTTTGTTTGTTTTTTTGCTTGAAAAAATCACCTTAACAATGGATCAACTATCCAAATGCATTTTCCTTCAATTAACTAGTTGATGAATTGTTGCAGCTCTAATCATAAGAGATAGCTATTATAACAACAATCTTCACTAAACACATGAACACCTGCAGAGAGTTTAGGCATTATTTGAACATTAACTCAACCTGAGTATTACATGTATATTAAACATTAAGCTACCATTACAAATTCACTTTGCGTGTCCAATGTTTGTGTGTTTTACATTGCTAAAAAAAGGCTGGTGTGAAAACACCTCAAGATAAAAAAAAAATAAGAAAGGTTTATGGACACAAGCTGTGACATGCTGTGAACTATTCCTTTTTTTTTTTTTTTATTCCTGCACCTCACATTCAGCCCCTGTGGCATATTGAGAGTTAAAAGAAAGAGCTCAGTTGGATATAAATTCTTAATTATGGTACAATTATATTATCTTTATTTTCACAATTAATCAGATCCACAACCTGTAATTCAAATGCATAGCTCCATCACCAAAATGTGCATCTCCTCCCTAATTGATTGGCAGCTCCCGATGGTGTTTGCATCAGTAATTTTACAACAAATAATAAAAAATAAAACTGGCTTTGAGAACAGGATATTCAAGGCAGCATGAAGTGCTGTGTTAGATGTTTTTGTGATAAACCCTTAAATTATAGACTGGAAATTAAACATTCAGAAATAATTATACACTACTGGGCTTAAATTGTTATGCTTGAGGCATACAAAAACTCACCTGAACATAACAAGATGCAGTATGAGGGATAACAAATACACAAGTGTAAATCGGTCATGCCAAATTAAGGGTTGGCAAGATGAGCAATTCAAAAATATCATAAAAACTTATTTTAAAAGCATGTGTCAGGTTTGTTAATATGTACATTTGAGTTTATGTTGTTTTTATGTCATTTCAAATGACATTTGCAACATTTTTTTTACTAAAAGTAATACTGAACTGAAATGTAACCACAAAATAATGAATATTAAATATTTTATCCACCTACATTGTATTTAGGTGCACTTCTAAAAATAATGACTTCATTGTAAAACATCAAATGAAAAGAAAAAAAAAGTTGTATTCCTTCATATAAATGAAGGAATACATTTATATGAAGTGCACATTTATACACTTCATATAAATGAAGGAATACAACAGTGAAGGCATTTTGTCAATATTGAGCAGGACATATCCTAAAAACAACATTTTTTCTAAATAACTGTGTGACAAATGATGTAAAATGTGTTTAAAAAAACATAGTGTTGCATTGCAAAAGTAAATAACATGTATTCCACATTTTAGTTGACATTTATTTTCTTTGTTTATGAAAAAATACTGGTTACACCAATTGGACACTCTGTTGCATCAATTGGTGTAACCAGTATTTTTCATAAAAAATCTGATACATGCCTGACCATGTTCCTTTTACAGTCAAACACCATTGTTTGTTGAAGAAATGGACACTGAAAATCAAATATGACAGTCAACAAGACTCAGGCTGCGTTCAGACTGCAAGCCAAAATTCCGATTTTTAGCCAATCTGGATTGGAACCAGATGGCTGTTATGAAGTCTGAACAGTCATAAATCACATGAAATCCGATTTTCGCAAACCAGATTGAAACCACCTTTCGGAGGTAGTTTCAAATCGCAAAATTTGGACACATCTGTCCAAATGCGATGCATCTGTGATTGGATCACCCAAGATGCTTGTTAATACCTGCGTAAACAGGGTCTCTCACAGTTTCTCGGATATGGAATAAGATTAGTAGTCATACAATAAAAACAATTCTCATAAGAGATACTCATTGAGAAATGTTTATGGAATTTCCTCTAATGGATCTTTTTCACAGCAAACCTTTGAACACTTCATACTGGCAGCTGCCAACAGTAAACTGAATGCAGCCAATATTAACACCTGTGGATTTTGCACGTGTTAAATTATTCTGCACAAATTAAACTGAAACAAACAAGGTTGAAAGTTAGTGTAGCTTGCACATAAGGAATGTAGAGCAAAGTTATCTTTTTTTGGAATCATGACTGATGGAGATGTCTGAAAATAATGACTGATTAATAGTGCTCCTCAGCCAAGAACCTCTATTTAAAACAGATTTTGTGTAGGGTCAGACATATCAGTAATAATGTCTTTCCCTTAACATGGAAAAAACAACAAGGTGTTAGAATTATGGGTCAAGAGCTTCCTTTTCTCTGCAGATAATCATTAGAAATATCATCAACATTTGTTGTATTCTGACACTTTTGACCTTCTGCTGTTTCGCTCTTGGTCCAAAATAGTGAAGTCAAATTAATCACATGTAGTCACAAGTAATAAGTGGCAGGCAAGTTTATATAACCAAATGAACCTTGCAATGCCACAAAAGGTCACCTTAAAATATCCGCTGGTAAAGTCTACTTTCAGTGGCGTGTAAAAGTAAAGTAATGAATATTTCATTAACAAAGCAGAACTGTGCTGGTAAGAAAAGTCTGATCATATCGTTATACTCTGCTGGAATTGCTTGACCTTATTTTTGAAAAAGTTATGATCTGATTTTAGCTGAATGACATCCACTTATTATCAGCTGCATCCTTGAGTGCTTGGCCTCTGTGAAAAGCTTTTTAAACAAGAAGAAGATGCCTTAAGCTTTCAAATCTCTTCTCTAAGTTTATTTGTCGGTGTACTAAAGAATTTTTATTACAAACCATCAGGATCCTTGCACAAACCTCACTCAGTAACAGTTTTCCCTCCAGCATCTCTAAAATGTTGGCCTGCATAAATGATCCTGGTACACATATTGGCAAAATTGTCTTTACCCAATCAAGATATCTCACTCTGTTGATTTATGCAGCCCTTTCATTGGGAGCTTGCCCCCCCTCCCATCTGCCAATAGCTGGAGAAAAAAAGAGATTGCTCCTATTTATCAGTGTCAGTCGCCATAGAAAAGTCCTCTGAGAGTTGATGCCTACGTATGAGCTCAATGTCCAGTCAGAATTTGTGCCTCAAAGTTTTTTCTTTGGTTTTCCTATGATGGCATTAAGTAGTTTGACAAGCTTCGTATAGAGTAGAGACCTTATAAATTATACATTGTTTTTGAAGATGAAATGTTTTCTTAACCCTGCCATGCGGTTTTTATGATTAATGAAAAAATGTAAGGGCAGAAATTATATAACAAGGGGAAATGTCCCCTATAGCCCATTAGAATAGGTTATCCTGGGACAGGCTGCAGCAGCCACGTGGAAACACTTTTTCTTTTTCCAGGTAAAATAAATGACTCCAGGTAGAGATAACTCTCGAGCCTCCATCTGCAGCCCTTTCCCTCATGCAGCTATTTTATGTACAGCAGAACACCTGCATGAGGAAAAAAAGCTATTATCGCCACCAATAGGAGGACATCAGTTGAAAGCTGTAGTCTTTTTGTGTGAAACGGTCAGTGGTTTCCACTCTAGCCATCTGCAGCTTAGCATAACATTATAATACATTTGATATCTCTGGATTACTGTAACAACAAAGTATGGCTGTATCAAAAGGATAAAAAACAGTCTTTGTCTAAAGAATACTATATTGCTTTTATTATTTATATATTTAGTGATAAATAAGGATTGTTTCACTGTATGGGCGTTTGGGGTTAAAATCAACAAAAATATCCAAATTCTATCTAGAAAATCTTTTTTTTTTATTAGACATCATCGGCTGAAAAAAAAATGTTTCTTTTACTTACTGCCTTTAGTGTAACAAATTGATGTGCTCCTTTCTAATGTGTGTGTGTGTGTGTGTGTGTGTGTGTGTGTGTGTGTGTGTGTGTGTGTGTGTTTGTGTTTGTGTGTTTTTTTATAGGCCACTGACAAGGACACTGGGAATTACAGCGCAATGGCATACCGCCTCATTATCCCGCCCACAGCAGAGGGCCAGGACAGCTTTGTCATCGAGACGTACACCGGTATCGTCAAGTCAGCCATCATGTTTCGAAACATGCGCAGGTCTTACTTCAAGTTTCAAGTTATCGCCACAGATGATTATGGAAAAGGTCTGAGCAGCAGTGCTGAAGTGGTGGTAAGTGTATTTTATACACAATGTTTGAATTTACAGAGCAGCAGCCAGACACTTACTTTGATTATTGAGTAATCTGGGGGTTATTTTCTCAATGGATTGATCATTGTGTTGATGTGTATATTAATATTTTAATTAATTAGCAGTCCAGAATGCAAACATGTTCATATTACTATCCTACAAGACAAAGAAAAGCAGAAATTCATCACATTTGGGTGGCTGAAACCAGATCATTTGTAAAAACTGGTTAATCAATTATAAATATACTTGTAAGTCATTTTTTGCTGATAGACTAATCACCTGTAATCAACCCTATCTCTGGATGGTCTTTATGATTAAGACTTTAAACAGACAGATACACAGTACTTTACTTTCACAGTTCAGTACACTGGTGAACACTCTCTCTGGGTCCTTGTCAGCTGCACACCAGTGGCATATTGATTGCACATTGTGTGTGGCTTCGACAGCATGTAATCTCTGCAGTGAACTGTCCTTTGAAGTATGGAAGGGTCTGTAATGTCAGCTGTCTACAGTTCATTGATACAAAAGAGCCTTATTAAACAGGCATTTCCACTGATTTACATGTCAAAGTCAATTTACTACTACCGTGGTCTGACAAAAAAAATACTGAAGTGACCTCATGTGTGAGATTATACTATTCTCTATGTTTTGAGCATATTATTTTGTCATCATGTTTTTCCATGCTGTATGTGTGTATTTATGCTATACACAATATATACACAATATCTAATGCATATATGCCTGTCCCGGAAGAATCATCCCTCCACTGTTGCTCTTCCTGTGGTGTATTCTGTTTTTTCCAGTTAAATTGGTTTTTGCAGGGCCCTTTTTTTGCAGGGGTGCATTGCATTGTGGGAGAGCAGTGTGCCTCAACAGCACACTCAAAAATCAACAGGTTTTTTGGATACTGACTGTAGTATATTGTATTTAGTCTCTTTTTCAATGTGAGTGCACTACACACTTACAACATGCTTAAAGTCACTGTATAGTATGAATGTAGGGAATAGCTACTTTCAGGTTGCATTATAGTTCCAGTATAGCCTCCAGTGTTTTGGAGCTTGATATCTAGAGAGTAAGTAATAGTTAGAATATCGTGATCTCTGCTACACAAATTTTGTCCTGCAATTATATGGAAGAGCAATCATAAATCACTGGATTATGCCTTTGTTTGTTTTAAAGACGAATGTTCTCTCAAGTAATATTGAAAGCATGAATGGCTACAATTAATCTGTCAATATATCAACAAGTGCCTGCTGTGAAAAACAGTCTCTTATTGCATGTATGCAGGAGGACATTTGGTTGATTTGTTTTGGGTTAACCTCCAATCTGTTTTGCGTCATACCAATCTGTTCATTATGAGCCTTTTTTTGTGTGTGTGATTACTTAGTACTAAATGTCTTGGATCTAGTCTATTGAGTTTTTCACAGGTGGTACAGTACATTCAATATGTGGCCTCTGCCCCTAGCTTATGATCCAATTAAACTATCTTTCAGTTTCGTGTATTAACTGTGCATACACGTGTCCATGATGTACATTAGTCTGTGTGTATATTTTCTTCTTTATGTGTGTCTTTGTCACTCTTGTTTCTGTTTGTTTTTTGTTTTTTTTTCACAATAATTTCCCCACGCACCCGCTGTGATTGAGCTCAGCTTTACCCCCAATTCAATGCTTATCTCTCCTGACTATGGGCAGGCTTATTTTTCATTTCAGTGAAATATGTCTGACTAAAAAGCCTCTAATGAGACAGAAGAAGGGTCTGGGACATTGCCTGCATATCAGAGAGCAGCGAGTGCTTAACCATGGTGCTCGTTTATTTTCAAGGGGAAACCTAATTTCACAGGAGCTGCACGGGAGATTTGGCTTCAGAGCACAGAGGCTGTTGCACTTAACTGTGGCATCAGAATTAAGTCCTGTTAAGTTTGCCGCATGGCACCAATACAAGCAGCCAATTAGGAAGTCTCATTTGGTCCACCGAAAAAAAGGATTTGAATGAGTCAACCAAACTCACATTCGGACACATGTGGTCAACTGGCCTAATCACAATCTATCTGTAATTTCTGCTGTCTGTTTCACCTTTAGTCTTTTTGTTTCTTTCTTTGTCTCTCATGGGCTCACAGGTTTCTGTGGTCAATGCATTGGACATGCAAGTTGTTGTGTCTACTGTCCCGCCTACTTTAGTTGAAGAGAAAAGGGAGGAGCTCATTAGGTAAGGCGACATTTAACATTGTTTGAATATTAAAGTTATATTGCTTTTAAATGAGAATAAACCAATATCAGTGTATCCATCATGTAAGGAGTACATTTTTGTTTTATCAGACAAGCTACTGTGTAATTACAAAGTGAAATAGACAGAAAATATTCATCTGTCACCAAATTGACATCACAACATTTCTTCTACTGCTCCTGTCCATGCAGCATATTGTTTTCTGGTACATTTGCTTGCCCTCTAGTATTCCTTTTGTTAATTGATTTATTTGGTAGAATTGACACTGGGAAGTAATTGTCTCTTTTTGTGCTGTGCTTTACCCACTTTGATACAAATTGAACATGGTTCTACGTGGTACCTTCATTTGCATATAAAATTGTTTTTGAATTACTGGAGTGATGTTTATGACACACCTGTGCCAAATAACGGCTGAAAATAACCATGGCCTAATTGATTTTGTGAAACTTGTATTTTGTTTTTCACTAATCATTAATCAATCCATTATAAGCACAGTTTAGTCAGTGAGACAGTTGAGTCTATCCTCAAGAGTCTGCTGTTCCATTCCAAATTAATTAATGATAGAGATTCATGAGACCATCTTTTTGTACCTCTTGGAACATAGAGTTTAGTGTAATTAGTAAATCTGAAAGGCAAATGGGTGTTAATAGTTGTTTTTCAAGAGCTTGCTGTGTCTCTCCCATACAAGTGATACTGCTCCTTAGGCTGAGAAATACACACATTAGTCATGCTAAGCTCTTTGCAGTGATGTCATTTGAGAGTTGTGTGATTTTGCACAGTGCTGGTGATGATCCAGGGTCATTTTACCTGAGTGCTCAAACTGTTTATCCGCTTTGGCAAAGGCAGACGGTAAAGCTTTCCTTTATTGGCTATAATTTGAGGTGTGGATTTCTCCCTGCCTGAAAAGGATTATCAGGGCCTTGCTTTGCCAAGAGCCCAGTGAGAAGCAAAATGCTGCCCAATGGGACAATCATTGCCAGAGTGCAGTACTTAAGATTGGTGGCTCTTATATTGCTTCAGCCCCAGAGGTGCCAAAAATGGTTCACTGGTCTTTGGACAAAGTCTGGATATTAAATGCTTTCATTATAAAAGTCTGACTTGTGGTTTTGTGTTGGTTTCAGAATTCTGGAGAAACATGTCCAGGACCAGATTCCAGGGGCCAAGGTAATTGTAGAGGCCATCGGGCCACGTCGCCATGGCGATGGCTATGAGCTAGAGGACTACAGTAAGACGGACCTGATGGTGTACGCCATCGACCCGCTCACGAACAGAGCCATTTCACGCCAGGAGCTCTTCAAGTGAGTGGGTGAATTTTATTACAAGAAGTACAGTCCGACATTTGATCTAAATTGATGTGCTAATGTCCCCACTGTGCTGAATTTTTTTCCTATAGTCTCTCTTCACCCTCACTCCATATAGTGAGTCAGCAAGTATCTCTGTCTCAGGCTCCCCTTGGCTTTCTTTTCTACTGTGTCTCCACTTTTTCACTACTTCAACTTTTTTCATAAGGCTTTGATTATCCTGCAGGTGCACCAAATCTGCCATATGTCAGGAGAAAGGGGCAGATATGTGGGAGAAAAGGAGGAGGTGAGGTTAGGGAAGGACAAAGTAAGAGTGGTGTAGGGTGTATTTCAATCAGTCTATCAACCTTTCATACAAGTGTCTCAAAGGTTATTCCAAGAGCCTGAAGATATGCCTGCAATGCATTTTATTCCTTTCTTTGAGGATATAGAGAGACAATTCCTGTGTGCCCTTGGTCTGCCTAAGATGATGTAGTAACACACTGCGAGGGCATGTTCACGTGCTATTAAAGCAGCACAGAAAAGTGTTTACAAGACATTTTTCATCCCGTCAGAAGAAAAAATATCTCGGCTAGCACCTGAGAGCAATCTTGCACTCAGCTTTTTCATGTTTTTTAGCCCTTCTGTCAGACCGTTCAGACACCAATCTTAAAAAGCCCACTACATCAGAGCATGAGAGTTGCCAATCAATAGCGAGCAAGCCCTTTCTGAGCTGTCCCATTCACTCTACCAATTTGCTCTCCTTTTTTTCTTCCTTACCTTATATTGAGTTAGCTGACACCATCTTCTTTCATTGTTTCTCCATATCTGGTTACTACCAGTTTATTACCAGACATTGTGACACTTTCAGTTCATTTGAAAATCTTCCTCACAAATGACATCCAGTGGTGTGGTGGTCTCTATGTGTTCTGAATTAATCTATAAACATAACCTCTGTGTCCTTAACCATCAGAGTAGCACTATAACCTCTTTAAAGTGGATCGAGAGGATTGGGTTACAGGGGGCGGCACTTGAATCATAAAAAAGGTTCTTTTATTTTTAAACAAAACTAGTGACCATAGCCCCTTATCACAAGTGGCAGCTTTTGAGAGACCCAAGCTAATTTCAAAAGAGGTTTGCTCCATCCCTGCTTTAATAAGAAACCACTTCCTTAGATGCAGATACTGTCAGGAAAGTCATTTAGACTTGAAGAGAGAGGCTTTTTATTTATGCATTGCATGTCTGACAATGTTGTGGGGTAATTGCATGGTATATATCTACGACTTTGCCGTCACAGATAACAGGAGGGGAAAGAGAAAGACAACCTAGTGAGGGGATGCTTGCATTATAGAGTGTCCTTATGCCACCTTGACACAAGCACTCACTACCATTTGAGCTCTCTAGTGGATAGATTGCCAGTGAGGCCAGTTAATAACCTTCATATGCACTCATTTATTCACCTATGGAAAAACAAAAACGACAGTGATTGGATGTGGCAGTGGGCTCACTCCTTTGCACTGCAGAATTTGAGAGCCACTCTGTAACAAATGGTTATTGCTAGGAAACTCTGGCACATGAATGGGTGGATTGCTTTAGTATAATATTGTATTTTAGCATACTGTATACTATATAATATTGATGATAATGTGCCACAGATCTCTAATTTAAACATTGTAGATGTAAATCATTATATTTAAGGAAGCTCAAACCAAGTTTTTTATTTCTTTTTATTAATTCTTCTTTTGAGAAATGATTTCAGTGCTTTAATAAATGTATTTCTTTCATAAGAATGCAGGTCTACAGCTGTTTTTATCAATGTTCATAATGTACTGATCTAAATTACCAGATGCCACTAACTATGAAATATTTGACCCTCAGAAAATGGCATACAGTACTTCAACAAAAACATTATGTTCGGGAGTTTATGAACTTAGCCACTATGCTTCTTCCTCTATCTTCGGTTTTGTCAATCCCAGATTTCTCGATGGGAATGTCCTGGAAATCAACAAAGAGTTTCAGCCGCACCTTGGCGAGGGTGGCCGCATTCTCGAGATCCGCTCGCCAGACATCGTGGCCAGCGTAAAGAAGGCCGCCCAGGCTGTGGGCTACACAGAGGGAGCTCTCCTTGCCCTGGCCATCATCATCATCCTCTGCTGCATACCTGCCATCCTCATTGTCATGGTCACCTACAAACAGTGAGTACTCTCACCTCAGTAATAATCACCGGCTTCTGTAATCAATTAATCATCCTTAACTGGTCTGTCAGGAAATTAAGAGGGAAATGCATTTTAATTAAGTCGACCATCATTTTGGGAGATACCGAGTTACACTCCTGGTTTTAGCTAAATCATTTACTACTCACAGACAAATCAGATATTTTACTGTTGGAATGTAAACCATTGTTGACATCCTGTAGAGTAGAGGCCTGTTAAAATAGAGCCTGCAAAACCACAAGCAGCATTGATGAAAAGTGTATTTGTCAAGTATTTAAGATAAGGCGAGAGCCCCTCTTGCTTGGTTGCTGCCTTTTGTGTGTGTATGTGTGTGTGTGTGTGCATCTCTCCCTTCCTCTCTATCTCTTCCTCTCTCTCTCTCTCTCTCTCTCTCTCTCATCAGGCATGCTGACTGCGCACTCTGCTGGGCTAATCTCCCTGCTCATGCTCTGTGAAAGCAGATTAATTAACACTCATTTGTGACAAATATCTACAGCCAATTGTGACCGTCACAGTGCGTCTTCACGCTACTTAATCATCTCTGCCCAACACATACACAATAAACAGTGCTCTCTCTGTCTGGTTCACTCTATCTCTGTCATTCACATGCACACACTGGGGTTTGCAAAAATGTGATGCCTTTGTTTACTGCATCATTCAGATTGGTAAACCAATTGAACTCTTGGTCAACAGAAGTAAAATTCTTCTTTCAACTAATCGTTGATATGCTGCAAGTGTTCCATGAGCAGTCATGTTTGGGAATGTTTATCCATGGCAGATGGGTGGAGTGGTTGCAAATGCACAGGCTGAGCACACAGCAGAAAGCTGCCGATGGTGACATTACACCTAACACACAAACTGTCATAGCAGATGGTGCTTTGTTGGTGGCATTACATTACTTTGGTAAAATTAAATGATTTTGGAAATCATGTTCTCATTTTTATGTGTCAACATAATTCATTCTCTCCTAAATTTGGGAATGAATATAATATTTAAAATATGAATCTGTTTATTCATGTGGAATAATTGAATATTGTTGTGAATAAGTAATGGCAATATGAAACATGGAAGATTCACTTAAGAAAAAAGCAATGGCTACTTTTGCATGTAGCCCTGCAGTCACTGCTGGAGGCTTGAGTGCCTCCTACTTTGCATAGAAATTGGAGAGAACATACAGAAAGTTTTCTCCTATTTTATGGTAAATTGGTGAACATAATATGTTATGCAAAGATCTTCTGTTGTCTGAGTCAGGATTTTCTTACCTTATGTGTGTTTGTGTTTTAAAAGGAACTCCCAGTTATCAATAAACTTTAAAGTTTGCCAAAGGACCTCCCAACATTAAATATGTCCTCTCATTAATGTTGTATGAGGTTACCATCTTGCCAAATGATATAATTATACATCTTTTTTGTCCCCCATCTCTCTCTCTCCTCCTTGCATCAAAACTTATCAGGTTCAAAGAGTAAGTAATTATTCTTTTTCATGTTTTACAAGTGTTCGCTCTTTCATTGCTTGAAGTATGTGTGCGAAGATCAGTTTCTCTCATCCTCATTATTCATTAGTTATTTAAAAATTAGTTGAATGTGTGAAGTTGATGAACAAAATGCATGCTAACTAATGCCACCCTTTTGAAATGTCTGCTGTATTATGACATAAAGCAACGCTTATTCATCTTGTACGTTACTGAATCAATGTTAAATTATGCCAAACAGTTCTAGTTCTTGTGGAAAATCTCTCAAAATTCAAAGAAAAATCAACCCAAAGTCAACATAGTTCTGGACTAATTATCTTCTCACTCAACTCTAACACTGCACTCCTCAGTCTGATGCAAACCCTTGATCTTATCCTCATCAGTCTCAGCAACCTACGCATAAACCGCTTGTGCATAAATGTTAGACTACGAGTTCGACAAAGTATAATACTGAAGAAAGTTACTGGTTCAAAAAAGTATAATCATGAAGAAAGTGACTGTAAAAAGTATAGTTTAAATTAAGATCTACAATCACAACATTAGTTCTTTGGTAACATACTTTGCATCACTTGGACTTGGCTCACCTGGAATATTAATCAATAATGTTAAACACATAATTACAGGTGTTTTTGGTTTTGTCTTAAGCTATCATTTTAATACTATGTTATGATACTATGTTTAAATACTAAATCAAATGCCCTGTAGTGTTAAACAATTACTAGTACTGCCAGTCTCTCAACTCCTGCAGATCCATGCACCTTTCCAAGTAAACAGTCAGCTGTAAGGAGTTGGAACATCATTAATTAGTTAGTGAGTTAGTTTAGAGTTAAAATATATTATTAGTGCTTATTGCTGAAAGTTTGCCTTTACATAATGCTGTTTACATAATAATAAAAAACAGATGCTGTCTGTACTTTGTATCACTATTCTAATAACAATTATTATAATAGGTTTTATTTATATAGCACCTTTCACAGACCCAAGGATGCTTTACATACAGAAATTAATCAAAACAAGAAAAAAAAAGTAAGCTAGTCTTTCTTATACTTTCTCTAAAGTCGTTTTACTTATGACTTTATGACTGAACAATGTTGTGTCTTAGTTTTACCACCAGTGACCGGGAGTTGCTTGTTTCTGACAAAATTCCTTTTGAAAACACATGCTTAATTCCTGGTAGAGACTTCACACATAAATGGTGTGACTGGCTCCTCACTTTTTATCCATGCTAATACTAGAAAGGAGTTAATTGTTGTTATTTTGGGTTGATTATACTTTTAGATTTGTGTATGAAGTGTGTTGTGTCATAGATATTTGCATGTGGACTAGAAACATTTATCTGGGTGACTGTAACTGATGACACTTTGCACAGGCGACAGGCAGAGTGTGCCAAAACTGCCAGGATTCAGATGGCTTTACCACCCGGAGGAAAAGCAGCTCCGGCCAGTGCTCCTGGTGCTAACCTCTATGAAGAGCTCGGTGACAGCAGCATGTGAGTCAACCTTGACCCTTATTATCTTTTTCCCCATCCATCTATCCCACCTTTTCCCATGGTGAGCAGGTACTGTATCACATTCTGCTGGTTCTTTTCTTTGGATATCAAATCCAAACTAATTCTAGTACTACTGCTCCCCTACACTAACAGCTGTGTCAGATTCAAAATCACATCTATGCTTTGTCCTAAAATGACCACTGGCAACTCTGCATAGAATATCTGCCCGCTGCTTTAGACATATTAGTAACTGCATCAATGCATCTCTATGCTCTTGGGCTTTCTAACAATGGTCCACTTTAGATGCCTGCAAACCACACTGTGCACTGCAGCACAGCTGGTGATTAGACTTTAGCTTATGTATGTGTTTCTAATTTGACTGCGTATGCATTTTTGCAAGAGCCTCTCTCAAGGTAAGAGTTGAAGTTCATAACAGATGCCATAGTATAATGGACATAGAAACAAGTAGAGAATCTGGCCTGTGCTTTATAACTGATTTTACAATTAATCACTTTAAACATTTACTTGATTAATACCTACACTAAATGCTTCATGAGCTTCCCTATATGTCCAGAATGTTTTGCTTTGGCACAGTCAGATATCACCTTTCATTTTAAATGCTACTCTAAATGTGCAATGAAATGTTAATGCTTTCGGATTAAATGAGGTTGAAGTGAAACTGCAGCCCTGCTGGTTTAGTAATTTTGATTTACAGCATTTTAAAGCAATAATGCCACTAACATTACAATTGCCGTTGGGGGAAAAAAAGAAAATGGAAATTTTAATGGTAAGCTGTAAAGAGCTTTTGCAATGTTGACAACAGATGTTGACTAACATTCAACAAGCAGAAGCTTTTGATTCTGTAGCAGGAGAAATGCTCTCGTGGGAATTGAGTGTTGTTTATTTGGAAGTTATTTTCTAGCCTGTACTAGGAACAACAGGAGGTGGTCCTATAAACAACCACTTTAAAACACATTTAAACTCCATGTGTGAAAAGTTTTTGTTAGCAGAAAGGTGTAGTGCTTACGTGCTCGAAAGAGTGTCCGTGCTTTTTGTGTGTGTGTGCATACTCTCAGACGCACACATCAAATAAAACTGTGCAGTATTTATCCTCATAATGCAAAAACATGGTGTACCCCTGTGCTTACACTTCATCCATGCCTTCATTTTTAGTAAAAACCTCTCACATTTATGTTGTAGTCTTCTTACCATCTGTCTGTGTTTCTGTCCTCTCCATCATTTCTATTCCTCTCTCTCTCTGGATTCAGACTGCAGTAAGTAATCCCAAAATACATGTTGTGCAAGAGCCATGAATAAGATCAATATTATCTGTAAATATAGCACATGAGCAGCACCCTCGTTACCCCTCTTGCTTTTAGCTTTTGCTGGGCATTTACTAAACCTTTATTAAGATGGTCTAATTTTGATTTATCTGTTGTGTTAATTGGCCTTGGTATTGTGGTAGCAGGTTTGTAGTTCAGCAGACGCAATATTGAAACGGCAGTGAAATCCTTGTACCCCTATGTGGTCAGAAAAAAGTGACGCTCCCTTTGTTAAGACACACTGCACTTCAGTAGATACCGCTGTAGTTGTCTGCTCTCTCCCTTCCCATTAGACAATCTGTCTTCTTTTTTGTGTTCGACCATCCTTACCCTCACATCTCTTAGTGTTGTGACTGAAAGCATCCCTTAAAGCATCCCAGTATGGGTTGATATAGGTTATCGTACTGTAGCTTTGGAGTACAGCTCAGGATTTACTCTGAGCATAATCATTTCACAATTTCAATATTAATTTACATCACATTTGAATTAATGCTTTAGCACATGGTGTAAAGTTGAATACTGGACCATATTCAGTATTTAGCTACTTAAATCAATCAGCCGATTGTTTTGTTTAATCTACTCATAAAAATCTGAGAGATAGTCATGATACTAAGTGATTCTCAGTTAAGATGCAGAAACAAATCAGTGCTTTTGCTTTTACCTCACCCTTTTTACTTTGCTTCGCTTGCCCTTAAACCATAAATTTTCACCTGTTTCAAGTCTTTTTTCTTCTTCACCTCCACCTTTACTGGGACAGGGCTAAAAAGTCTGTCATTGAGGAGGGTGACCACCAGAGGATTCTTAGCACCTTTGCCTGTCGCGCCATTGCAGCCCGCAGCAACGGAACACTGCATGTCAACTTGCCCAAGTCAGGGAGCAACGTGACTTTCCTGTCTGATTACAACCCACTCACCACCCACAACCCTGTCTACGATGACACCAGTCCCCTCTGCAGTCCTGATGTCTATAGAGGGAGGAAGGGCCCTTCTGAAAAGCGGTTCTCCTTTTCTTCTTCACACTCAGAAGGGTCAGGGTGTGTCTCCTTCAATGCTGCCCGCACTGAAAGAGGGCTGCATGGTTACGATATGTCAAGAAGGCAGTCCCTTATGGACCCAGCCGATTGGGAGCAGCAGATATTCCAAGCAGCCATGAGAGGCAGACTAAGGCCGGAGAGTTCTGCCACGCTCCGCCTGAGTGACAGCGCAGACACTAAGTTGTCAGTTCGTGAGCAGGCTAGGCAGTTTGAACAACAGGCCCTTCAGGAACAAACCCTCAGGCAAAACATAGACTCCCAAGGCTCCCTCTCCCCGATTCTTGTCAGGGATAGAGATGGCACTGACGTTCTGGAGCTGACCTCAGAAGCCCTTTTCTCCATCATGGATTACCCCTACAGCCCCAGTGTGGGCAGTGATTTGCCCCCGAGCATCATCATTACTCAGGGAGAGGAATCATGGCCCTTGCCGACCCAGAAACCGACTCCGCCTGTCCTCAGGAAGTTCAGCTCCAGCATCTCCAGCTACATGACAGTGCAACCATGTCAGATCACTGTTGAGATTATTCCAGACCCACCAGAAAACCCACCGCCTCCTCCTCCACAGCAGCCACACTCACCTTCCCTATCCACTTCTCCTCCATCTAGTGCTCCTCCCTCTCCACCCTCACCCTCTTACCTTAGTAAACCTCAATCTACCACGCCACCCTCTGCTCCTCCCATCAAAAAACTGGCTCCTCCTCCACCTCCACCACCTCTTCCTCCCCCTCCCTCACCAGCGACCGATCAGTCACGCCCAATCGTCCAGTTTGTTCCAACTTCTTTGCCGTCCGTGTCATCCCTTCGCCCTGTTTCAGAACGGAAACATCCCCCTCCTCTTCCCCCATCACAAAATGAAGTTGGAAGGAAGGAGCTCAGGGGGATCCTGAAAAACATCCAGAATTTAGCTGACATAGAGAGGTCTGTTGCCAACCTGTACAGCCAAGTAGACAAAAATAGCAAGGTGCCCAAGTTTAACAAGCAACCACAAGTGACTGAGGGATCAGAAGGTACTGACAAAGTGAAAAGCTCTGATCTCCTTGATGAGCAGAGCACGCCAAAGCCAACCAATTCTAGCTCTACAGTCCAAACCAACTCAGCAAGTATGAACTGTGCTGAAAATGGGACGAGTCAACCAAATATGACAGTAGAGGTTCAGCAAGCAGGGCAATTGAACTCGAACAGCCCAAACACTGATGAACAATTTTCCTCTCAGTCCACAGTGTTCTGACTCTTTCTCTCTCCATATATTTATTATTTACATTTATACATTTCATGTCTGTTGGTCTGCTGTTTTTAAAGACTTTTTATGTTTTTTGCACTGTTCGTAGTACTGTATATAAGCTTCAGCCAAGTCAAAGAATTTTGACTGTGTGGGTTTTTCAGAAACGCAATGCTTTTTTTACTTGATACTCGTATTTTAGTGCCACCTGCCAAAATGTACTCAGCTCTGCCACATTGACTGTGCTATATGCTTATGGGCTTGCATTAGAGCATAAAACAGGCTTGCATGTCAGTTGTGCTCAGTTTAACTGCATGTTTTAATTACTTGAATTGCAAGTAAGTCTATGATAGTGGTGCAGTTTTCAGTTCAGTTCACAGATTAGTCAGTTCGTCATGTTGTAAGTATCTTACCTCAGTTAATATTAACAAAACCCAAACCGCTTTGAATAAATTATGCTAAACACCAAAATTTTGTAAATCCTACAACCCTGGGGTCTGTTTCCTTGCTGGCTTCATTTTGCTGATTTTCACATTTGTTCTTTTACTTCTTCACAAATACAGGAGCATGAAAATTTAGGATGCCGAGTTCAAATTAGGCAAAAGAAAAAATTATAATGTTCAAAGTTTTTGTAAATGAGGGGAAATTACCATAACTGTTAAAAACAATTTCCCAGAGGTATACAAACTCTGTGAAATAAGCTTCAGAGTATTCATGAAGGAAGATCACGTATTTCTTGATTAAACATATTCAGGAAGCTGTGGCAGTGATTTGAGCCCACATAAAATAAAGTACTTCTAGGTAAAAGACACTACTGACAATGATGAATGAATGTGAGATATAAATTGTCATACTCAGATCCTGAAACAAATATCTAATATGTACATGTTTACTGAGACAATCCTTGGACTGGATATTGTAATAAAACCTACCTACAGGAAATCTTTATTTAAATATAACAGAGATGAATGTGGGGCCTGGCACTTTTAAATAAAAACATGTATCTTCTTATGTTTGGTCAAAGCGTCAGCTATAAAAATACATGGATAGGGGTCCCCAGGCTAATGTTGAATGAAGAGAGCCAACCTCTGAGGGATCTGTCTATTCACATGTCTGCAGAGATTCTCCCAGCATGATAAAGTAGTCATAGTGATGTTCGGCTGCACACTGGAAAAGGCTAATTACAGAACCAATCAATCTCTGACCAGGGCTGCTGCCTACAGAACTGTCAAATACAGTTATACTCTCCTTTTCTTTTCTATTGCTCTGACCTTCTGCCTGTCCCATTTGTCTGTGTTTCATTCTCCCTCGTCCTCTCCCCTTGTAGTTAGTTCTAATACTTTCCAATCTTTGTCCTCTTCTTGTTAATCTTTCCTCGTGGTTCTCGGGAGATTCTATTACCTTCTTTACATTCATTGCAATGCAGCCGCTGTCCCCTTTCGCCTCCCTTTTTTCTGTGCTCAGTTTTTTTTGATTTGCACTCATCTCTGTCTTTCTCCACATATACCCTTCATGTGTTTGTTTCACTCTGCATGCAGGGAAATGGTCTAAGCATACCTTCTTTCCAGAGCAATGCAATGTTTGATTCATCACACATTCCCCACGATGGGCAGATCGAAGGCCTGCTAATTCTGTATTCCATGTTCACTACATGGGGTAATCTCTTTTGTAAAGAGGCTAGCAAATCACATGCTGTTTCTTTCAACCCAAAGAGCAGTAAGCCTTAATGGATGCTATTCTTTATATTCCAATCTTACACTTGTTGTTATCAAACTCTTTTTATTTCCTGGCTGATAATTCAATACAGTAGCATGAAAAATGGAAGAAAGGGAAAACGTTATACTAATTTTAATAATGAAAATGACTTATTTTTCTTTAGCACTTTTCCAAGGAAAAGTTGTAGAAGGCATACATTATAAAAAAGAAATTGGCTATAATACAGAGAGGGAAAGAACACAAGGGTGTATATTGCTTAATAAATTGCATTTGGCCGTATTTATGGGCCATTTAATGACCAGAGAGGTTTTGTGTTGGTAAAATGGAGGAAAAGCTACACCACACAAAATTGCACGCTTGGTCACATGTGTTCCTTTTGAGGCGTTCCTGTTCAGAGGCATGAATTATGGGAAGAGGGAATGAAAATTCATACAAATAACTGCTGCACCTAATTTATCACTGCTGACCGACCACTGCAGCAGAGCAGAGTGGGAGATTGCTAGACTAAGGTGAAAGAGTGAGTAAGCGAGAGAGACAGAGAGAGATAAGCACAATTTAAAAGATGCATTACAAAGTTATGTTACAGAATTCTCATCTCAGCATCACAACAACCTGTTATTTTCCACACTTTGTATTTACCGCTGTCTTTTCACATCAAAACAGACCACCACGTATATATATCAGTTAGATTTTACTTAATGGCAAATCAGGTGAATTGTTTAGTGAAAATCCCACAAGAGATTTTCAGAAATTCCAAACATTGTATGCTAAAGAAAATGCAAAACAAAAGCCATATGGTATTCAGAAAAGTGGTCTTTAATTAATAACCATGTACACAAAAAATGCCTGAAAACATCCATCTGCTCTTACACCACATACTTATGTTTTTGTAAAAACAAAATCATCTGACATTTTGGGAAATTCTCTTATTCACCTTCTTGCCGAGAGCTAGAAGGAAAAAAAAACATATTTCCCAAACGGTCAAACTATTCCCTTAACTGAGTCTTTCTATTATGGCCTGGGTAATTTTGTTTGGCTGGTATTTGTGGCAGCAGAATAAAAATGACTCTAGTATATATATATATATATATATATATATGTATATATATATATATATATATATTTCCTACATAATATGCAATGAAAAGATGTAAAATGTATAAAGCCAAGATCACTTGACTCTTATTTATTTGATATGCAAGACTATTTAAGTGTTGATTGAGTGTGTCATTTTTCCACAACATTACCTTATCAGCCATCTTCCCCCTTCTTGTGCAAACTTCCCGTGGCTACTATCCACTGGGCCATTATTCTTGATGTTGCATGAAGCAGCAGCCAGCAGCCAAGCCAACAGGTCATCCATCAGCTCCCACTCCCATCATCCACTTTGCCTGGGAGGTGTGGCCATATGGCTCTACCCTGTCCCTGGTCCCTTCCCATAATAACAGATTACAGCTCTCCAGAGGAAGCTCACATCATTGCTTGGCCATATATCTGAGTGTGAGAGTCGTCATTATTTATGGTCCTAGACAGGTTACAGTTGTACGTTTGTGAACCTGGAGGTTTCAGCAGGGCTGCTCCATTACTCGCCGTTTCTCATTGACTTGTACTGAATGCACTGCAGATGCATTGTTGTCCTCAGGAGCAAATCCGAATTGTTTTTTTTTATGTGTGTGTTAAACTCAAGATTTACTTACTTCAATTCAGCAAAAAAACATAACAAAACAAAACCATTGCTGTCTATTGAAAGGACATGGTGCATTATGATGTGATAATCAAAGACAATTTTGTTAACTTTCTTTGAGTCTGTAATTCCTCCCTGAATCACAATGTCCTTTTCATATCTGTTGATAGATGCTCTAGATATGTCTGTATAAGCACTTACTTTTTTCAAACTCCAATCTTTCCAGCCTCTTTGATATTTGTGATATTATGATGTTTTTTTTCTCCGCCCTGTTTGGAGGAGATAAGGGTGGGAGAAAAATCAGCCCACGCCAACGTGATAACATTGTGGCCTTAGGCACCTTCTAAAACTGAACAATATCTGCAACTCTGTAATTTAACACACAAAATGCACAGTAAGTAAAGCTGCCGTTTCTTCACTGGTCAGCAGAATGTAGACATGCCAATCCTACAGACTTTACATTTCATTTATCTAAAAGAACTAGAAATGTTTCTGTCAATCCATATTCATTATTTGTTTTATTTCCTCCTTTTTGCGGCCCACAGCAGACGCGGCGGCTATGGGAGACAGGTAAGCATTCCTGTTGTGATGTGTTTTTATCTTATTGTTGTGCCAAGACATTCTTTTTCACTCTCAAGGCAGCTTGAGGCAGCTTATATCCTATTATTCTTATCTACAATTCACTTGATAGAAAACACTGAATGAGTTTAAGATGAGATCCCATAGATAGGACTTCTGACAATGACATTACAGTTAAGGTTTTATTCAAATGTCTCTTTTATTCTCAAATGTTCCTGTCAAATAGCAGATAAACATTTGGATGGGTTTTTCCTCTTTGTTGGGGGGAAAAAAACATAATCAAGGCAGAAAACAAAGTGACAATGTTTGACATTAAACTTTGTCACCTTCAGATAATCTGTGAACATCCAGCATATATGGGATGTTTTTATTTATTTATTTTTTTGTTGTAATTTCTTACTTTTCCATCGCTTTGTTTACTCTTTGTCCATATTTCCCTCAGTGTTTCATCTGTCTTCAATCCTTGCTCCTCCATGATATGTAATATTGTCTTAGTGGTAAACATAAGAGAAGCCTGCTTTTTCTCACTTGAAAATCTGAAATGTGTGGAGTGAACTCTTCCTTATGTTTGTGTCTCTCCTGACCATCCTTTCCTTCCATTACCTTATCCCTCTTTTGCACTAATCTTTGGCAGCAACAGCAACTGCTGAGGCCATCTCTTCTGAGACCTGAGGTAGAAATTCTCCTGCTTTCCTTAATTCACAGGGATTGTGGTCATTCTGCTGTATGCTCACCCTGTATGCTGCTGCTGCTCTTCCCCTTCTGTCTTTCATCAAGGTGTAAGTAATTTCTCTCTCTGCCTCTCTGAAATGCAGGAACTCTCCATGGAGTCAGGTATTGACCCAGGCCAGGACTACTACACACAGGACTACTATAATTACGACCAAGGGTAAGGAGGCAGCCTTCAGTCAGTCTTTTTTTTCTTCTTCTTTGCATAACAAAAAGACATAGGAACATAACACAAGTAAGTTTGATGGTGTCAGAAGATACAGGCATTAAGAGAAGACAGTAAAACAGGGAGGGACAAGTTGAGGTAGTGTTTGAGACATGGCATGTAGTATTGAAGTAGAAGACGAATGAGCAATAAAATAGAGAAGAGAAAAAATAAGTGAGATAGAATAATAAATAAGAATAATAAGGAATAATAATTAAAATGGAAAGTGGGGGAGATCTTACTCAGGCTTACATAAATCCATGGGGTTCATTAAAAGTTTAAAAATGACATAGTTAGGACTTATTTATCATGACGTTGCCATCCAGCTCCAAGTGCTGTGGAGAGCATTTCAAAGAAGTTTAGAATAAAATCACGAGCTTAACTTATGCTGCCCCTTCAGGAGTGCACACCATCCGAGTGTTTACCCTCTTTTCACCCATCAAATGAGATCAATTATGCTGCTTTGAGTCGAGCACCTGAGAGTACGAAAGTGTTTTCCCATGCCTTAATGGATAGAGGATGTTTTGGCTGTTGCCTGTTACATTGCCCATATGGTGCAACGAGGAAAAACATGGAACTGAAAGCTGCAACAGCTGCTGAGAAATTGTTATTCATTAAATGTTCCCACTCTATGGCAGGTGACTTGCACAACTCCAGGGAATTACGCTGCAACAGAGCAGCTTTTGCAGCTTGTAGACTTTAATCGCTCAAAGAAAATTTGACAAATGTTAGAAACTGAAACTGTCCATGTCGAATGTAAGTGTTCTAATTACCTGTACAGTTAATCACTGACTTACATGTCATTTTCACAAACTATAATTACCTCAGCTGGTGCTCGCTGCATCTGAATCACACCGTCCTTCATTTGCAACAAGCTTTAATTATATTTTAATGGTATGTCACTAAGTTCATTGTAAAAGTTTCTATTGCTAATGAGTGTACCATCACTATGAGCAGATGTCTTTGATCTGTTTCTGTTTGCATTGTGTGGCACATGTTAACAGCACTTAAGCTTTTAATCCAGCAATCACCAGGCTGCGTGGTCCTTAGAGCCGCACTCACATGCTCAGAAGCTGTCGATGACACACATTTCCATTGGCCTCTCTCCTTCAGGCTCCTCACTAATTCAGCATTGTGCAGCAATAAGAATAATTCACATCTTCAATATAATAGTAATATCTATGCTAACTGAGGCTGTCTCCACTCTAATGTTAATCTAATGGGGGAGCTCTTATTTTAAATGTGATTTGTTTGTGAATGTTCCGCTCAATCTTCAGGTCATGTTCTGCACACCTTTTAAAACACAAAATGTTTAAATCTCTAATTCCTTGTGTTCAATTTTAATGACATTTGGCAAAAAATAAATCTTAGCGTTATTACTGCTGTTTTGTCGGAAGTTAAACAGGTTTAATAGTCGCATTTAAAAAATCCTCTGATTGAGGACCAATTTAGCCAAAATAAATATACAGTATATATGCTTGGGAATTAAAACAGCACATGGGAGAAAACTTATGCAACAAGATTTTCATTTGAAGTGTTTAATGGGCCTTTAGGCATTACTTAATACTATGCAGTTTCCCATCTCAGCCTGTGTTTGCCTCGTAATTTATTAGGCCTTTTTACAAACATTGGCAAATATGTAGTCCACTGTATTTATCTACTGTGGAAAATGTTTTGAAAAAGCTCTTTTGGCCCCTGCATTTATTTTTACATTTTTTCATTGTCATTATATTTCAAGGAAGTACAACAAATCATCATAGTAATTACTGCCTATCTGATCAAAGATATTGCCTAATCTACAAAAAAGAGGCTAAATGCAGTGATGAATGAGGTCAGCCTGATATATTAGAACAGGATCTAAGAAAAGGAATGAAAAATGTAAAAAGAAAAAAAAGGAAGGCCTTTTATGATGGTTCCTGCACCATAAAAGATGTTGATGCCTGAATATATTGGACAAGTTATCTGTACCATTCACACAAAAACTGCAGATGACAATAAGTCTGTGTTTGAGTAACATTAAATCAGGAGCAAATACTCACTATCATTCTTGTACCCATAGCAGTTGATTCATTTCATTTCTCTGAGCTGACTCTTAAGCTCCATCATGTTAAATGACAGTAGGTGCCTAAAATGATACAAAGGGTATGAAGTGATTTATTTTTAGTAAACATTTGTTCATCGCTTTTATCTTACGGCATATACATTTTTAATTATCATTAAATCATGTTGCTGATGGTTTACTGGTTTGCCTTCAACTGTATTCCCATGTTCAACTATAAGCAAATGGAGAAGATAGTCCAAAGTAATTCTAAACATTCTATAATATTTTATGTTTTGTATGAATCTGTTTTTCAGGTATGACCTTCCTCAGTACGGCAGCCGGAGGAGGTTGATATCTCCTATGTATGATGAATATGGAGAAGTGATTATGGAGGATGATGGTTATTACTACAGTCCACATGGCCCTGAGGTATTCCCTTTCCTTAAATGTGAATTTTATATTTCCTGTGATAGTGTCAAGAATGTTAAGTCTTGCCTTAACAGGTTGTATGTCCAATTTGCTATGTCAACAGCAGTATCAACTCTTTGTGACATTCAAATATTGTGGCTTTATCATCGCAAATGGTCGCTGAATTAAATCTGACTGTCTTAGGGCCGAGGGAGAGGCAGAGGCAGAGGCCGTGGTGGTGCACGGGGTAAAGGGCCACCCAAGAGGGTTGCATTTAGGGACATGCCGCCAGGGGATGAAATCGAACAAGCTGAGCTAGCAGAGGAGGGTGAGCCTTCCAAGGCTGCCAAGAAGCTGAAATCTGTCATGAAACTCAGCAAACTTCTGGCGGCAAGCAAGGGAGGAGAACAGCCATCTGATGCTGGTCCCTCTGGCTCATCTCCATGGAAGAGAGCCAAGATGTTCAAGATGTTTGGCGCTGGGAAGGACAAAGATTATGCCAAACTTATGTCAGCCCGCCGGATCGACAGCCAGGAGAGTCTGACTGACGGACCAGCAGCTATGGGACCAATCGACAGAAAGTCTGATACCCGCAGCCGACTTGGTAAAGTTTTGAAGAAAATCAACTTGGGTAACAAGTTGCAAGTCCGGAGGAAATCACAAAGTAGTGTGAGTCGCAGCTCAGCCACAGGCAGCGAGAGGGATGAGGAGGCCTCACAAGTAGCCAGTGAGGATGAAAATAAATCTAAAGTGTCTATTAGTGTGACAGAAAGTGAGCCAGAAGCAGGTACAAGTGGAAGCAGTAAGGAGAGAGGCTCTGATGATGACGCCTCAGAGAAAAGCAGTGTTGACAGAGATTATCTGAAAGTAGATTTAGACAGGGATGATGCAAACGAAAGCACTGTGGACTCAGAGGAAGAGCCTGACGAAGAGCTGGGGGATTCTGACGAAGAAAGCAAGTCCAAATCTGAAGGAGAAACTGAGAAGGAATCCGTCAGTGAGAAAGAATCTGGCACTGAAAAAGAATCAGAGTCAGACAAAGAGTCTGAGTCAGAGAAGTCGTCAGGTACAGAGAAAGAGTCTGAAACGGAGAAAGAGTCAGAAACAGAGAAAGAGTCAGAATCTGAGAAAGAAACTGAATCAGGAACTGGCACGGCAACAGAGAAAGAAACAACCACAGAAAAGAGTTCAGGAACAGAAAGAGATTCTGATGAAGAGTCTGAGGAGGAAGAGGCCTCAAGGAGCACTAGAGAAAGTGGGTCTTCTGCCCACTCTTCCATGAGATCATCAGCTACTGAGGCCAGCAAGGTAAGCAGTGGAAGTGGTAGTGGCAATGGCAGTGGAAGTGGGAGTAGGAAAGGTAGCAGAAGAAGTGAAAGTGCAAGTGAGAGTGAGAGTGGCAGTGGCAGCGGCACCGCTAGCAGTGCTGCTTCTTTATCTGTCTCAAGGTCATCGCAGAAAACCCCATCATCAGGAAGTGCAGTGACCTCTGAGAAATCCAGTGAAGAACTCAGTGATGCTGAATCAGGGACAGGAACAGGCAGTGAGGCTGAGTTAGGATCAGGCAGTGAGGCCCAGTTGGGGACAGGAACAGGCAGTGACGCCCAGTCGGGGACAGGAACAGGCAGTGACGCCCAGTTGGGGACAGGAACAGGCAGTGACGCCCAGTCGGGGACAGGAACAGGCAGTGACGCCCAGTCAAGGTCAGGAAGTGAAGGTTCTTTGTCTCGCGGGTCCAGCCAGAGAACAATATCTGGGTCAGAGAGCATTGGAAGCAGTCAAATGACGGACCAGAGTTCCCTGGCCAGCGAAGAGAGTTCAGCTGGTTCCCAGTCCCCTAGTGGCACCCGGCATTCCCCAAAGTCCATCCTGAGCCACAGGTCTGCGGACACAATCACAGAGGAAAGTGAAGAAGAAGACGATGAGGAAGAATCTAAGACTGCAGATGAAAGCAAAGAGTCGGCCGGTGATCTCAGTGATGAAGCAGCATCTAGTAGGTCCAGTGTGGCGTCTGGAGGCCCCGGGCCATCTACCCCCTACACTGGTCTACCATACAGCTCTGATATCAGAAGCTTCAGCGATACCTCTGAAGAGACATACGGAGGACTGTCCCCTATCACTGAAGTAGACGAAGATGCCCTCTCCTCTGACAAATCTTCAGCCAGTGCATTCAGGGACTTGGGAGGAACGACATCAGATGCTGATTCAGAGGAGGAGGGAAGATCAACTGCCTTCTAGAGAGATATATTGTCACTGTGAAGTAAGACTGAATAAAATCAATTACCCTTGCATGGGAGTGAAGAGAGCATTGCTTGCCTCTGCAGAGTCTTTCAAACATTCACTTTTCCTCATTTCCCCCTAGCAAGGAAAAACTTTGGTGGTTTTCTGCTGAAAAAAAACTTTTTCTGTCTCTTTGACTTATGCTTCTCTTCGATGAGTGTGTTTTTATACCTCCTCTTTTTCTATTTAGTATTATTCTCTTGTTTCTGCTGTGAGATTATGCATGTTGCCAGGACTTTTTCCTGTGATTTTGAAGTGATTACTTTCTGGGAATGTATCACTCTTTTTACTCAGAAAAAACAAAGGATTTCTCGTCATACATTCATTTGGATTTTAAACACAGCTGAGGATACTTAATCATAAAATGGGTTTTAGTCAAAATTGTTGAATTAATTTGATTATGAATATTTTAAGAAAAGTCCTCTAAACAATACATCTTAAAAACAGCATTTTATGATCAGACGTAGTTAATTAGCTGTCAGTAATATTAATGGGATCTGAAAAAAGGAATATTTTTTCCCACTATGTCCTCAGTACATAAATAAACAAGCACAAATCCTGCGCATGTTTTTCTATGGACAAAAATTGTCACTAAATACCTGTATCTCAATACCAGTATACAGCCCATCTATCTGTATTGCCTTTTTGGATGTGTGATTGCATTTTTATATTTCTTTTTCAGTTAAATCTGTGCATATTCTCTGAAAAAAAACTGCATATTGACATTGACCCCTTGTCTCCCCCCCAGCCTGGGAGAAAAAAGCGAATTAAGTTGGTGATAGATCGGGAAAATGAGACTAGCTCCACTGGAGAGGAGAGCACCACAGAGACCCAGAGGAATCGACTCCCTAACAACCACAGCAACATCAACGGGAACATCTACCTCGCCCAGAATGGCACCATTGTCCGAACCAGGCGGACACCCCATCTAAACAACTTGAAGGTGGGCTCCCCATGCCGCTTGGGTAAGCATTTTAAAAAACTAGACAAGTTGGGGGTGACCCATGAAGAACCCCCTCCTATAGTTAGTGTTGAAGGCACAGAAAACAACACGGAAAATGGGACGGGTATATGCGTTCCTTCTAATGTGGATGTTAACCTTAACACCCAATCCTCCTGTGGCTCCCTGGGATCCAGCATCACAGTTCTTAAAAGTTTTGGGTCCAAAACCAACATTGCCAAGGCCTTGATTGACAGAAATAACAGTGGCCCGTGTGTTAATGAGGAGCAAGAGACTTCTGTTGACAACCACAAGGACAGTAGGGAGACTTTGGAGTCCCACAGTGACCACACATTATCAGACGAGGAGGAGTTATGGATGGGACCCTGGAACAGCCTGCATATACCAATGACGAAACTCTGACTGGCCATGCAGAAAATTAATTTCCTTTTTGTTACTTTCCTATCTTTGTCATGCTGTTTTTGTTTAGAAAATTATCATAAAAAACTATGGTGTGCCTCAAATGGAGCTCCAATCATTGTCATGGACAGGTGAATTCACTTATTTTATTTGTTGTGAATGATTTGATGAAGCATAATTTGTTTAGAGCTTATTTGTACCAAGCATTAATCACTGACAGGGCTATTACAGATGGGAACACAGAGCTGTAAGGCAATGAGTGCCTCTACAAATGTGAAATTATGTGTTATCCATGTTTGACTATAATTTTGATTCTTTATTTAACACAGGAAGATGGTCCTCTTTCCTTTCATAGCTTAATTATTTTTTTCTTGAAGAGCATCACAAATAGATTGCCATTCATTTCCCTCTGATGTTCAAGATATTTACAGAGAAATTATGGTCAAAATATAAAGAAATTGTGATTATATAGTCTATGATAAAGTAAAAGAAACTTATTTTGATAATAGCATTTTACTTGAAAAAATATATAATTGTCATTGATTATTTTACGTTGTGATCAGTTGACAATGTTTTTGAAAATTTATGAAAAATATAGGAAATTATTTTTGTCTATTTTGTATCAGAGATGGAAAATATAACGTATGACATTAAAGACACAGTATCCACATGACTGTCATCACTGTATTTCAACAGTGAAAACATGACATGTATGATCATAATGTTTTTTATATGGACATTTGTATCTACAAGATGTATTTTCAACCCCTTTACGTGATGCAGATTCACTCTCTTCGTGATAATTTATCAACTGACACATCAGGAGCCCTTACTTGGGGAAAAGGACTACCAAAAAATGTACCAGAGTCAACAATAAAGTTCTAACCTATTTTAATGAGTATTGTGGTGCATAATTGTATTCCTGCCACTTTATTCTCCTCTTAACATCAGGATAATTTAGCAATATTGAACATATTACAGTTTTGAAAATATTGAGGTACTGTGCAACACATGTGGATCTGTTTGGTTATAAAGATACAACCCTTAAATTGTATAAAGCCAATGAATATAAGGTAGGCACTGTAACTCAGCAGCATGCTCATAAAAATACAATGTCTGTAGAGTGAGGTCTGTCAGAATGAGGCCTTTCCTGTGCAGTGGACTTTCACTTCAAAGAGGAGCAATGACAGATCACCAAACATGGGGATATGGATTGCTACTGGATCTCTGAAAAGCATTGGTAAGTATGTTGGAAAGTCTGAGAAACTGACAGTCTTCTTAAGCCCATTTTCTCACCTGTCAAAACAAACTGTGAAAAGGAGAAAAAAAAAGATTGCAGTGATTGTAACCAAAAGGCCAGAAGGCATAGGAAATCCCAAGCTCCATTCTCTTGATTTGTTTCTTGGAGATTGACACATCTAACACATCCAGCATGACAATTACAAAAAGTGTCCTGCAGTCAATCAAACTGGGAAAATGCCAATCAAGTTCACATCATTCTTTTCAGGCTGAAGTTCAGAGAGGAGCAGGAGCTGAATGCCAAAGTGAAGAATTTTAAAAATCTGTTCAGAAAATAGGTCAGGAGGGAATATTGTTCCCACTACAACAAACCCGGTGTCCTAAACGATCAAAACAAACCTCAGCACTGCACCGATGGAAAACATGGCAACAAGAACCAGAGAAAAGTATGAAGATAATAGTCAGCTGTGTCTTTTTGACTGTTAAATGTGTGACATCTTGTGTGGATAAATTCTGGCATCTACCACAGTAAAGACGGTCTCTCAAATCTGTCGATAAAGAACCACCTGCTCCATTGTGCATGCACTCTCACAGAAACACTGCTGACAGGAGAACAGCACTGCAAACTCTGCAGAAGCAGCTCAGTATCATGCTGCATTTTGGCAATTTATGTGTGCATTTATAACAAAGCCTCATAATGAGAGTGCTTTAGAAAGAGCAACAGAAGGAAAAATAATTAGCAGCACATATGCAATTCATCTCTGTCCTCATCTTCTCAAACACAAGGACACTCTTCATAAATCTGTTTTTGGAATACTCTCATGATGAATTAGAGTAAAGCTGGCCCAACTAATAATGGAAGCATTTCTACAGAGCATTTCCGTGTGTCATGGGACAAGCCCTTTTGTTTTTTTACTCATCGCCCTAATCATGTCACATACTTTATTCAATTACAGCATTAAGACTGGACATATCACTGTTGTAATAAATGTTAGGCTTGAGTGGCCCCAGAATACAATGTTCCCTTAAATAGGGTTTTCTTGTCATTTGGATTTGACATTCATAACACATGACAGTTTAAATATGGTGAAATGTTGCACACATTCAGAAAATATTAAAGTTGATTGTCTATTAATGTTCACTGTAGCAGTTAACTGATGTAGCAAAGGCATTCTTGTAAGAAACATAATGGAAGAAACAAAGTGATAATTAGCAGTGATCTAAAAAAAAAACACAGTCATAACATCTTGAACAGGTACATTAAATATGAAATACGATAGAATTAAATAATACATCTGAACCTAATATAACATTATAACTGAATAAGCAATAAGGATAAAATCTGTGAATTATCAAAGGAAAATTGCTTTTTAGGTGCATAAGTCCAATCTTTTAAACTCCAGCCAGCCAGCACAAAACTGTACAAGCCACTAAGCAAGACAAGAAGACTTCTGGTACTTACTGGTCCATTAGCACTTGATGTTTAAAACATTTTCACAAGGAAAGAGCTCCTACTTTGGGAAAATGGCGAAATCTATTTCAGTAGGATTTTGGCCACAGCTGTTTGCTTTAGTTACCAATTCCTCCTAAAGACATCCATAGACAGTGCAGCATTGCTCTGATAGAATTTAAAATTTGGTTGTTCAGATATCAAGGCTGTACAAATATATTTTCCATCTTCAAAGCTGAGTTCATCTTCAGGGAATCGAAAGACTATAAATTATCTAGAGAAAGGCTAAAAATCATCAATATCTAACAAGTTGAGGTTTGAATTCCTGTCCCCTTACTATCAATTGTAATGACTTTGGTGATCCCCTGATTTTTATCTAGCACCATCATCAAGCCACATTTATCCAATACTGTGTATTATGACCAAATACATTCCTCTCAGCCTCAGCTGTACTTTGCATTCTGTGCATGTTAAACATTATACCTGCTAATTATATTGTGATGATAGCATGCTGATGTTAGCAGTTATTTCAACACTGCTGAGTCAATGTACACAGAAGCTAGCATATACTCTTGTTTCAAAATGTGCACTGGTGATCTCACTGGCTACAGATGTAACAAGAATGCAGATATACAAGAATGAATTTGTAGATATTACAAACCAACCTCAAAAAATTGAGGTTGTGGCGTCTTATACAAATAGTTGACATCTGTGGCAGCTGCAATGCCCACATCTATATACATCATAGAATCCATTGCTTTTATATTTGTGAACTGTACCATGATCATTGATTCATAGTCAACCAGACAGAAATTATGTTTTATGAACTGGTCACAGGAGTGGTACACAGTATGTCTGTGCCCCTGTGTCATGTAATCTTCACCTCAGGGTTCATTTAAATACATTGATAAACCCTCCAAAACTCAGCCACAGTTTGTGTTTATGTGAAGTCATTTTCTGCTGCGGTAATTCTATAATGGTCCTTTGGGTGTAAATCATGACACACAAATACTCCTGTGCTTCACAGAGATTCATAAATCTTTAAAGGTTGTTATGGAGGGTGATTATTTATATATGGGGGGAGTCCGCATAGTTAGTAGTGCTATGTGTGCACTAAACAAAGGTAGAGGGTCATGCTCTGTCTCTGTGCAAGCGCATGACAGCTTGTTTATTCTAATTGGCCTTTTGAGGCCTTGTTTCTGGTCCTTAGTTTAATCAGTGCAACAAGCTCATGCATGCATTCAAATAAGTCTGATGCCTCTTTAACAAGTGAACAAATTCATTGGCTTGCTGAAGATGTAGTATCGCTGCAGCAAATAAAGCCACATAACTACTGATATAGCATTCAACTTGACAGGAAGAAGAAGTGAGAGCAACTTCACAGAAATGCATCAATATGAAACCACCTTGTAATAAAATATCCGTAGTGAATGCAAAATAGGAACATAAGCTCAATAGACATTGGGATTCACATTTTAATTTTTACATACGTATGTATAAGGTGGATCAGTCTGATATGTAGTAACACTATGGACTAATGATTCCCTGCCAGTGAACACATATACCATATCTTGTATTGATGTCACACAGCATTAAGATTACTATTTGGTTTGATCTTTACTCCTGAGTGTGTGTGAAAATACGGCAGCTACACTTTTATCACATGTAAATAGTGCATGTCATAAATGTGTAAAGAGATGTTTGATAGCTGAAGCCATAACACAAGCATGCAGATTTGATTTCCTGTGTGCACAGGAGGAGTTGCTAATACATTAATACCATTTCCACCCTCCCAGGAACGTGTTTCCCAGGTACAGGTAAGCACTGTTCTCATTTCAAGTCCACCGGCGAGCCTCCTGAGTTTCACCTATTAGCATAGCCTATATAGGATATCCTGGCCTTCAGCAGGCAATATGGTAATCTACCCATGACTCATTCTAAAGGAGATTATCACAAATCCCCAACGGAGGCAGGAGGAAACTCCTCATAATACCTATCAGTCACCATTGCTTATTGCATGCACAGACCTGGAGGACATGAATCTTCGTTTCCTCTGAAACCTGACTCCAAAATAATCAATTCACTACTTCAGTCATACAATTAGAGATCGCACACTTTTTAATATTTGAGAAGTATTGTAAGTATTAGGTGAGGGGAAAATGTCATATTACCATACATTTTATAATGCAGAGCTCAAAAAGGCTTTGAGTTGTGTGTTTTGTGTGTCCTCAATCATTGGTGAAATTACAGCTCATGCCATGCATCTGGTGTGTCATTATTTTTGTTATTCAGTTAACTCTGGCTTTTTACTCATTAAACCAGGTCCAGTCGTCCCTGCAGCCAGCATGGGGACAGATGCCGGATGCTGGAGGGGAGACTGGGGTTGGTCGGTTATTAGAGTAAAGCCACTTTAGAGGGTGCTGTGCCATACTGTTAATACTAAGCATGCACCATCTGGTGTGGGGTAATTTCCTTAATAAACAGCAAAACTGTTAGGTGAAGGTCTTTTTTCATTCAAGTATAGTACAGGATCCTGACTGCTGTTTCTGTTCCCTAAGGTACATTTGGTGGTATAAAACAATAAGCAGTTTTTATACATTTTAACAGTTTTTATAGTATTAAATCAATGCAAATTATGATTTTATTTCCCAGTTGAAAACTACTGTCATACCCAACTATCAACTTAATGAAGATCAATTAACACATGTCAATTAACATGTCAAGATTAATCTGAGGGGTCTCAAAACCATTAAAAGGAAAGGAACCAGAAAAAAAATACACAAAATTATGTTTCTTTTCTCAGATTTATCTACAATATTTGAATTTTACAAGTGAATCACTGAATAATATTGCTTTTTAATTATACTGGTAACAAGCAGTAGACATATGGTTACACATTGCTTCATTTGAAGAGGTCACCAGCCAAATCATTGGAAAATGCCTCAACTGGAGCTTTGCCTTCCTTATTGCTGATCTGGCCTCTTTTTCACTCCTTGCCTTGGCGAGAACATGCTTTTTTTTCCTTTTCAACTGTAGTACATCCCTCACTGATGTTGAGAGCCAAGGTGTGTTACATGTATTTGGAAAGACTTCACACACTCTTGGTATGACAGTTTTCCCAAAGAAACAGAAGTAACTGGAGATGGTATCATCCGGCTCATCAGTATTGCTAGCAGCTATGTGAGGCTGTACTTACAGGAATAGCAGTGCTTTGAGCTTATTGGTAATGCCAACAAGCTAAAATGCTTGCTTTATAAGTATAAAATTTACAAGGTTTAACATCTTAGTTTAACCTGTTAGCATGCTTACATTTTTGAATTGTTGCTGAACACACAGTAAAGCTGAGGCTGATGGGAATGCCATCAGTTCTGCAAGTATTTGTTCAAAAACCAATATTGGACATATTGAGATTTTAACATGATGACAGCTTGAGATGAAAACCAAGGGATCCTAATCCTTAACCTGGGACCAGCTCAGAAGACAGAAGACAGGGAATCATCAGGATTTTTTTCCAGCATTGATGATTTAGGAGCAATGAATGAGTCAGTTTTGATTCATCCTCGGGGGATTTTGAATTTCTGCAAACGTTTCTGACAGTCTTTTCAATAGTTGTTGAGATATTGAATGTACCTATTCATCTCATTCAGAAGCATTTGGTGTGGTTTCCATGGTGTAGATTTTGCATCTTAGTTTGTGGAGTTTAAATTGTAGGTTAAAGTTGCCAAATATCAGACTGGGACATCAAGGGATGAACAGATGAAGAGCACAGACACAGGTATGTATTGTAATTCATTGCTTTATCAGTGACAGATTAAATTACATAGTGTATCATATAGTTATTATGCCCTTTTCTGTAACGCCTACACAGCCAAGACTCATATTGAGCTCTGTTGTTGTTGCAGCCCTTGAGAGTTCATTAATCCTGCTGACAGTATGGTATTGTAGGAGCTTTGGCCTCCTGATCGATGTTAAATTCATCAAAGCTTCCCTATCGGCCATAACTTGATTAACCACACTTAAGTCCAATTCATAAACATTTTGTGAATTCTCTTCAGGGCATTCTGAAGTCCTTAATTTTCCTGCTGTTCAATTTGGCTCTCACCTTTTCAGTTTTGCCCTGCAGCTCTGCCACCTGTTAAGATTACACTTAACCCAGCTTCTTCACATTTCAGCACATCATTGCTTACTAATTAGATTTCCTCCAGAGTGCAACGGATCCGAAACTCTGATCGGAGGGATAGTAGGAGCAGCCAACTGAGAATAACTTTAGAGATCCCTACTTGACCCCAGTGGAAGCATCAAAAACTGTTAATCCCACAGAGGCACTCTGAGAAATGATACACGGCCAGCAAGAACATCATGAACTATACATCTAAAGGAAAATTGCATTAAGTCACTTCTCACCTTATTCCCATGCAGGCATTGCATTATATTATGTACTCTTTCAGTCTGTCAATCTTGGTAACAACATTTCTAGGGATTCACAAGTACACTAATATTTCCTTTGGCTTTGCTCCTCTAGAGTGGTGATGTTATACTTTTAAGTGTTACAGTTATGAAATGTTGATTATCTCTGAGTCAGTTATTCCAGCCATCAGTCATACAGAATATATTTCACATTTGATTTTGATTTTACAAACTAGAAAGTCAGCACAGATGTGATCATGAATATTGTGATGACATAGAAACTTGGTGACATTTGCTTCCAGAAACATTAGTCATCATTACATCTGCCAGTGTCTAGCTGTCATTTATAGCTATTTATTCTATAATCCATTTGAAGGAAGAAAATTATGGAGAGATTTACATATATTTGGCATATGTCAATTGTGTATTAGAAGGTAACCAGAAAAAAAGAAACCACAGAACACCAAAAAACCCACACCAGACAATGTTTGCCTAGAGTGCCCTGAGAGAATTTAACTACTACTACTGACTAATTCATGATGAATTCTTTGCCTCATGTGAACACAGATGTTGCCTAAAGACGGCCACAAGATGGCGCCTGAAACTCACGTCTGTGTTTTGACATCTGCCTGAGAGATGAAAGGGCAAATGAATTGATGAAAATTGCTTATAAAAAGGTGGTACTGATGGACTGGAAATTAAAAATAATGTACAGTATGTTACTCTTTTGGGACATCAGAGGCCCTGTGCTGGTTTTATATCTTGTGTGGGTTTTTGCTCGACTGAGTCGATGCTGTATAAATGATGATGTTGAAAATTCTCTTTGTCCAAATAGGAACATGAAAATACTTAAAACTGGTCATTTGATTGAACTGAAGTCACATTTTAGTGACTTTCTGAGATCTAAACAGATGACATCTCTTATTTCTGCTGTCTTGTTGCTGATATTTATCTGTTTTTAATGCCTCTTTTGGTGGCAGCCAAATAAATATGACTTTAAGTATCATGATATTAATTGACCATTTATACTTTCTCTTCATATAGATGTGGACATGATTATACTGTTTACATCGTTCAACTTGTTATTGCTCCTGTTCTCATAATTGGTTTACATTTCTTTCAATCCAATTATTTTCTTCTTTCTGGCATGTAGAGGACAACAGATCACTTCTATTTTAGGAGAGCGGTGCCTAGGCAGAGGGTAGATTCAAGTCCATCATCATCTCCTCATTTCCTGCAGCTATTTAAGACTGTGCCTCTCCAAAATAGGCGCCCGATGACCACAGCCTGAGCTATCTGGGGACCTGCTTTCAAACTAATTCGGGGATATTAGGATGTCTCTGAATGTTTTGTTTTGACATTTCTATACCTTCGTCAACCGTCGTGTGTGCAAAGCGTGTGCCATAAGATTTAATGCCATTTTAGGAGTCATCTCAGATGTTTTTAGGTTTCCATAACTATATATTGTACATTTTGAGTGCTTTATAATTTCTATGCTGCACATTGTTATTTTGGAAATGTACTCATAACCCAAAGTAAGGTTTAACTGACAGACAGGTCAGACACACAAACACACACACATAGTGCTGCTCAGTGAGCCCATTCCTACGACATCCCGCCCAAAGGTTATATTCTATCCGAAATGTTGGGTGTGTAGTAAAATACATGCTCCACACTGTCTGGCTCTCCTAATGAAGGGGTTTATGACTGGTAGACCTGTGTTTGTACCATGTATCATGCACGGCTCTATCGCTGGATACAAGGTCAGATCATATCTCATCCTATATCTGCCAGCAGTGCAAGCCTGCAGTGACAGCTCAGTCTATTAGAGACACAGTGGCGACATTATTCCAGGACATGAAGCTACTATTTTAATAGGTCTTGAGGCATACAAATTTAATTTAATGGGTTTTTTTAGGCTTTTTTCTTTGCTCACATTGTTGTTGATTTTATAACAGCACAGTTTTTCACAAAAAGCCTCTCTCGTGTTATTCTGAGTCAGACACGGCTGTACGTGGCCAGACTTGTCAGACTGCAAGCTTTCAGCATCCACAGTGTTAATGTATAATGTCAACGCAGTAGGGAGCCTTGTTAAAAAGCAATTAAGCCAAAATGATTTAAACATTGTGCGGTTTGGCCATTGGCGAGCCTCGAGGTACACACTGTGTTGTTGTCTTAAAATGAGAATTTCACTGTCTGCTCACACTGAAAACCGCTATTTGTGTGAGTGTAGTTCTAACCACACTTTCCCACACCCGCCAAACCATACCAAACCACAGACTTCAGATGAGTATGCGCACCACACACTCACACACACACACACACATACACACACACACACACACACACACACACACACACACACACACTCACTGAGACACATACACACACACACACACAGTATTCACATGAAGAGTAATTGAGGGGTTTGACTAGTTTTTGGTGCATTAAAACAGTAGCTGTTTTAAATGACAGGGGCTGAGACATACTTGCATTGATGTCTGTGAGGCTGGTAAAGATGGCTGATTACTCAAAGAGGACGTGGCATTCAGTAACTCTTATTATATTCCTCTTTATTCAGTGGAGTTTGACTGAATTGCACAATTTAAGCTGTTCCTGACTGTAATACATTCTTAATCCATGGCTTTCTTGCTCAGTATATTCATTTCTTGAGCGATTTCATGCACAAGCCTTTCTGCAAACAGTGTTATGCTTGGTCTTATTTTTGATGACAGTTGAGAGTCTTCAACAGGCAACCCAGGACTATTAAGGTTGTTCGCCCTGTTTCCAAAGCAGCAGCTCATCCCATATTCCATTTGATAATTTGCCATTTTTGATGTGTCTCCCAGCAAGTCTACCAGAGTTACGTAAGCAGCTTCAGTTTTAGTTCCAGTGGTCGTTGTCTTAGACAAAGATTAGTGCTAGGCCATAGTCAGACACATTTTAGCTGTTGGCAGATTGTTAGCTTACACTCTGTGTGCAAATGTGCTCATCACAGCCAGAGTGCTTGGATGTGGTTTGGAACATCTGTGTGGTCCCCACTCCAGAAGAAGACAGACAGGGGAGAGACAGAGAGTGAGGAATAAGCAAGAGGAGGGGTGGTGGGACCCCAGGGCTGCTCAGAAAGAAGCCCTCAGTTTTTCCATCACTGCTGTCGCCACCACTATGGTGGTGGTATTGCCTCTGAGCAGAGCCAGGGGACAGTGTGAGACAGATGTGAAGTGTGTATCCCTGTGTGTGGGATATGAACACGGTGGGAATGTGAAAAAAATATGAACAAGAGAAAGCAAGAACAAGACAAAGCGGCTGTGTGGGGAGCTGTCAGTCTAGCTGATGAAGAGTTATGAAGCTGAAGGTGAGGTCTGGCAATTCATGAAGCTGCTGGCAGGGGGTGGGGAGAGGGGCGTTGAAAGGAGCCTTGGTCCAAACCTGCGGTCGACTGCTCCACCACCAGCAGCAGCAGCACCACAGCCCAGCTCCCTGCCTGTATGCGTGTGGTGTTTATTTACGAGCCTGTTTAACCACGGCGCGGTCCCTGTGGTGGACTGACACAAGATGACAGCAGCCTAAATGTCTTGCCCTTTAAATCCAGCCTAATGGTCGCTTAGTGCTGTGGAGACAGGCACTGGGATAGGCGCCTGGGGTCTTTTCATAGGGGCCCTCTGAGTAACACATCAGCTAACACATCTATGGGCCACCATCCAGAGCCTTATTACTACCTGCTTCTGTGGCTGTGGCGCCACTGATTTAGCAATGGCTGAGTGTGGAGGGACAATGCGAGCATGGGAATAGACACTATCCACCTATTACAGCTGTTCGAACAATGATTTTGGATTAGAATTTCTTTTTAATATCTGTGTCTGTGGCGTCTGGGACAGTTTGAATAGCCACTGAATGGCTGGGTGTTTGTAGGGTCCAAAGAACAGCAATTTAAAATTATGCCTGGCATGTCTGCACTCCAGCTCCACAAAAACTGAATTCTTAATTCCAAACCTACAATTTAATTTCTAAAGCAGAAAAATTGCAGGCTATTTTTTTTTTGGTTTGTTGTTGTTTTTGTTAACATTTCAATGCCGTCCAGACTGGAACAAAAAGAGTTAATCCCTTGTGTTTCTGCCTGAAGTAACTCTGTGGTAAGTTAATAGTAGATGTGAGTGTTATTGGGCAAATTATATGCAATATGAGAGCAAACATACACTCACATAAAAACGACCTGCGTAAACACACCATTCATAACTGCATACCATTCTGTGTGGGCTTGCCAGCCAATGCAATTAGATGCTTTCTGGGAGGAAGAAAAGATTATCATCCAAAACCTTATGCCTTGCTCAATTCATGTGAAAATAGAAATGTTTGCTTTTTTGAGACTGGCTCTGCCTGTCAATAATCCTCAACAGATCTTAGTTAAAGTCATTCTGATCAAACCTCTGGGATCTATGAGAGGAAACAGGAAAACGGGGGAAAAAAGTTGGCTACAAATCCCATGGGAATCCATCCCTGTTTTCTCTTGAATCACCTGTTGGTCTCATTCACTACTGTAACCCTAACCTCAACTGTTTGCTCAATGCGGCGCACACACACTCTCTCTCACACACACACACACACACATACACATAAACACACACAAAGCCGTGTTTCCATCACTTCAGAGGACATTACATTGACTTACATTTATTTCCTGGCAACATATCCTAACCTTAACATCACCTTAACATAACCCTAGTCTTAGTCTAAACCAAGTCTTTATCCTAAAATTAATGATTTACATTAAGGGGACTTGCTCTTTGTCCTGTAAGGGAGGCAAGTCCCCACAACATAACTATGTAAACAGATTTACGTCCTCACAACATGAGGAATACCTGGTCCACACACACACATGCAAACACAAGGCTTTGAGCTTCCATCTGTAGATGCTTCGGTCCTGTGCAAACACAGATCAGACCACATTCATTGGGCCGTGTCTCTGGCACTCATCAGGCTGTTTGTACTGCAATTTCCTCCCCGCTCTTATCCACGTTTTGTCCACTGTCATTCCAGCGGGATTATGGGATGCTTTCATCATGCAGGGACCTCAACTGAGGCAGTAGAGGAAATGCAAAGGAGTCATGTTGTTTTGCTCCTCTCACATAGTGTTATCATCACATGTCATAATGAATGCTACAGCCTGGAGTTATCCACACAGCTAATTATTATTTTGTGGCTGCTCTCCTGTCCATCTAAACAAATAAGGTATCTTAAGCCAACTCGTATTCATTCCACTTCTTCCCATCACTAGTTGCATTTATTGGACATGTAACATGACTCCTTGGCCAACACGTGTCCAAATTTAAAGGATCAATAAATGACACTATTTGCTATGTTAATGCCATGCTACCTCTGGATGTGTTGTATATCTGAACTTCTCTTTTCTTAGTTTCTTCGTTTTAGTAGCCCCTCATGTCCTCGATGTCTGTTTCCAAAATGGAGGTCGTGTCACAAACTGTTTCTGAAAACATTTGAGGTGAGAAATAGCACTGATTAGTTTGACAGTTTGATCTGAGTTTCGTGAGTTTTCAGCTTTCTACCCCCCAAACTTTGTTTGTTTTGGTCTGTGATGTTGGTGCTATAGTGCAACATCTAGTGGTCGAATGTCATACTTACAACTTTAAGAGAAAAAATATATATATTGTGAATGAGGCCCATTGTCCACAAAGGTCCTAACAGTTTGGCTAACAATATATTTGTCAACTATTAAACCTCATATTTCTAATGCTGTCTTGTTGATTTGGAGAACTGAAAGGTTGCATCCAACTCCATTAATTTAATGACTCTGCCTGGAGTAGATAATCATTCCAATTTGAAGCCAGTTGACTTTTATTGCAAGTCATCTCATGGTCAGCTCAGGTTAGAATTGATTTCCAAGATTTTACTGATCATGTTTGAGGCTGGGTCTTAAACTAAACTGTATCGCAGAGCTTTTGGGTCCTGGGGCACGTCCTTAATAGCCTCTACACAGTCTGGATTAAAAACAAGACACAATGTCTTAGCTACTAGGGCTACATGTCTTTAAAATTAAGTGCTTGAGGAGCTGAGTGCTGATTTATTGTGTGTCACTGTTAAACTCATGACCTCTTGAAACCTTTTTTTGTCTGCCATTTACAAACCTTAATTGTACTTTTTTTGGTCGTTGCCAGGATTCTCTGCACTGACATTTGGTGAATTCTCTCATTCAGATTTTATAAAGTGCAGTTTATATAAATTGCTGTTGATTTATGTGTATATGAAAATTTTACTTGCTTGTGTGCCTCTAAATGCAATCTCCCTCCTTAATTAGACTAGTGATGTCAATATCCTCATCTGCAAATTCTTAGAATAAGTCATCAGAGCAGATTAAGGTCCCGTCTAGACACAATCTGTGGTTAGTTTTGTGTTTTCTCTTCATATTAGTTTAGGCTTTGGTGAGGTTAAGATTATCCTAAGTCATTGCTTCGAGGCTTCGGCCACTTGTGGCTCTAATCTGTGGGGGGACAGTTTAGTTGATGTAGTCTTTGATGAGGTGCCCTACGTCTCCAATACTGATGAGCTGTTAGTCGTCACCACTGCCCAGCCTAGTTGCTGTGGTCTAGGCTTGCCGCCTCCCTTCTATCCAAGAGCCTCATTCATCCCAAGACAAACAGACGCAGTCATTACAATTAAGCAGCACTATTAAAGGGACAGGCTACTGGCAGATTAAGAGAAGAGAAATGAAGTGGTTCTTTGTGTTATTGGAGGCAGCTCGTTAAAGTTTGAGTTAGTGAAGTTTTGTTTGTTGTCCATGAGTTTAAATATACTTATTAGCTTGCATGTGGGGATCTGTGCACAAAGTCACGCTCCTGGAAAAAACAGCTTTGTGACTGAAGAAGTTTTTATAAGTTAAAATTTCTCGGTTTCTGCCACTTGGTATCTCAAGAGCAAATAAAAACAGGCCAGAGGAGACACTAAGGGCTCAGACTTCAGTTCTTAAGGGGCCTTGAGACTTGAAGGATTAAGATTATGGGGGAGGTTCCTTCAAATGACTGATAGTACAAAGTGAGAGAGGGAGCAAGGCAGGGCAGGGCAGGAGTCTGTGTGGCGGACCAGCAGCAGCTTTACTCTTCAATCAGTGAGATGAAAATTGCCACTCCTGTCAAAGTAGAGGTGTTTACTGAAAGGAGGACAAGGGAGAAAAAGAAATAGAGAGAGATCGCTTGAGAGGGAGAGTTATGCAACCTATACAGTCCAGAGTTCCCAGGGAGCAGGGCTGTTAAAGCTGGCCAATCAGGGCCAGAGTTTGCGCCTCTCACAATCTGTGGGCAGAAATAGCAGAGAGAGGTGTTGAGAGGTACGATTGGATATGATCCTGCAGTGATGTATATTGACACAAAACCAAATTGCACATCTCTGACTGTGGCCAAAATGTGGCGAACAGAATGACAGTTTTCCAGGAATGAAAGCATTGGACAGCTGTGAGACACACTGTGGATCGCTGAGAGAAAGTAATTCCACAAGATATCAGGCAAAGTGAGGCAGCAGAATATCATCTGAAACTCCAGAAAACTGTTAAAGGCAAAGAGAGGCTGTCGACATGTAAAATGTCACTCATGACCTCAGCTCTTAATCATTTACGGGGGGTTGTGCATAAGTGATTCACATTAGAGTAGCCTAAATCTAAGCCCTGTGCGGTTTGGTACCATGGTGGTCTCAGTGGTGATTTATGATACAGTATGGCCTTGTGGCAATGCTACCCACAGTGTATTTTGTGTCTGTGTAGATTTCATTGATTGATAATGTGATGGAGAGCTGCAGTCAGGCCTGTTTGTCAAAGACTGGATGTTACCATGGGGCACTTCAGCAGTGATGAGAATAAGGAAGTTTTATGACCTCTCAGGCCTCAGTGATTTGTTGTTTATAAAATCTATTTTTAAATTCAAGTTTCTCCCAAATGTAAGTTTTCTTTCAAACTCTGCCATCACATTAAAGATCACTGTGGCCTCCATAATTCAGAGCAATTTGCAATTTGATGTCACCAAGAAAGGCCACTAGATTAAATGCTCATCCATTTAGCTTTTTAGGGAAAGTGGATCATATTTTTGTGGAGTGCATTCTGACATCTTCATAAATCAGCCTAATCATAGGGTTGTGGTACACCCCTGCCTTGTTTGTGTCTTTGTTAATGCCATGCACATGTGGCCAATGACATGCTTGCATAGATGAGTGAGCGCCACCGCGCTCTCTCAGCTGTACAGGCGGTTAGACGTCTGCTTACATTCAAGAGCACATTGTGTGGAGGGACATGCCAGACGTTGTTTGGATGTTTGGTTGTTGGCTTTGACATAAAGCAGAGCTCAATAGCTTAAAGCTCACCCCCTCGAATTTTTAATTTGAGGCCTACATTTTCCTTTCAACTTACCTGTGAGCACCTGGCATTACCTTTTTTGTTTTTCTTTACAGGTTACTTCACGAAATTGATGATATTTCATATAGGTATATATGAATGTATCACCATTGAAACACTCAACTGTGCAATATAGTACATCACCAGGAAAACCTGTCTTGCTTCAGGCAAAACACAGCTGGGCACCACATGCCTCATATCCTCAATGCCTTCTGTGAACCATTCAGAGACAAGATAGTGCTGCCGTCTTTGTTTCATTTCACTGGCTTCCCTTCTATTTGTGTCTCTCTCTCTTATCCAAAGATTTATATCACTTACTGTATCTAAAGGCTGCACCAATCATCAGACACTGCATTTAAGTTCAAGTTCTCTTTAAAGACATCCGTGCTGTCTAAAGTGGAGGCAGACCTCGTTCAGATAGCAGCTGATGAATACTGGAATGCTTTTGGTCTTATCATGTTGTCATCACGATCACTACAGCAGGCTGGGCTCAGGACGCACGAGCGAGACACGATGCCGTCTTGAACTCAAAGGGTTGCCATACACTGTGAGTCAAGCTTTAAATCAACATTTCCTTCTGATGCCTTTACAGTTAAAAGTCACACATGCAACGGATGTGAGGATGTCACTTTTTATATTTAGATGTAGAATCCTGCTGGAGATTTTTTGTATTGAATTGTGGTGCTGTTATGGTGCATAATCAACCATAGGAAGTTTTAACTGTCATTTAATTTGTGAAAATATCCTGCACTTCCTGTATTTCATCAAAGGGAGGCAGTATTCCCCCTGTGACAACTTTACATAATATTTTTAATTATCTTGTCAGGCTTGTTTGGGACCGATTTATTGAACATAGTATTCCTGACCCATTAATATGAATGTTCCAGTGTGCTTGTTACATTCCTTAATGTTTTCCAATAGTTTTTGTCTTAGTTATAAAGTTGAATTATCCATTTACTTATTTTATGATGATTCCCATACTATATTTTATAAGGAGTGTTACTATAATCCCTAATTCTACCTGACCACATGAAGAGAAGAAAATATTGAATCCAGTTAGTGGATACATTTGAGCATTGTGGTAACCATCAGCACAGACACTGATATATGGCTAGCGTTTCTTTCTTACCCAGAGCACTGGTGACACAGGCGACAACAGCAGACTGTACAACTGACTGTCTGACGAAGTTTCCAGCAGTCACTTCTAGTCTATGGTGAGCACAGATCTGGTTGTGATTACTATAACGGAGACAGTAAATCATGATGCAGCATAAGACCAATTTGTGGTGAATAAAAAGAGACCTGGCCCTTGCTTTATGGAGTCGCAAGTTAACTACAAAAGACACATTAACACGTGTGGAAGAAAGTTTCAGTGGCGGGGGAATCAGACAGGAGGAGCAGCAGCAAGAAACTGGAAGAGAAATCTACTATTGTTTTGTCTTTGTGAAATAATACACAGATGTGTGACGAATTAAAGAAAAAAATGATATGTCTTGTTTAGGTGCTGGGCCACCACAAACCTCCAGAACAGCTTCAGTGCTATTTGGCTTTGATCCTACAAATCTCTGAAAGTCAACTGGAGAGCTGAACATGAATCTTTCAAAATATTCTCTCATTCGCTTTTTGGTGGTGTTGGAGAACACTGTCAAAAGCTGAATAGTAACAGAAACTTTAAGTATATGTACTGTCGTTGTTTCTACACACATAGCTACAGCAACTTGCATGGGCCTCTTAAAAAAAGTGTCTATACATTGGAGCTACAGCAGCTGTGTTTGGTTGCGTGCATGTGTTTTCGGTAACCAATTTCCAGTGCTGATCATTGAAAGTATGAAAAAACTGAAAAAAATTAGTTATCTTCTTTGCACTAACACACATCAAACAGAAACATCTCTACTGCAAACCTTCTGCTCACCTCGATCGCTGCGCTCCATCACAGTAAAAGGAAGGAGCTTAAATAGAGCAACTGCATGGAATAGTTTCATATTTGGTAATGAGAGAGGAAGGAAGGAAAACCCTCCCACCATCACTCATATCATAAAGAAAATAACACCATGTAAATACAATTACTGCCGGGAATATAATTAAAGCACAATACTTGCTATATACATCTGTCTAGTGTTGCTGTGGTAGTATCAGTGGACTAAACCTACGCTGTATCTGCAGTAATACTGACATTAAATATTAATTTAGCTTAACATGTCCATTTAACTCTCTGAAAAGTGTTCAGATGGGTTGAGATATGTTGACTGCGCAGGCCGTAGCATGATTTACATACATTTCATACTCATCAGTTCATTCAGTGATCCCTTGTGCCCTGTGTAGAAGTGTAGAAGCATCTGTATTTATCATGTTTCTCTGCTCATATATTCAGGTTTTTCCTTGAATTTGTGTCATGTTTATTGAGAAAGAGCCCTGAGTCATCACTTGACTCAGTGTCTTTAATCGCCTTACTGCATTACAACTTGAAAATAAGAAAATTTGCAGACTTAATCTCTTTGTGTATTAGCTCACCTGTGTGGATGTTGTGAATTTAAACAAGAGTCTGTCTGTCTCAAACAGATCAACCAGCATTTAAGTCAGAATTTTCCACTCTGGTTGGAAGCCTAGTGAGTCAGCATCAATAAAATTTTTAGGGCCATCATGTCCTGTATGAGCCAAAATCCAACGCTACAAACAGCAGGCAGATAAACTATGATTGCTTCACATATCATCTTTCTAGGACAGCATGAATGGCTTATTAGGACACTTAATCCCTGTCTGTTTGTTTTGGAACAAAAAGTGGTTTTATGGTTGTTTTTTTAACCATAAAACCACAAAATGTTTGACATGCCTGAAAAGAGCATCCTTCCAGAGAGGCTACAGGGGAATGGGATAACTAATAGGCATTGTAAGGACTTAATTTTTCAAGTCTCCCATACAACACAAACAATGTTTAGAGAAGTGCTCAGTCTGCCCCTTAATCTTTGGCTGGTGAGATGTTTTTGTCTCCACTGCTCAACTTTTCAGTTTTAACTCCTTTGAATCTACCTCTCTGGGTCAAATGATTCCCTGGCTTCACAGCAGTTCTGTGGTGGCTCCACTAATGGTGCTGTAATTTTGCATCTCTTTGAAGTTCTCCCCGACCGTTGTGTTACCTGAAGTCTGCGCTTCTCTGAGGTTTTGGGATGGGGCAGGCTCGCTACCCTCTGCAGCCTAATTAAATGTAATTGCTCCATTTTGTAGTGGTGCCCGTGTGGAGAGGGGAAGCCTTGTAATAAGGGAGATTGCGTGAAGGGTCCGAGGATCACAGACGCCAAAGAGGAGCCACGAGGAGACTATCGGAGACGCTTCCCCCTCTGTCGCCTCCTCTGTCCTGAGCAGACCTAGTCATTACCCCCTCCACTCTTCTCGCTCTGGCTCTGTCTCTCCTTTCCTCTGTTGCTCTCTCTGCCTCTCTTGCTCCTTCATCCTCTCTGTCATCATCACTCTTTCTTCCATTCACAGCCATGCATCTGCACAGCAAGAATGCTTCATAAAATATTCCACCCAGAGACATGCTTCATGTGCAATTAATTTGTTTTCATCCTGATCTTAAACATTGCCATTGAAACATAAAACAGGGATATATGTTGCAGCTGTAGGATGAATCCTGAGTGTGGACAGGAAATGTGTGATGTGATGTCTATGGCATTCCCTCAGGTGGCGTCACTGTTGTGGGTGCAAAAGCTGGAATTCTTGGAATCCTTTAGGCACCCCTGGGACACCGTAACTGAGTCAGACAACAAAATGGGCTGTTTAGCCCCCTGACACTGACTGGTGGAGCGACAGGAGACACATTCTTTCCGGGAAAGAGGACAGGAAAAAAAAGGAAATTACAGAGCAGGAGAGAAGACACACAGAGAGAGGGAGCGCCAGTTTGACCGTGACCCTGTGGGATGACAGGCTGACAGAGGATGTGTGATGATGTGTGTGCTGCGGGTACAAAGGTGATTTAGATTTGGGATAAGCATCATTCTCCCTCTCTGTTGTCTTATTTTTGGGGGGAGGTGCCAGAAAACCTTCCAGTGGGGATGATGACATTCCTTTCTGCTGCCTTAGCTCCACATACTTCTCCCGCGTCAGGGTGTCCGGCGATTTGCCTCCCTCGTCTTCCTTCTAGTCCTCCTCCTCCACCGCCCGTCTTCTCCGCTCTGTGGTGCCAGTTCGTCTGCCACACGGCCCGTTAAGGCTAATGCGACACAGGCTCCAGATCACATTTCAGTCTCACATGAGCCACCCGTCCCCCTGACTTCAACCCCCCCCCTGCAAATCCTTCATCCTCCACCCCCCATTTCCCCTCTTCCAAGCTGACCAGGCCTGGCCCAGGAAGTACACATTTGATCAGAGGGTGCAGATCAATAAAAGCGCATGATCCCAAAGCCATCATTTGGTGTTTTATGATCCAAGAAAGTGTCCTCGGAATGATTTCTCTGCTTGTTAAAATAGTTTCATGTAGCTGGAGAGGGGTGGTAGTAGCCAAGACTCTACTCAGATGGAGAGGGAGTGGGGGTAGTGTGTGTGTGTGTGTGTGTGTGTGTGTGTGTGTGTGTGTGTGTGTGTGTGTGTGTGTGTGCGCGCGCCTGCTTTCCTGACAGTGAGAGTAGGGGTCTCTCGAGGAGTAATGATAAAAGTTGAGGAGGAAAACATCAAAAGTGCGATGGGGAACGAGTGTGGTGAGATCGCACACAGCGCCGGGCTTGCTGTCTCTCTCATGACCTCCTTGTCATGTGGCTTCCATGAGAACCAAACATGCAGCCACAGTTGTTTCCATACAAAACCAAGCCGCTTTGGTGATCAGAATGCTTTTTTTTTTTCTTTACTACCACATAGCTAATCGTTTGGCTGTTTCTGCATGACTGCTTCTTTCATCTTATCATGTGTGAAAGTCTCCGTTTCACACACAGTGGCAGATTATGCATTATGAGGTCTATCCCTCTGTCACACTCTTCTCAGACATATTCTGGGAAAACCAGCTGAAAGATACCCAAATATATGCTTCTTCAAAACATCAATGGTGTGTACGTGTGCTACTGCCCCATAAATCTGCCAACCTGATCACGCTCCCATTCTAAACAGGGGGCATAACCAATTAACGAGGCCTACACAGTAATTAGCTGTCTGAGTGTTGAGTAACTCCTTACTTCCAGTTCCCATTAGTGGCTTATAGCTGCAGAGGTTCATAATTATACCATGAATTGTATGTGCTTGATTCATAATTATACCATCTATATAATTATAGATTCATGCTTCCTTTGCAGACTGTTTTGACACATATTTTGTGAACTCTTGTGATCAGAGCTATTGGTGTGTGTAAATGTTATTGGGTTAGGGATTCCAGTGGATCTTTTGGCAAATGTTTTTGTTGCTTCCAAACATTGGGTAAAAACTGTTTTGGCATTAAAAAGTGGAAATGCTTCAATCCCTTTTCTCTCAGGACCAAACTATCCATCCCTGTAATAAAGCCAACTGACTCTCAATTTTTGAGTCTCCTGTTAATTCAGTTTTGAAATTTAGCAAAGTATCATTTTTATTTTGGGTTCAGGTATTCTCAAAAATGAAACTGCATATTTACCAACCACGTGCCTACGCTATGATTAGTGCCTCTTCACTCCACAGTCAAAGTATAGTAGGTGCCCTGGAATTAATGTAATTGTTTGAAGTGTAAAGTGTAAAATCAGCGTCAGATGGCATTCATTTATGGCCTTATCAAATCCAGATGGAGCCATATTTTACTCAGCATGATTCCAATATCCATCTCTTTGAGTCTGCTTGCAATTAAACCACTCAGTGAACGTGCAACAGCCTGAGAAAAAAGTGGGTCTTTTGGAATCAGTAGGACACAAAGCAGGGTGAGCTGTTAACACCGGGAAAGACCACCCTTGATTTTGACTGTAAATGATATTATGTGTCCGTCAAACTCAAAGTCCCACATCAAAGCAAGGAGACAATACAATTGTGACTGTTTTTTGCCCTGTGTGAGAAACTGAGTGTTTTGAGTGCTGTAGAGTTAATCTCCTCTTTGGATACACAACAGTGATGGCATTCCACTAGAGGTACACTGTATGAAACACAGCCAATCAGGTGAAAAATGTAGATGTAGCCAGAATACAAATAAAAGTGCATCATGGGAAACTCCAGATGTTTGATGAGATCGAGAAAAACAAGAAAAGTCCCCGTCAGAAGTTGCCCTCGGGCAACATGGGGTTGTAATTTTAACCCCATTAAGATGCATTAGTGTTAATTTGTTTAAAGACAAGGAGCTGTTGTGTTGTGAGAAGAAGGCCTATTGTTTTGAGAGCAGGGTGTGGACAGCACCAATCAGATTTATCTGCAAATGTTGGCAAAGTAAAATGTCAATTCTTAATGAATGGAAAATATTTGTGTGTGGTTTGATTAAAGAAGGAAACTCCCATAGATGCAATTAATTAAAATATGTTTCTTGTGGCTAAAGAGAAGAAAGGCAAATGATTATGTCAACATTTTGATATGAAAGTGTAAGTAAATGACAGAATGGGGACTGCCTGTGATACAAATCATGTTCTAACCACATAATGAGATGGTATAAACCTGTTTCTTTGAGATGGTATTGCTAATCCTAAAGACAGCAAATCTGTTGTGTATCTTTCTCATGAAGTTCAAAAGGTAAGCCTCCTGATCAGGTGACAGGTAGCTCAAGGGGTTGAAAGCAGCATTAAACTCTTTTATTTCCTTTCACTTTCAAATATTTAGTATCCCGAAGGTGTAAATAATAAGATTAAGCAGAAAAGGATAAATGCATGGACATTAGGCAGAGGAAATTTACAATGTTGTACTTAAATTTGCCTACTCTTTATTTCTTTGATCTTAGAGTAAAGAAAGGTCATAAAGGATGAAAATGGGACCATTGTAAGTGTCCTACAGAAACAAAGCAAAGGACCACTGAGCACTGAAGAAGCTTGAAGAGGTCAAAAGGGCAGCATTCAAATGAAAAAAAAAAGAAATACGTATCGGCCTCTCTCATTAGAGTGCAGTGCACCATGGGGACTTCCTGGGTTAATAACTGGGATGGGGTTTGCATTACTTTGTGTCTCAGCAGCAGGAGAGGAACACAACCCTTTAATACAGCAGCTTCAATTACACCACATCAGGAAAATGATGTCCCCTTAGATCCCATTAACAATAATAATAATCTGAAACTGTGGTGTGTGTGTCTGGTGCCATGTATGTGCGTGTGTGTTTTGGTCCTTGGGTGAGTTAAATTTGGGTTCCTCGACTCTAAAATTGAGTTTCTATACTCATAGCAACGTCTCCAAAAATTCAGTAATTTGTCAGACTTGTCCTTTAGACAGCACTGGAACAACTGGTGTGTTTAAAAGCTCTAACAGTGCACCAACATCTGTTAAATTGCTGCCACTGATAATCATCACAACTACCGGCAAATTGCAGCATCTTATCGTGGGCAATTAACAAAATACGGAACTTCTAAAACACCCTCCGGCTGTCTGTTCTCTTCCTGAAATTCTCTCACTCCCCTTGCGTTCGAATGGCTGCTCAGACATATGTGGCCTCACGTCAGGGGATGCCTCTTGTAGTGAATGCCCATTGAAGGAAGCTATTTTGCCAAATGCCAAAGCCATTGAGTTGCTTCATATCCTGTCAGATAAGCGGCCACAAAGAGCTCTCTTTTTTTTCCCGCTCCCAAACCGTTCCTAACATCTCAACATCCTCCTCTCTTCCTCCCGCTCCCCTCCTACTCCTCTTGTTAGTTGATAAAGAGCGTTGTAATGTCAGGAAGGACACACATTCCTCAAGATGTACTCAGATCTCTGAGGAGCAGGGGTTAGCTTCCTTGCAATGTGTGTGACAGATCAGAGAGAAGAAGAAGGGGGGAAGAAAAAGAGGGACTGAGATGAGAGGAACAGTGATATGCAACATTTGAGTGGAAAAGGTGACTGAGCTGAGAAGGCAAAAAAAATGTCACGGTTGAACTGGATCTCTGGATTGTGGCAACATTTATAGCATTAATAATAATTCTAAACTTTGTAGCACCTGTCATATAACTGCAAATCAAAGTGATTTAAAGTGATTCAAGCGATTTAAATTCAAAAGAAAACAACATAAAATTTAGCTTAATCATAAATGAGCCACAAATGAGGTTTTTTGTCTGTTTTTTTTTTTTTCTCAAAAGAATCAGCGTTCTCCTCTATGGAAAACCTGCAGCTGGCATCATGCTGACTGTAATGTCTCACAGCTCCCTGAACAACATCCAAAGTGCACCGTTTTAAAAAATGTAAGTTTATGTGATTGCACCGCGGGAGTCAACAGTAGCAAGTTTTATAAGTCCATCAGTTTGATTGTAAATTACACGCACAGAACAACAAAAAAGCCTCTGTGTCTCCATCAAGCCAATGTTTCAAACCCTCCCTTGTGGCAACATTTGGCCGTCTCGCAAGTAGAACGCTCAATAAAAAAGCAGACTTGGTCCTATGCCTCAAACCATTAGCAGTGAGCTGAGGCACTCGACGTGGTACACAGGCGTTAATTGCCTAGTTGCCTGTATCTTTTTTTGGAATATGGCTTTTAACGCTGTTGTTTTCGTCAACAAGGCTGTTTGGAAAGGATTGTAAACACCTGTGTGCTGGGAAATATTATAAGTGATCAGGACACTCGGAGGCTGAGGAGTCTGTCCTGAGCTGATAAGTGTAATGCTGTCAGTGTGTTAGTTCACAGAGTGGTGATCTCTGTTATCTCACAGAAGCTTGTGGTTCTTGTTGTCCATTCAAAGATCTTTTATCACTTCATTCTCTTTTATCTTCATGCCATGCTTTGGTTTTTTACTCATCTTCTATTCCAAACCTGAAACTGATCTGGAAACTGTCTCCAGATGCTCCAGCTGTTGTCACTGATTCTATTCTAGGCAAGAAAACAGGAGGAAACTTCACAATAGCTATGTCAAATGGCAGCATGACCAGTCTTGACAATAATATGTTTTCAATATCTAAGATTTTCACTTCTAGTTGATAAAAAAAAATCAAATCACTGAGCTTTTTTAAAGTATCCCCCCATTCCTGCACAAGTAAACCTCAGTTCTTGCACATCAGATTTACAGTCCGTAACATTTTACAACTGCCTCGAGTTTATTTTCATTTTATTTGCACATTTTCAATTTGTCAACATGAACTATTTTAATGTCGTCGCTCCGCTGACTCTGCAGAAAAGGCTGCTATATGTAGAACTAGCAAAAACAGTGTTGCATATGAAGCCCTCCCAGTTTGGCTCCTATCAAAATGGCTGAGATGCTCGTGGCTTTGTGATTAAGCTGCTGCAAACCACACAGCCCAGGGAGAGTAAACCCAATATTTAAACCAAAACCCAGATACAGGCAGCCTGGGCAACAACAGTGGCATATTAGTAATTACCCCAAGACAAAATGTCCGTCATTTGTGTGTAAGCCACATTCAGGCAATTTGGCTTCTCAGCACATGGAATTAAGTCTGGGAGGCTTGAGGGGGTTTGAGGTAGTATTATGCAGCCATTTGACAGCCCTGAATTGTCTGGAGGAATTAAGATGACTTGTCGTAAAAATGTCTTGTGATTTTCAGCCTCACTGTATCATTGCAATAACTTTTCTCTCACAATGTTAATTTGTCCTCGTGGGTTTTTTAAATTTGTCTCTTGATTCATTAGTACAGATCACCTGACAGTTGTGCTGGACTTCAAAGCAAGCAACAGTTGGATATCAACAGCACCATTACTTACCAAGTCCATGTGAATCCCTTTCTGACCAGTGGGACTTTGGCTACAGGGGGAAAATAACCCATCTGTCCGGCAAATGCTTCCATATGGACACAAAGAGTGGGGCACATTCTTGTGGAAATGAAAGCAGTTCCTTTAATCTAAGAGACATAATCAATAAATGATAAGGCCTGTAGCCAGAGGGCAAAGCGGTAGTTTGAAGATAACTTAAGACAAGATTAGTGATGGGACAAAATGGGGTGGTGGGGGGTGATGTTGAATTAAAACATTATGCATGGAGGACTGGAGTTAGTTGCTTGGTAATCATGGGTTCCTATCAGCTCTTTAGATGACTTCCTGCAAGCTTAGCTCAGTTGTATTCAAGTGATCATTGTTTTGTCTGGAAGGAATGCTAATTAGAGTTATAGAGAAGCCAACCCTTGCCGACATCACCAAAATACACTATGTGGTCAGTTGAAATGAGACAATAGATGCCTTCACAACAACCGTCATGCAAAGAGAGGTTGGAGTACCAATTCGGAATACAATCTCCGTCTGGCAAATATTTACCAACAGACGAAGACAGAAAAGAGCCTGAAAGACAGTTAGCATGGTTAATGACTGAGGGCTGAAATGTACATTTCAGTAACAGCTGGGGATAGACTGAGGCTTCTGAGCTTGATTCAAGCCCTTTGGGAATGTGCTGAGTTGAGCATTTGATATGCAAGATAATCAAAGTATAGTGGGCATTTTCAATCAACGTGTCAACCCAAATTTCAGTTGAGATTCAAAAATAACACGAAGGATGGATGGAGGTTTTAGGCTTGGCTTTGCTTTCATGGTACTATAGGCTTAAAGACCAGAATTATGTTTGAGTGCCAGGAGAATTTGTTCATCGCTGGAGCTGTTTCTAATGATATGGAATGACCTAGACGGGTGCTACTGGTCTTAAAGTCCCTAAAAATAGAGATACTTATTTGCAATCCCACATTTGGGCCATGAACACAGAGAATGGCAAACTGTGACACCAGGAAAGGAGTCTAATTTTCCTTCTTTTATGGTTATTGCTGAGAACTCGGTATAATAAGCCTGGAAGGCTTTGAAATAATAAATATGGAAATATATTCCTTGACTTCTGTATCACTGGTGAACAACGACTGATACAAGAAAGGTTGAGAGCTCTTAGTCTTCACAAAATGTTAAAATCTCAAGTCATTGAACTGTTAAGAAACTGCAAAGAAAGTTTTGCTATTTTAAGGATCTTTTCTTTCAATCCAAAAAATACCTACTTATTAATTTCTCTAATGTAAGACCTTCAGGTTGATTCCTGGTTCTGGTTTGCACTAACATGGGCACTATGTCCACAGTTTATCAAATTAGGAAAAAGATGTCACACACCATGAACTTAATTCTTTGTCTCTGGCTTCGGCTGACAGTGGGTGCATGAGTGTATGTGTGTGTGTGATTTATACCTTTCTCTTAATGTCAGCTGTGAGAGTGACAGTAATATGATGTTTCCCACCCACAATGGAGGAACACACACACAGTCAGCAACCTCAACATGGCTGTTTGCTGCGGCTATAGGGTGTTCCCAATCATTTCCTTACCCACAACATAGACAATGAGCATGCTGCACCATTAAGGTTTGGTCCTGTGAGTGGAAGAATCAAGCAGTACGCAAGGAAATAAAGCAGTCAGGCTGTAATTTGTGGAAATCTTGCTGTTTGGAATTAACACTGAGCCTTTTTGGGCAGGTTTCATGGTAAACGTTTGCAGTGAGGAGGAGGAGAGCAGTACACACGTCTGTAGAGAAAAGTGAACTTGACCGCTTTGCTCATTTACATTCACTGGGTGTTGCCTTTTGTCAGCTCATTTAGGGCTCCTCAGATGTTAGTGTGAACAAATCAACATTTAGATAGCGTACTAATGTGCCGCTGAGAAAACCTTCTGAAGATAACTACCTTTGATATGACCCCCTGCGATTCACACTGTCCCCAGCTTAGCCCCACCAGCAGGGGCAAGACAATCCAATCCATTTGCCCCCCAGAGAGATCAAAGCACCGGCCTCCTCCTTTTTATTCTATTACCAAAGACTCCACCTTTGCAAAGTCCCTACACAAATGAGATTGTGCATCAGCCATTTTCTTTGGTGGGGTTAAGTGTTTTTGAAAGGAGGTAAAACAAGCAGGGACATTAAAGAGTTTGGGTGATGAAGGAAAAGAGATGGACGGGGGGGGGGGGGGGGCATGAAAGGAGGAGGCGAGTGGTGCAAAAGGCCTGATTAAGGCCTGATGACTGTTAATGAGACAATAGTTGAACTGTTGGGGCCATTACTGTGCCATTGTCTTATAGGATGCTTCCCAGTTGAGTGAAGGTATGCCATTACTCAGGGCTTTTGATGCTCCTGCTTAAGCACAGAGATATTCGTACATGTCTCGCAGGAGAGGATCCAGCGAGACAGACTCATCTCCTGTTGAGGATGTTTTATGAAATGAACCGAGTGCTCAGACACACCTATTTCCTGCCCCTCATAAAAAGCAGTAGTCTGTCTACTGTGAGCATACTGCATTAGGCATGGTCACCAACAATGCCTACTGATGGCATGCACTCATGCTGGGCTTTGCCAATCATTGGTCAAACTGGCTCTCCTCAGTACTATAAGATATTTTTCAGTATAAGTAAAAGGTTTCTGTGGTCAACTCTATTCAATCAGCTGTTCTAATTGACTGTGACTTCATAAGCCTGCCATCTTTCAATGTTATATAACTGCATATAACTTATTTTTTACTGAATAGCGACTCAGTCCGTGTTAGTTTTCCACCAACTCTCTCACTGTGCCATATATTTTTTTAACTTCTTCGAAAACTTTGTGAATAATGAGTAAATTATATGTGTGAAGCAGCTTTGCGCAATGTGGTTGTGGCTGAGGCAGACTTTACATAGCAGCCAGGAGCTGAGCCAGCTCTGGCCCTGGCCCTTGTCCTAGCCCCAGCCCCTAGGCCGCCAGAAGCAAGCTTCTGGACCAACCATAATGAAGAGTAGGCATTTTTATCCCCAGCTGTAACTCTGTCCCCCTCCTGGTGCATCTGTTCACTCCCTGCCTGTCTGGCAAAGCAGGCAGACATTGCATATTGGGATATTATTTGTATAAACAATGGGCAGATTGTTTGTTTGCAGTGAATTGGTCACAGCTGTGAAAGCCCTGGGATAAGTGGCACATGGAGGGATTGGAGAGAGTGAGGGAATCCACCTTAAGGATACAGGTGGTGGAGGACAAACTTGAGTACTTACATGGCCCTTGAGTCCAACAGCCTCTGGTTTTACTGGCAAAGCCTGAGTCCAGAAGGCAACAGAGCAAAGCAAAACACATGGTATCATGTTTAGGTATCTCCTTCTTTGGGCTTCCATGTATTACTGTAACAGGCTTCTTATGCAACTTAATACGACACTTGTTTCTGTTTTAGCCCAATACACTACACAAACCACGGGCTTTTACAGCTGAAGTCAGAGCAGCCGAGTTTTGGTTTATGGGGACTCAAACATGGTATGACATCATCAGAGAGGGACCTGAGACCACAGAGGAGGTGTCAGCCACAGATGGAGGGAACACCAGGATGGATCAAACCAGTCATTCATGGGCCTCCCCTGGTGAGCGAACCCAGTGTCATGGTTGTACTCTGTCTCAGGGACAGCAGCAAAGGGGCCTCGTGGATCGTGGATGCCACTAAGGAAGCCCCACATAGAGCTCTCTAATTAAATGGAAATGTTTACAAAGCATCATGCTGATATTTTAAAGGAATAGTTTCAGAAATCTGCTTCACTCACTTTCTGAAACTACAATATGCTTCTATTTGAGATCTATAAGAAGATAAATACCACCGTCACATCTGTCCCACAGATACACTCCTAAGTGGACACGTACATGGACAGCTTCAGACACCATGGATATAGTAGTTCTGTTTATATTACTCTCTGGAGTCTGCTTGGACACATGCCACACATGCACAGTAGATCGGCATCTACAGGAAGACAGTGAAGAGGGAGCTTGAATGTTCCACATAGTCACAGCAAATTAGATGTCCGCATAAAGCCTTTACGAACACACTCTGATGACGAAATTTACATCTTGGTGACCCTAGCAGACCCTTGTATACTATACTAAAAACGGCTAGCATGGCTCTGTTCAACGGTAACAAATCCAACTACCAATATATGTAAAGCTCACTTTTGAGATAATATGTTTTTTATGTGTTTATAAGATGTAGTTTGTTTGATCTGGAAAAAAATGTGTGTGTTCACTGTGAGGTGACCAGGCAACCATGGGGAGACAGAAAGTGAATGAACTCCATCTTTAAACTAAGCTATGCTAACAGACTGTAGCCTTTGTGTATGATGCTAAATGAATAAACTGTCATTTTTCATGAGCTCCCTAAAACTATGAATTGTCAGTTTTCCATTTCTATTGATGTAACCAGAGACAGCTTTGCTGTTTCCCCCTATGTCCTTGTTTTACAGTAAGCCAGCTAAACACATCCTGAATCCTTACAGATCCACAAACAACACACAAATACATAGAAGGTTAGAGAACAATTGTCACTGGTGATTACCTAGAATGCAATGTGATACCCAATCAAAGTACAATATGTCATCACCTCACTCTGTGAAAACCCTTTTTTCTACTGTTGTGTTGACATCACTCAGAGGGTTAATCAGTGGCACAAACCTGTTCTCCACCTGCGTTCACACACACAGCACATTGTTCAGAATGAGTTGTCCTTTGTTTAATTATTATTTCCCAAGGACAAGGATTTTCCCTTATTGCGCAATCAGATTGCCCAGGGCCAGTGCCAGGATGAAGTTACTGGGGCTGTTAAAAATTGTGAGGGGGCAGTTCTTTTTTCATAAAATAAGATATAAATGATTTAACCATGCAATAGACTCAGAAAGGCTAAACCAACAACATAAGGCTACTGTTTCAAAATCAAAAAATACATTTATTTTAATCAGAGCACTCAAATAAAGGTAGGGTAGAGTAGGATCATCAGTGAACCTGGGCTAGCCCCTATGTCCCAAGATCAACAGGAGCAAAAACAGAGCTACACGAGGCTGTGGACTCATTCTGACCATGTTTGCGGTGAAAGGTGCCGCCACCGGAGTAATGTCTTCTGCAGCTAATGAAGCTAGCTCAGTTTCGGTTTTCAGGTTTAGCTTGATCATGTTTGCTGTGACAGGTGCCGCCACCGGAGTTATGTCTTCTGCAGCTAATGAAGCTAGCTCAGTTTCGGGTTCAGTTTTAGTTTGATATTGGCAATAAAATGCCAAAACATGTTCTGATATCCTTCCTTATTCCTGAACTGCATTTTACAGCTAAACAAACACATAGGGTAACACCCAGGCCATTAACATTAGTTGAACTATAAGTAAACACGCTACCTTGGGTTTTCGCAACTTTTTTTTTATAATGGCGCGTGCGGCATAATGCTGCCCCTACACATTACAAACTGTGCTGTCCATGGTTCTGAAACTACAGCAGCGTTATTCATTGCTCTAAAACAACAGCTAAGTGATAGTTACATTCATCACAGCCAATAATTGTGTTGTTCTTGCTTTTTTCTATAGATACATAAAAGCGCCGAGCCCAAGACCGTCATCCTACAAACATGAATAGTCAGCATTGTGTTTTTTCACTATGTGATTGGTGCCAGCGCCCAGAAGTTTGACACCTCCCTGTGAAATTTTGTTTACATAAGAGCTTGGTTTTGATCCGAATGCTCATTCCAGAAGTATGCCATCTCTTTCATCTGACAAAATAACACGCATTGCCTCTGTGTACACTGCCGTGTTTTTTTACTCTTTCATCATTGATGGTTCACTCATGAGTTTGTTAACGCAGAGATGTCAGTCAAGGGTGTTTGGCAGCAATGTTAGAATAACAATGACAGATATGCCAGGTACTCAGGCAGAGAAAAGCTTTATTGTAACTCTTAGATCATGAAGTGTGATAGCAGATTTTAGGGCAGCAGTATAAACAAATGTTCTGAGTTTTATTGCCCATTAATTGTTATCACATAGTGATACACTGAACTTGATGAGTAACAGTCCAGCTGGATCTTAATCTGTTTATACAAATAATCTACACATAAAATGCATGACTGAGTGAAAACCAGACTTTACAAGTGATAATCAGTATTTTCTTGGATTGTAAGATGTATGTGTGTTGTTAGGGGATGAAGGCTTAACGCTAGTTACACGTTTCCAGTTTCAAATGCATGTCAGTGGAAATGCTGATTCATTCTTGTGGTATGACAACACCAAATGTTGTTGGTTAGGATGCCATTGCGTGGGCGAGTGCACTGTATTCCAAACCTCTCACACCCCAAGATTCACTCATATAGGGTGTGTGAATGTGTGTGGACATGTGTTTGTATATGTGTAATAGCTGTGAGTGGGCATGTACGGACATGATTGTGTGTGTGTGTGTGTGTGTGTCTGCTTGTTATTGTGAATGCTGTTCCTGCTGTTTTTTCTCGAGTTCGCTAAATTTACCGTACAGACACACATACTTTGGCCTTCCTTGACTTAGGCACATGCCTGTGGCCAGTGTAAGTCTTAAGTTGTTGTAATGATGACAAGCACACTCACACACACATTCCAGGACCCCCACAAACATGACTTGGCTGAGGCTGCATGGTACATTGTACTGCTGACAATGCCCCCATTACTCTTAATTACTCTGAAAAATGGACACTAAATTGTTTAAATGGAGTGTGTCTCTGTTTGTCTGCCTGCCTATTTTTCAATGGATCTGTCATCAACAGTGGTGGAACATATATTCAGATCCTTTGCTTAAGTAAAAGTAGCAATACCACAATATAAAAAAACTGTCTTACAAGTAAATAATGCATTACAAGTTTTATTGACGTTAAACTACCTTTTATCAGGAAAATATACCATGAGCAGAGGTACTAAGTCAGAATACATTGACTGAAAACATAAACCTAAAAAACGTCAAATGAATATATATGGATGTAAACAGATAAAGAGGTTACATGACGCGGTCAGATATCAAGAGTGTCTTGTGCTCCTTTTGATCTGACACGAGAATCAAGCAGAAAGTACAGTAATTTCCTTGCCATCTTCTAATCTAAACAGGTCTAATTACAGGCACCAAGGTGTATTTGGGTGGATTCATAGCCTACACATTAGAGCACATCCATTGCACAACAGCCAGGAAATGCAGTGTGCTGTGCAATTGGAGAGATTGAGACTCAAGATCCGTGCACCTCATTTCATGAATCCTTGTGTAGATTGAGTAAGATGAAGTAATTAGAGGCTTTAGCTTGGATAGCTAGCTATCTGCTCTGCTTCACATGAAGGCAGGGAAGTTGTAATTAGAAACTAGCCAGCAACACCAAAGGGTTAGGTGGCAAACACTCACCAGGACGCACATACTTTGTTATTACCTCTTTGCAGTTATCATTTGATATGGTAGCATCCTGTCCTGTTTTGAAGGTTTGTCTGATGACATAGTCTTCATGGACCATCATCTGCTTCCATAGCAGGATGTGGCATGTTGGGGCTCCGGTAATGACTCATTAAAAGTTGTATTTTTGTAGTAAGTTTGTTTTCTGTAAGAGTGTGCCTGCACATACTTCAGCAATTGTGGGTTGAGAGCATATCTTGGCCAAACATTTAAATCCTCCAGTCAGCCTCAACCACTGATAACTGGACCATGAGTTAAACACCAAGTCCAGTGATTGCTCAATTAACTATTACTTTCCAACTTTCCAGAAAGCGGTTGTTTTGTTTGGGGTTTTTTTTGTTTTTCAGGGTTTTTTTCTTCCACTAATGTTTTCTTCCTGTACCCACCTTAAAGTATTTGGACACCTTGATTAAAATCTGAATTTAACAGTTTCCAAAAATATTTTTCTTTTGTTTTTTTGAAACACAGTAGATAGATGTTATGCATCACAAAAACAACTGTCAAAAATGAAGGGCGGGAAGAAGAAGTAAGGTTATCAGAGTAGCCTTTAATAAAACTAATATATTCACATTTTCTGTATATAACATTTTTTTATAAAACAATATATATAACACATTTACAATGCATGCAACACACTGTCTTTATAATACAGGTGTTGACAGAATTCAATAGTTTAATTAAGTGCCACCTCCAGGATAATATTTACAATACAGTAATTTACTGCAATAACTGGGGCTTGAAGTTCCATAAAAAGAGAAACAAAACAGTTATGCCATTACAGATGACATGAATCGATCTTGCCAAGACCTCTGAAATGTCACTTCCTAACTTCCGACTCCTCATCTGTTGATGGGAAATAGGATCAGTCCATCTTGCAATGTTGCATCCCTCTGGGTGTATCACTTTTCCCGGGAATCATGTCTATCCTTCCGGGTGCCGTGTTTGTGTCAGCATCTTTGGCAGGAAAGAATGTCTTAGATGTTGGTGTCTATGTGTGTGTGCGTGTGTCTCATCTCTGGTGTATGCAAGAAAAGTATTTGTCAGTGTGTATGACTGATTTGTAGATTTGCTGGGTGCATGTACTGTATGTGTGTGTATTTCTGTCTCTGTGTGTGTCTGTGCGTTTGTGTCAGCGTCTCTGACAGGTGTGTAGGTTCCGGGCTGCAGTCCTGCTGACACTGTGGTCTCGCTCTCCTTTCTCTGGTCTGCAGGCCAGACCATCACCACAGTCGCAGCGCTGGAACAGCTCCAAGCCATGGGTGCCTTTCTTGCGGTGGCGCGTGCACACCTGTCCCTCCGTCAGCACTGGCTTACAGATACGGGACCAGAAGTGTCTGGCACAGCACAGACCCTCAGAGCAGTCTGCAGATCTCAGGCAGTTATCCCCCTCTTGACCTGGAGAAACAAAAATGAGAGATGACATTATGTTACATGAAACAGATCTCACTGAAAAGTCAGATGTTAAGAAAATTGTTACTTGAGCCCAATAAAGACTGCTCATTCTTAACAGCAAACTCACCTTTCACAGACTGAGCCTGGTGGCCATGGGTAGAGGGGGGCCTCTTGGTATGATGCTCCATGGTGCCGTTGTGTAAGTGCCAACCAGTGGTGATGGGTGCATCTGTACCATCAATGTCATTTGGCTGACAAACACCTGGTAATGTCAACGGAAAGAGGAGAACTACATTTAGGTTTCTGTATTCACCACAGCAGATACGGAGTGAGTCTACTTTTTTGCGTAAAATATGAATGAAAACGCAGACATACGAGACAGCATGGCTACAAGAAAAATAATTCCCAGCTTTCATTATTTTTAACAACTTGATAAGCATGAATGTAAGTATATAGTTCAAATAAGATGCATCTGCTCACCATTACTGCAGCGGTTTCCTGCACAACACATGGAATCTCGTGCGCAGCGCTTTCGGGTCTTACGGCAGGGCAGGCAGACGCCTCTGGCATCGTTGCAGAATTCATCACCTCCGCACTCTTCATCGTCCGTGCAAACGCCTGCCTGTTAAGGCATGATAAAAACAAAAGCAGCGTGTCATTGAAGTATTACGATTACTCATTAAACATTCGTGAAAGCAACTTTTGTCGTTTCGCACAGACTTGACTTTTACGCACGGGAGAACTAATTACCTGCAAGGTGTCAACAGATAATTTGTGTCCCATGCCACCGGAGGGCGAGGTGCGCGGACTAGGACTGACAGTGTCAGTGCCTTTGCTACCCGAAGCACCGGGTAAGTTTTTGATGGCGTTGGAGTTCATCAGAACTGTCCCCGCGTAAACGTCCCCAATGTATCCAAACAGCGTGAGGTACACAGCCATGAAGCAATGCGTTGAAGGAATCTGCATGATTCTCCCCTTAAATTCTGCTGTGCAGCAAACACACCGGTGTGGGTAGGGGGTCCTTTTTCTTTTTCTGGTAAAAATGACTGAGTGACAACGTCCAAAGCGGCCTTGAATCCTGAATCCCAAAGTTTCCAGAGAGTTTCGGCACGATGCTTGGAAGTCTCCTGACGCACTACAGCCCTGGGATGATCTCTTTATACATGTGGACCTGTTTGTCTTCCCGCCCCTCGCTGTGCACAACAAAGACGGAGGGGTGGAATTTCAAAGAGAGCCCCACTGTACGGAAATGGCCATTTATTCTCCCTGCACAGGACCGCTTTTCACAGTGTCTGTGTAATGATAATGACGTGCAAAGTCTGTCTGGATGCCCATCACTTACTGACGCATACTGGAAATAAAATACACCCAGGACTCACTGTACAGGGAGCTTAAAATCACATTTTACTTTTAAAAAAGAATAAGTTATTTATTTCCAATATCTATTTTTTCTTAAATGTATTTTTTTCATTTGTATTGTTGTTTACCTTATTCTGCTTTGTGTAAGAAAATGTACAGAAAACATAGTTACACTATACTGATATATCTTTTATAATGTGGGTTTGTTATGGAATTATTTGAATTATCTTGTTTCCAACTAAGAACTGAGCCTGAGACATGTTTTTCATGCGTTATAGATCACATTTCATGTATTTCTCTAAATATTGTCCTTATGTCATTCATACGAACATAAATATATTCTATATTGACTAATTGATTTAACAAAAAATGTTGCAGCACATTTGTATTTGTTAAATGACTTCGTTTTACAGACAGCATACATCACAATGTGTGTTTCTTTATAAACTCAACTTTCTCATCTATAAAAGCTGCTGGTTATCCCAGTTTCTTTGACATTCAAGTAGCCTAACTGCCCTTTGGCAGTGTGAAGACAGTGATTGAAGTTACTTGCGTCGATTAACTACTTCATTTGATCCTCCTGATTGCAAAGGGGGCAATTATCCTCCAAAGTGTGCTTGATTACACCAGCGGTGGACATCAATGTGTAGGATATGCAGACCATTAAGGGGTGTGAAAAGTTTACCGAATTAATGGACTTCCGCGGTGAGGCCTTTCAGGGTTGACTGGCACTTTGAGATTAAAGGAAACTCTGATCTGTCCTGCTTTCTGACCCTTTGGGTTGCCCCCCTACTGCAAGAAATACCCAAACTGGGAAAAGATGCGTCCTGAAATAGGTCTTAAAAGTGTGTATTTGAAAAGACGTTTGTCAGCCAAGACAGCTCATTTCACTTTTCATCCAATGAAAAGAAAGTAAACATTTTTATTGATTGAAGTGGTGAAATAGTGCAGTGATCTGTTCAATTTCTCTACAAGATGCTCTTGAAAATTACTGACTCAAGTCAGGAGGAATGTTGGAATTGTTCAAGACTAAATAGAGGCTGAGGCTGATTTGATTTTGGTCACTTCTTGCAGCGTGCGTCCAAGTCAGTTTCCGATGTGCGGAGCAAAGCTCACAGGTGCTGAAGTGTGTGATGGAAACGAGCACTTTGGTTTCTCTATGAAGTTATTTTGGCACTTGGACGTCATCTACTGGTCGCCTATGTTTGTGTGTGTGCGTGCGTGCGTGTGTACGAGGAGGAGATGCGCTGTAGACACCTGACAAACACTGTAGCACTTTGCGCGTTTGAATTGCTGTATATCGTTTGAAGTAGAGCTTTTATCTCCACTTTACTAACTGTCAGTGCTGGTAAGGTGAGCTCCTTTGATGCACTTTGATCCCCTTTGATCTTGAAGACGTCACCCTGTTGTTATGGCTGAAGCCATTCCCTCCTGTCCCCCAAACAGATTTGTTGTGCGAATAACACTGCAACCAGTTTGGCTGAATCATCTGCACTTACCACTAAGTGGTTGACATTAACTCTAGGACTGATTATTAGATCGGAGGCAACCTTAACCAGTTCACATCAAGCTGAGGCAACTGGGTGGAGAAAGATGTCTTTCCTGCAGCTCCCTCATGTGGCAACTGCAGCAAACGGTTTCCACAATACAAGCCTTCAATCAATCATTCTGAGTTGTTTCAAATAACTAAGAGACAAACACCACTCAAAAGTATTGTTCTCTATAATTTTAAAAATCTTACACGTGGCACTCTGCAAAATTAATTTACAGCAGAAAAAAACAACATAAGACAAGGCAAATATCAGGTAACATTACAGAAGGCGGTCAATATAAGACTCAGAACCAGTGGATTGTAAAGTGATGACATACATAAGGCTTTGTGATCAATTAACCTGCCATTAATACAGTAAAATACTTATGGTATGCCTACAGCACTAAGAATTCATCATCTGATTTTTAGTTCTCCATCAACATGGTGATATTTATTCAATGATTCATGTAATGTAAATAGAAGTGTGCTAGTCTGTGGCTTTCTGGGATGACATATGTTGTTAAACCAAACCATAAAATTACAATTTTAGATGACAGTGTGCTATGATCAATGCTATCATACCATTAAAGATTGTCAACAGTGGTAAACAAGTGTATTGTTTTCATATTAGTCAAAGGTTTAAAACTGCAAATCATTCTTGCCTTCTCTAAATGCTCAGATTTCACACTTGAAATGAGTGATGGATGGTCCCTCCCTGATGTGATCTACTGTTCACTGGTGTTTCATGTCAAGCCAGATGTGGTTGACTTCATAAGATCACATTAGATACATAGAAAAAAGCACGTCAATGCAGTCATAGCAGGTATGATAGATTTGATCTTTGTTTAAACTATTAATTAATGTCCATGTGACAAATCAAAGGGGTAAGCAGGAAATGAATTCATATACACTTTTCTCAGCCATCAAATGACTAGAAATTCTCTTTCCATAGTGATTAATGTATTTATTAGATATAACAAAGGATGAGAAGCAGCCATCTAAGAGGACATACGTTTTTTGAGGTGTATATGTGTTCATGCAGCATTGAAAAGGTCTTGTGATGTTAATTTTGTATGCCATTGATTTAAGGCACTTACATTTCTTCTGATTTAATGCTTTGATTGTTGGACATGAGAGGTGATCATGAGCTGGATGAGAGATCATGGTGCTAGTGGACAGAGTGAGTTTTTCACAAAATATAATCTCCTTTTTTCTTTCATTTGTCTCTGAGAAACCTTTTAAAATGTCTTGATAAGATGATGTTAAGATAGTCTTAATATTGTGTGAATGTTGTATCTTTTGCCTCCCAAGAAGATTCAGTCATGGATTTACTTTAAATCTGTTTAAAAACCTTGAGAATACCACTCAGCACAATAAGATGGCGTCAAGTGATATCAAACAAATATTCACAAATTGACACTAGTACCCAATTTTCTAAAGAAGGAAGTCAAGTATACATAACAAAGAAATCAAGCGCAAATATATCACTATACAAAACAATAACCAGTACTGTCATCTCACCATCTTATTATAATTTATCAATAACAGCACCAAAGACATTGAAACCATGTTCACAGTTATGTCAGAAATATACAGGAGCAAACAGAGAAGTCTGGTTTGGTTGAATGGGAAGAGGCATTTGGGTGATTTAAAAACAAAATGAATAGGTATGTACCGAAGCATTCATATGCGTGACTCAAAGCGTGTTTAAGAAAAAAAAAAGTGACTTCATCTATTGAGGCTTAAAATTAGTTGTAACTGCTGATTTTCTCAGTGAATGGTCTTGAGTGCATAATGACACAATGCTTAATGGAAATACTAACAGACATTTCATGTGTGTCGGTGTGATTCAATAAATTTTAAGCAGGGCACTTGAGTCTCGTCTCTTCGCACTGAACGCACAGTGTTTGTGCTTTTCAATGTAGGTTGATCTTATATCAAGTGTACAAAGTATTTGACTTCAGCCTGGTTGTGTTTATCTTTGAGAATATACCTTGTAAATTCAAATACTATGTACCGTACATACTGTATGCCATATCGATGTCTGAATAAGAAGAAAGTTAGTGACATTCAGGTTAGTCTAGAGCACTTGATACCAGTTTTACTTGCAAACCGTTGTGTAGATCTCTGACAATTTCAGAGACTGCAGCCAGCAGCTGTGTGTTAAAACCAGGATGTAACTGCAGTAACATCTTATACCCTCCCAACAAGTCCACCAACAAATATGGAGGAGAAAAAAAACACACAAAAATCAATCAGCCTCCTCTCTTTTTGAGCAGTCCATCACATATTTCACACTCTTATTTATCTTAGAACCAAATTTAGACAGACTATTGAGCATTATTCACCCATTATGTTTTTTCCCTTCTACATGGGAAAACCTGGCTCTATTATCAGCCACTTTCGTATTGTGTGTTTGTGTGTGTATCCCTGCACTCTCTTTGCCTTTGCCTTTTACGCCGAGTGTAAGACAACACTGAAGAAGTGCTACAGCAGTCCCATTATAAATGCTTGATCCAGAGCCACAGTGAAATAAAGGCATATCGGTGACCCAGAGGGTTTGCCATCCATCCGTTTATCTTCTTTTTCATATCTTCTCTTTCATTTTTAATGCAGTTTTTTTTACAACACAGCCATGTTCTCAGTATGGCCTCCAAGCCAACAAAAGAAGAGTTTCTTCTGGTCTTAAGGGGACAGCAGGACTTCAGAAATCAACATCCCAGCCAGAGTTGTCATCAGGAGGCGGGTCCTCGTTGTCCTCAGGGAAGCTGTCGAAGTTACTTGTGTCAACTGCTGAAGTGACCTGGTAGAAGATCAGAAAAATCATACACATGGATTACAAACTGATTTTGACAATGAGACTGAATATAAAATAGCACATTAAGGGCCTGATTTACTAAAGGTCTGTGTGTGTAAAAACGTGTGCAAACTTGACATCACCTGCAAAAAATGCGCAAGCTGATCTACTAACACAGCGCACTGAGGCTTGCGTCTTTCAAATGTGCAAGATAGTACGCACTGTCTATTTAGTACATTTACCATAAAGAATATGCAATATACCCCAGCGTGCAAAATACAGGGAGGAGAAATATGTTATTTAGCACACACATTGGGATTTACCAAACCTGAAGGTAATTTTTCTGACGGAAACTGCGTCTATAAATAATACCTATGAAGGGTAGGTATTAACCAGCTGCGCACAGATGACTAGAACTGGACTAGAACATTTTTGGTTTTACTAACAGCATTGACTTTGTCACAAATATTCTCTCATATGTCGGTTTTTCTGGTAACATTTGTTTTTGTTATAACTCAATATATTTGTTAACTTCTTCCACTAGAACCTGATCATTAAGACACGCAAAACCCTCATTTAAATACTGCTGTCTCCACCCTGTTTTTATTTACGTAAAAACGCATGCAAACGAAACGCGCTATCTATTGCACTGTGCACGCAATTTAGTACCCTTGGGATCTCAGTAAATCAGGCCCTAAGAGTAATGCTATCACCAATGTGCACTTACATTAGGGATAATAGGAGGTGTCAGTGTCCCCTTCTTCAAGCCTTCCCAGTTAAAGCCCTCAAACCATCTAAAAGAAGAACAAAAAGCATTACCTTTTAATTTCATAATTATATTTAACAACACCATTACACAATAAAGAGAAATTAAAGAGGATTATATTAATTTATAAACACACTTACTTGTGCTTTTGGATGTCTTTGACACCATTTTTCAAGTTTCCCAGTCGTTCTGAGGGATTATCCCTACAGTAGAAAAAAATCCCCACCATGCTTCAGTATACAGACCACACTAAAATTAATCACAATGAATTAAACTGCTGGAGGCACAAACACTTACCTGCATAGCTTTTTGATTAGGTTGGCAGCATTTTTGGTAATCTTCTTTGGAAATTCTATCATGTCGATGCCTCTCAGGATGATGTTGTACGTTTTCATGGGGTCAGGGCCAGAGAATGGAGGGCTATGAAATAGAGACAAAGGTGTTAGTTTTGAGTAAAAAAATGCAAATAAGACAGAATGGCAATACACTAAATTTGAGAAAGTCACTTCAGAGAACATTCTCACAGTCTCCGAGCAGATTTTCTCATTTGTTTGTTTTGATGTGTGTGGTACTACAGTATACGCCATCACAAGGAACACTTAAGATATTAGTTTTCATAGACATGCCCAGGCTTGTATGTACCTGCCAGTTAAGAGCTCAAACATGAGGATTCCTAGGGACCAGTAGTCAGCTGAGATGTCGTGGCCCTTGTTTAGAATGATCTCTGGTGCTACATACTCGGGTGTCCCACAGAAGGTCCAAGTCTTCTTCCCAAAACCAATCTTCTTGGCAAAGCCAAAGTCCACCTAATGAATAACAGGCTTTGTTAGGTCAGTCTGACAAATCTGAAATGGTAAAATTGTTTAATATTAAGGTTTTTCACTTGATGCTTTGACTAACTGGCTTTTCCATGGCAGTAACCCAAAAATCCCAAAAACCTTATTTATTTCATACTATAATTGTAAGTTTATCATTATTTGATCTTTTATTAGAGCATCATTTTGTAGCATTTTAGACACAAAAAAAGACACAGACAATGTTAATATTTTTAGGTCATGACCTCTGTTGATCTCTTACCAGTTTGGCATAACCCCTGTGGTCCAGTATAAGGTTCTCTGGTTTGAGGTCTCTGTAGATGATGCCTTTGGAATGCAGGTAGGCGAAGGCCTCCACCACACAAGCCGTGTAAAACCTTGTGGTAGAGTCCTCAAATGAACCCCTGCAAACACAGCAGGACAGAGCTGAACTGAGAATCAATGCTGTGAAGGTCCAGACAAGCACTGTCTGCATGCTGGCACATAACTGCAGCAGTTGAACAATGATGTCTTTTCATAGAACAACCAGGAACCAGGCTCAGGATTACCACAGCGGAACTCCAATTAAAATGTTGTATTTGGTGATTAAGTAGTACAAAGTAACTTCTTCCCAGAAAATAAAAATAACCATTTGATTAAACATATTTAGGGCTGCAACTAACAATTTTCATTATCAATAAATCTGTGGATTATTTTAGATATATATTGAGTATCTGTTTGGTCTTTAAAATGAGATGAGAAAATGATGAAAAACGTCAATCAAGCCCCAGATACAACCAAACATGTCTCGTTTTAGGTAATCCACAACCCAAAGTAGCAATCAGTTTACTAAATGAAGGACTAAAGAAGCCAGACAATATTCACATTGAAGAAGCAGCATTTCTCTTTAAAAAATAGTCAAAACAATTAATTGATTATCAAAATAGCTAGATTAATCATTCCACTAATCGATTAATTGTTTCATTGATTTGTTGCTGTTCAAAACATATTTGAGTCACACATATTGGTAGAAAACTAAAAAACTAAAACAAAATTCATAGCTGAAATGTAAATTTGTAATTTATTTAGAAAAACTAAAAAAACTTGCAAAGGAACATGGCTGAAACAAATGAGGTTTTAGGACTATAAACTGCAACACACTATAAAGTATATTGTAGTCACTAACATTAACAGAAATATGACACAATTAATACAATCCAGTGATATCTGACCTGATTAAATGAAGCTTACCGGTCTCGAAGAATGGTCCACAGCTCTCCTCCTAAACATGCTTCCATCAGCATGTAAAGATACTTGCTGTCTTTGAATGTTCTGTAGAGTCTGAAAACACAAACGTAGGTGTTATCTCAAACAGCTTAGAAAATGCAAATGTAGCTGATGGATGGATGGACAGATGGACAGAGACAATAAATTAATGTAGGGAGTCATGGAAAATTGAGTTTTTTCCAGCATACATAGTCCCCAGTGTAACTCACAACATACATACTTGATATGTGGGAGGAAACCTCTATTAACAGAATATAACCTGCAAGTTCTACAGAGAAAACTCTGCCAATCAAACCCAGGACCTTCTGGCTCGGAGGTAATAAAGTACTGATCCTTATGACGTGTTGCATATACAGTAGCTTATTTATAATGCGCTTTAGTGAAATCGATCAGATGGTGTACCTAACAATGAAGTCAGAGTGGGCTTCCTGCATGATGAGTTTCTCTGAACGAATGTGCTCCTGCTGTCTTGTGTCGACAATGTGCCGCTTCTTCAGGATTTTCATGGCAAAGGTTTTGTTCTCATCGCTCTTGAGCTGAACCTGCAGAGACAACAACAAAAAAAGTTACAAAGGTCAACTTTGCTCATTTGATTGTTAATTTGTATGATTCATGTCACTGTCCAAGTGCCGCGCCCCGTACCAGCTCAACACGTCCAAAGCCACCGACCCCCAGAGTGTCGATGATGTTGAAGTCAGCTAGGTTGAGGTTGAAGAAAAATGCATTCTCTGCTTCATACCTGTGGGTCCAGGAAAAGGGGGAAACAAAGACAGAATGGAAACCGGATTAGAGGTGAGATGAAGTATGAAAGAAGAGATAATCCACTTTCAACAACCTGAGACAAAATATCCGTCTTTCTTTGAGCTCATTTGTTTGTAAATCTTAGGGGATTTAACTCCTAGTAATCTTACAAGGATGTTATTGAGGATGTGGAGTATATAAATATTAGCACGTAAACAGGATGTGTTTGAGTTTAGTCTGCTGGCAAACCACTTTGACCTTTCCCCAGCTTGTCCCCATTCTTGATAGGAAAGTACAAAGACGGGACATCTGTCACACGGTCTGCTCACTACTCAGCTGGCTCTGAAGACATGCTTTGGCTCTGCCACTGAACACCCCAACATGTCACTGCTGACCTGCACATGCTGGCACCAGAGCTTGTTTCCAACATGTCCATCCCTTATCCCCAGATGCCCCATGTCTTCTCTGGTTATTGTTTGATCCAGACAGAGTTTCATCAGATCAGTCTCTGGATCAGTGGGCTTAGGACAGATCTGAGCCTGGACAGGCCTTTCTGGGTCAGTCGGAAAAGACTACCGCGTGAAAGTGAGGCCTTTTCTCTCTCTCACATAAACAGCACAGCCGTATATCAACATTTATAAAAAAAAAAAAAAAAAAACACCCTTGCAAGGAGGATTTGTTTATATAAGTCAGCCGTCTTCCTTCATGGAGCAGCAGCGATTAACTTTATGTACATAAAAGTAAGTTAAACAATGACTCATTTCATGAGCACTGTTCCATGTTTGACTTTGATGAATTAAATGCCAAATGGGACTTCTTTGTGCGTAAAGGGAATTTCACTCCATCTGATCCACCGGACACATCAGTAGTACTGCAAGCTAAAACAATAAAACCTTTTCAACTAAGCTGCATGCCAGTGGACACGATGGTGGCACGTGTTGGCAGGTTACTGAGCACAGTGTTTCTCAAAAACACAAGAGGTTACCAGGGCGGTCAATGTTTACTTGTGTGTACAGGCCCTACTACTACCATGAGAGATTGAAAGGTGATCCTTTCATCTTTTTCTCCCTTTCCATTATGTGGAAGCGTGCCAGAAAACACACCAAATCCCACCCTGCTCTTTGCTTAAGAAAAGGACAGACTGTAGTGACAGAGTACTGTGTGTGAGACCGGATTATTAAAAGATTGGAGTGACTGACATTCAGTGGCTCCTGAAGGTGTTTAATACAGACACAGAAAGACACACCAAATCTATGAGATGCAGAGACCACAAGTTCTGTCAAGATAGAAAGATAAAGATCATTTTACATAACACAATGTCTTAAAAATATCTGTTTAAAAAAAGGCTTAAAAATATTACAAGCCTTTTGCCAGCAGATGGCGACACTGCTCCATTACCAGTACCAGGTTAAAAGGAGAACATTACAGCTGAGGAACAAAATCTTCAAGCCATTAAAGCTGAGTCATAAAGTGAAGCTGTTGTATTAACCAGCAATGAAGGAACTGATCCATATACTCTAATCTGTGTGTTAGATGAACTCTTCTTAAAGTCAGTAAAATAAGACACTTTTAAAACCAGCTGTATAGCCACCAGTTCACTGTAAAAACAGTTATATTTCAGGAAAAACACTTTGTGTCACTTTATGCATCAAAAAAGGGCAAAATGAAGCTGAATGAAGATTTGTCTTTTGGAGATACATGTATGTATATATTTTTCCATAGAGAGAAGCACTTGTTTTGTTCATGAAGCACTAGATGTGGGAAACAGGAATATGATATTAGCCAGCAGACCCAGAGGATTGGTAAACACACATCCACCTTAAATAGATTTCTAAAACATGACCGTTAATGAAAACTAACACAGTGCCCAGCTGCTTCCAACACAGTAATGTAGCTGTTGTTTGTTACATCGCACTTGTATTTTGAGGTCACTTGTATCAGGTGGAAATAACACATTACTTACTACCATTCGGTGGCAAATCCATTGATAGCACTGTAATATGTTCATATGCAGGTCAAGTAGCACCGCAGTGGGTGATAATCTGTATCAGTGGACAGATGAGATCATAAAAAATGACGCAATCCCCATGCGTCTGAGTGTGTGTGTACGCGTGTGTATGTGTGTTCTATCTTTTATAGAACCAATCTTAGTTGAAAACCATCTTTGTGAGGACATTTCTGTATTGTGAAGACATCTTGGCTGTTCCTCACAACTTCAGAGGCCAATTTTGGAATACGACTGGGTTTAAGTTTAAGGTTAGAAGTGGGTTAAGGTTCAGTTTAGAGTAAGGGCATTTATTTGTGATAGTTAAGGTTATGTCGATGAGTCCATCACACACACGTGTATGTGGTATGACTTAAGTCACTTTCAGGGACACACACAGCAGACTTAAAACCAGTTGATTGAGGACAGCTTAAGGAAATGAATCTAAGCCTATGTAAATTTTCCAAAAGTGACTTGAGTAAACCTGCAGTCTGTGTGTATGCATGTGCGTGCTTGCGCTATTATCCTCCAGTTCTTCTTCTCTGTTCTAGTTGAGCCTGTCTCAAGCAAGAGGAGAGAGGAAAAGAAAGCATCTGTGACTTTAAAATTGACTCAACTTATATTCCATTTATATCCCATTTATATCCATCCTATATACCATTTTATTTCCAGTAACTTCATGTTTCTGAACTCCTATACTTGCCTGACAGACATGCTGAGTCATAGTGGGTCATATTTTTCTCATCACTATTCAATCATACAGAGCTTTCTTTCTAGTTGGGCGACAATTAGTATTGACTGAAAAAGAGTAGTATTTATGCTTAATACAGCCCATGTGCCAGTCTCATTAACTTAGATATAAGACGTTTTAATGATAGGTTGAAAGGAAAATTAGACCAATTTTATCACGTAATATAGTGAAATTAAATGAAAGCAGCTGCTGACCTATCAGACAATTTTGACTGTAATTAAGTTTTTATGACTTTATTGGACAGTCTGCATTAGAGATGACAGGAAATGAGAGGAGAGAGGGATCCCTGATTAAACATGCACAAGGCAGGTTGTCATTTCAGGGACTCTTTTAAGTTAACTCTTTTAAGAAGTTTTTAAAGACTTCTGCAACTTTATTTAAATTTTATTTTATTAAGATTTTTAAGTAAGTTCGGTAAATTGGGATAACAGTTTTGTCAGGATTGGATGCCCTGCAACTAAAGACTATACGGTGTGGTATTACAGCTCGACATAGTAGGTAAATTTGTGCTCATCGACCCTTCCACTAAACAAAAAAACACAGGTGAAACATTACAACAAAGATGGATCCATTTTTATCTATTTTGGATATTGTGAAGCTCCTCCTGCAAAGAGAAGCATGATCAAAAACAGTGTACACACACAGCACATAGCAGGGAGGTAGTCTTTGAAGAAAAGACCTGTCAACCTCACAGAGAGCAGCTGCAGTTTGCTGTATAGTTACAGTACTGCTGCATGGCGCTTATCCACTGTGACCAATTAGAGATAGTTTCCATCACCGTGAGATCCTGACTCAGGCTTTCCTTACCAAGTAACAAATGTGCTCTTTTTGGCAGAGAGTGCCAGCAAGAGATCACACACACACACACACACACACACACACACACACACACACACACACACACACACAGTAGGTGAAGCTAACTTAATCAGGGTGAAAATTCTTTGATGTGACAGATTTCACAGAGCACAGGGAAAGATAGAGGCTCTATTTTAAAAGATGCAGTGTGTAGAATTTAGTGGCATCTAGCAGAAATGGAATATAATGTCCATAAGTATGTTTTAATTAGTGTATAATCACATGAAAAATAAGAATAGTTGTGTTTTTGTTACCTTTTATAAGCCCTTTATATCTACAGAGGGAGTGGGTCTTCTTCCATGGATCCCACCATTTGCACTGCCATGTTCCTACAGTAGCCCAAAATGGACAAACCAAACACTGGCTCTAGAGCAGGCTTTTCGCAAGTTTTGCAGCCAATGTAGATTTTCCTACATGCTTAGAAGGGGTGGATTAGGGGAGGTGTATTAATTTGGTTGCAATCTGCAACCTCACCGCTAGATGCCACTAAATCCTACACACTGCTCCTTTAAGTTGAAGTTCTGAGAACAAGGCTGATGATAAGATTACAAATGATGGCCAAAAGTGTGATTTATGATTTGTATTTGCTTAAAAATCAATTTCATACTAGCTTCCCTGAAGACCTGGCAATGCGAAAAATGAGGCAGAGAATGCACAATGCAGATCTCTTTCTATCATACACATTTGTTGGGAAAGCAATCATCAGAGGTATTGAGCCATGAGGAGCACCTGGCCAGGGCTGAATGCCAGAAGCCAGTCGAAGTTACTCCCTCTTCTCTCTTTCTTTGGTATATCTGTCCAACTGAGTAACTGGTGTTATGTTCTGCTAGCTTGCTGGCTTGCAAAGATGACTGTCAATCGCAGCAGTCAAAAGTTAAAAGTCTAAAGCATCGACTAGCAGTCTTGTCCCTGTCTCTCTGCAGTGCATGTGTCTATCTACATCTCTCTGTCTTCTGCTGTGGTGAAAAGCTGCCTCTGCTCTCTCACTCTCTGTAATCTGTCATTACCGGCGGGGTTCTTGTTTCTCCTCACCTTGACTCACAACTTAGCGCTGAGCATGCAGGGTATCAGATTATGCCAATACGTGTTTGCCTGTACCCCAAGATGCCCACCTCATTGCCAAGGTGCCCCTGTATCTTCTATGGTGCTATTCTCTTGTTTCCATAGCGACGATAAATAGAGTACATATTAATTCCTCCAGAAATAGAGGCAGAGGTCATGGCCTCTGCTTTCTGGCCTGCCAACCGGGTATTGTCTTGTTATGTAACAGACCTAAAGGCACAATGCATTAACGGTTGGCCAAGACCATGTTTCTTAATAAACGTTGCTGCTGGTGAGTGCTCACTATATGGTGCAATGTTTAAAAGCTAATTGAGACTGAAAATTAATTTGCAAATTTCAATAATTAAAACAAAAGACGAGCAAAACAAAAATCCAGCCCCAAGCACAAACCAATAAGATAACATGTGCATAGTGAATGTGACAGACAGTAATTGTGTTTGCCTTACCTGGCTTTGGCATCTGCATCCTCTTGACCTTTGTTAGATACGTCCTCCAAACCTCCAATCAGGTGCTTAAACGAACTGGAACAGAGAAAATAAAAGTTAAAACAGCATTGATTCAAACCATTTACTCTGTTTAATAATCTTCTATATCCAGCTCAAAGTAGCAAACACATTCTCCACAGTACAGTAAGTAATGAATTAATAGTTTACGGTTAGAGGGAACAAAACAGTTTGTACACTGCAGGCGATCCATATAAGATGAGGGTGAAATATATGACTGTCATAAAAATCACTGCTGGTTACTATGAAATATTAATCAGCCCACTTTTAGAGACACGTCTCTCAGTCACTGAGTGGGAATTTTAGAGGAAAAACTAGAGGTTCTGCATAAATATTTAAATGAATAAATTATAGAATATAAAACATATTGTGCTGAATGATAAAAAGACACTGGATCTTATACAAGTTATCATCAGATATTAAAACCACATAATATGTTCTGTTCTTTTAGCACCTAGTAAAGTTATTCAACTCGAGGAAACAGTGTAACCATGTTCATTTCAGACCTTTATAATGACATAATAATGCAATAACAAGTTGCACTCATGGGGAGATCTGGTACATGAAAAAATAGCACTGCCTGTGTAAAAGACTCAAAACATCTTGGAAGAACAACTAGCTGAGGCAGATTTCATGCAAGGCTTATCAAGCTGTTAGACAGAAGATGCAATACAGCTGGGATTTTTTCCTGTTGAGATTGTAATGTCTCTGAGCTGGAGCTGTTTCTGAGCTGAGCTTTTCTTTAAATGTTTGGCCTGTTATGGTGCCTGCTACAGAGAGTCGATGACTCCTCCTTGCCACTCATTTTTATTCTTTTTCTCTTTCCCAATGTCTGTATCTCCCTGTTTTTCTTCAAAACAGATACTGTAATTCTCCTAACATTACTTTTGAAAGTGCACTGTTTCATTTTAACACACAGGAAATGAATAAATACACAAACAAATACAGCTTTGAATACAACCAACCTGGCATGTGCACCAGAATGCACTGATACAGTGTGGTAGCTTTCAGGGCTATGACAGCATTAGCTACTTGTATGACAGGCACAGTGAAAGGCAGTGGTAATCACCTATGCTGGATGACTCACTCACTATCTCCTCTGCTAGCTCAAAGGATGGCCCATTTGAGCCTGCCTTGTTCCCTGAGGCCAGAGGGAGGCCCTGGGTAAGCTGATATCATCTCCTCCCCATGCCCAACCCATCTGTCTCTCTATTCTCACCACACGACTTAATGCTAGAGATGCTTAGACACAAATTGTTTCCTTAGTTAGCAAGCTCATATAAACTTCTTTGTATGTCTGCATTATTTTAAACACATGACAACAACAATTAATTTCAAACCATGTTATTGTGATAAAATGAAAACAATTATTGGTTGCTTGTGCTAGGATTAGTATAAAGGGCAACATGAAGCTGAAAAATATAGTTATGCTCTTTGTTAACCTCCTAACAAACATTTGTGAAAAAAGAGCCCTCATTATCCATTCTTGCGCAAATCTAGCATGAATCTCTCTTTAGTTAAGTTGATTTAGGATACGTTTTACACCTGCCTTACTGATGTCACTTCCTAGAACAAACCCAAATATGATCAGTTTATTTTTGTCTGTGCCTGGAAAACATTTACATGAGAATTTAGTTGAGTCCTGGATATATCAGCAAGTGGTAGGTGATGACACAGCTGCCTTTTATGACACCTGCATTTTGTGTGCAGCTTTTAAAACTAGCAGTAACTGTAGTTATAAAGCACCACTTATTTCTCACCTCAAGTTTACTGAACTTGTTGAAACTGAATAACATATAGATATATAAAATGGATAAGTTAGATTAATTTGTCATTTGCATAATTGAGAGCCTCAGTGGTTTTAGAGTTAGAATTAGAGGCAGTTACAATTCAGTGTGTGTTGTATGATGTAAGAGCAGGTTCATGTTGATGTATCAGTAAAGTTAAAACTTGCATAGCCTACTTGAACCTGTTCTATGAGAATCCTCTGCCTTGATACTCACTCTCTGTCAATGACCAGGCAGGTGACTGCCTCTGCTGAAATGACATTGGCTGTCCTGATGTCCTCCCTGGAGAAAAAGATCAAAAGACATGATTAGCTACAAAGGCAAAATGTACACATTCGACTCACTGATCACAAACTGTGCTGCCAGGTCAAATCAATTCTTTATTTTTAATTCTGCATCAGTAGCGTGATGATGGAAACAAATGAAACTAGCACATCTTGCTCTCAACAGGCAACACACACCACTGAATGATTGACATTACTCTTTATTATATTTGACTTCAAGCTCATCTCCCTCTTCTTCAGAGGAGTCGCCCCAATCACATGAATCTTCTGAGTCTGTATCCCAAGAGTCCATCTTTCACTGTGAAAAAGTCTGCACACAGAGTCCCACAGCGATAAGCTCTAAATCTGAACCAGCACACTGCCCAGGGCAGCCCTCCAATAAAACGCTTGTCTGTGGTACTTGTATATAAATCTCCAATCCAAGTGTAGCGTTATCCACTCTTAGTAATATATTACAACAAGACAGGGGAGTCTTCGGGTGATATCCCAGGAGCAGATTATTTCATGCCCCATGTTTTCAAAAGAGGAAAAAAAAAATCAGACTCTGGAGGAAATCAAAAGCTAAAACAAATCCTGAATCAAGAGCCGATCCAATTCAATTGAAGTGCTAAAAGTAACTGACAATATCTCTGTGCGTCTGAAGTCAGACATATACAATCTGTTGCAATGAGCTGAGGTGACAATTCCTCCTCATGCTATGTCAACTCCCTCTGCCTTCCCTCTTCCAAGCACACACATGCGCAACCCTACCTCCTCGTTCACACACTCTGCCTTGCTCTCTCTGCTGACCCCCTTGAGTAAAAGGTCACAGCTGGTGGGGGAACAACAAATTTTGAAAGGTGAGGACTACAGAAGATAGGAGGGCAGAGCAGAGGAAGGTGGTGTTTGTCAGGGGCATAGGATATATTGGGTCCCTCTATCTAGTGTGGCACATACAGTATTTCATTCACCTCTGATAAGCTCCTATGACCTGCATCCATGATCTTAACACAATAGTCTGGCAAACGCTGCTCCACCTGTTCATGTGTTCGCCCACAACAGCATTCAAAACCTTTCCACCAATTTACATTCCGCACAGCACAGTTACAGTATTAATAATCACTTTAATAAGTGAAAGAACAATAAATGCCCCAGTTTGGATGAGAACAAAGTATTACAACATGACATACTGTATATACTATTAACTATTATGCTATGATTAGTTTAGGGAACAAGAGACTTGATGAGTGACAGTCAGTGGGAAACAGGTCTCCGTGGTTAACATGCACAAGACTATTACACTGTAAAATTTTATCAAGGTTCTCTTGAGAATGACTGATTTAATTCATTGTAAGTTATGAATTGAGAGTATTTAACAAACTGGTATAGTGTGATTCATAAGAGGAAGCATAAGAGCTCTCATAATGTAGGTTTAATCAGGTCGTTATTCAAATATTCAGCTGAATAGGGAGTTAACTTGCACTCTTCAGGGTTTCTACTCTCGTAACGTGCCAGTTGTGAATTTGCCAATGACTATCCACCAGATATTGAGACACTTTTCCAAATATACTTGCCCCCATAGAGTGACTTTAACAGGCTTATTTTTGAATCATGTCATATATGCATGCAAGGATTCAAGAGAAATCCTCCTCATAGACATTAATCAAAATGCTAGAGTAGATATCATGGGTTCTAACAACTGTAATAACATATTTAAGCACATTATGCATCACTTTCCCCTATTAGTAAATATCTTAACAAAGGTCTGCACATCAGACAACACACAGACACCAGTTTTCTCATCAGTGCTAATGAGCCACAGCTACAGCGACATCCCCAATCTGTTACATGAGTTAATTTATCACTTCATAAAAGGAAGAGAACAGTGTTTGTGTCATTTACTAACCATAGTGACACAACACAACAACACAACAGTTTGGGCTATATTGAAATAGTGGTTACATAAGCATGAATCATCCTTAAGAGACCTCAAGGGTTTCATATTAGAGAGCAGCTTGTTACACCTGTCTCCTGCTGCTCTGCTGTAGCTGAGGAAAACAACAATGTGCCATTGCGTTGATGCTAGCGTTGCTCCACAGTATGTGAAACACAATCGCTAAACAGTATCCGTCAGAGTGAGTCATTTTCATACTGCTGAGCCTAAGTCATCCACTAAGCCAAAGACGGCTCTGCACTTGTTAATTTGCGGCGCAACAAGAAATGCTCTGGGAAAACACACTCATGCACACACAAGCACAGACACACTAAAAGCAGCTGCATGCTGTGTCTGGAATGTCCTTTGGAGTTACACAGGAGGGAGCCTGTGGTGTTGATTTCCAGGAGATGGTTGAAATGAACCTGGTAATTGGACAGTGATCTGGTGTCCCGGGAAGGGGGTTATGAAAATAACGTACAGGCTTGGACGCTGAGAGTGGGGCAGAAGCAGTGAGCTGGAGAGAGAAAAGTAAAGCCAGGGTCAGCACTTTGGCAAGAACAAGAGGTGGCTGTGGGAGACATGGCCAGTGATATGAGTTTAGAGTCCGTGACTGAGAGGTATTCAGGTGGACTTGGATAGCTGTGTATGAGACTTCACAGGCTGGGATGAAAGTGTTTCAGTAAAAAATGGTGCCAATGTTTTTGCAGCTTTTTCCTATTAACTGTGCATGCTCCACATAACTGTTGATTATGACTCTCCAAAGCATACCACACATTATTGCATTTATGAATATATCTGTTTCCATGATTCCAGGCAGCCATTGGCATCAGTTCATGAGAGATTGCTCTTTTAAAAAAAAGTCCTTATTGGTGCATTCATGTACTTGTTTGAAGTTCTAACATCCAAGATTTGAGTGTCAGGAGCTGCATGTTTTTAGAATATCAAGCCCAGAACACACAAGTATAGTAACAACCATGAATGGTTTGAAAAAGACACTGAAGAGTTACACGAAAGTCTCAGAAGTCTGTGCTTCCTACAAGCACATGACTAACTGGGAAAGAGCATTTCTCATGTATAGGATTTATTTTGGTAGCCTGCCCAAAAATAATCCTCCTTTTTTTCCCCCTTTCTGTCAAAACTCTGCTTGGACTTGCAGTTGACAGATCACTCCAGCAGAATGGTGCATACTTTTCAAATTGTTAGTTATTATGTGAATTCAGTGTTAAAGCTGCAACTAACTCTCAGTGCTTGATGCTGTTTGCAGCTCCCCCTCCCATCGCCCCATCCCTCTACTCCCTTTCCCCCTTTTCGGCTCCAGCACCTAAAATAAATTTTGGGCCTGTGGGAAAATCTGCAGTCCGGGTCTGTAACTGCATTACCACACAACAATTGCGCATATTTCTAAAATAAAACTGGCAGCATGGGATTCTCTTTGATTAAGTACCTCAAACAAGTTTCAAGTGTTTTTTGCACTGTGGTGGCATGAACTGAGTGCTGATGCATAGAAATGTATAAATAGAAAAAATATCTTTATCAGTCTAAAATCTATGGTATGCTTTAGAGGACTGTAAGACATACACAGGATGCAGACACTGGGAATGGACAATTATAAGCAGCTAATGGTAAATCGCAGAAGTTAAAGCTATGACTCGTGGTTCATGAGCTTTTTAAAAAAAATGAGGGATGGTTTGAAGTGGAAGGACAAAGAGAGGGGTCTAAACACAGCTCGTCATCAAAACATGCAGCGTACATTTCAGTGAGAACATTGAGTTGGTTCAGCAGGGCAACTGTTTAAGCAAAGGTCAGGAGAAAAATGCATGATCATCTAGCAAAAAAAGGTAGATTCTGGCTTAACTTTTGCAGCAGCACAGTTCAGCATCATCTGTATAATGGACATGCAAGCACACACAGCAGAATACCTTGTAATGTGGCCCTTTGCATGTTAACGATAAAAATGTCACCTTTGAGACAGGAGAAACCGCTGCCAGAGTTGTAAAACTGTGCCAGAAGGACTAAACTGCACCACAGTTTTGCCATCTGATAAATCTTCAAAGTGGACTTCCTGATCATCGCTACCTGTGGCAACACACCCACACTGACACAGCCTCTCACTGTGATATATCAGATGTGGCCGAACACTGACACCAATTACATTTCTGTCAGTGGCATCACACTTTTTTTTAACAAGCTCTCATCTTCTCCGGGCACACCCTCTCAAACATACACACACATAGACACACACAGGAGAGGGCGCACATAGCCTGTCCTGCTGATGGATCTACACCTCAACTCAAAGCTCACAACTCACCAATGACAGGAGGAATATGGCCTCAGATATGTTGTTGGCTACGTCCAAACAACAGCTGGAACATCCATCTATTGTTATGAGGTGCAGTAGGATTCAGTCATGGCTATAGCTGCATATGTTACCCCTTAGAAAACATGGAACCTGATATTTTGTCCACTGTCCACTAATGCACACACACACACACACACATCACACACCAGCATCCACACAAGCACTGACAAACCATTATGTCTGGCAGGAGATAAGACTTTGATTTGTAAATATGTTCTCAAAGATCAAAGGTGACATTATGGACAGAGTAGCCATTGAGTAGGGGCTCTTGAGTTTCATGAGTAAAGACACACACGGTTAACTTCTAATTAGAAAGATGAGCCTGTAGAAGAGCCCTCTGATCAAAAGCCAGGTTTCAAAGATGGCCAGCATCTCAATCATTTAAATTTGGGAGACACGCTCTACCATCAAAAGCTATGATTGAATAGGCTTCTCTCACTCAAGACTCTCCAAGACAAAACGAGACAACAGATGATGACAACAGGGAGCAGACGCTGAGGTGGGGAGAGCACTTTCTTTTAGTGGGAGGTAGAGACAATATGGTTTTCCTGATTAAACAAACTGTAAGATGTTCCCGAAGGTGCTTTGAAGAGCTTTTCAAAACTGCGCACTTGAAATCTTATTCTGGGAAAGACTACAAATGTACTGACGTCACTGTATACTAGGGAAATATGCTACACACATGGTTTCATAGAGTATATGTGTACACTATGGAGAGTTATCAGAGAGATACATTGAGGTTTTCATGCTCTCCCTTTCATTCTATTTCAATTACAATTTCAATTTCAACAGCACTTACAAGAAATCATTGGATGGATTCCTTGAAAATTCAAATAGTTCACTTGAAAAGTAGCACAGCTGCTCAATCCATTATGAATTAGTACTTTGTGTCATGCTCTCATTCATCAAACAGTGAGTTTTTACGTCTCATTAGTGTAAAAGGATCAGATTTCTATTTGGAACAACCCTCCCCTCCCACTGCCAAGAGATCATGCTTTCCCGTGCCTCTCATGTATCTTATCTCACATCTTCTACATATCCTATAGTCATTCATTTTAACATATGGGGAAGGCTCGACCATCTGTGAGGTTTCAGCTGTCGCATGAACATCACATCTAGCACCTACAGTACTCATTTGACTGTTGAAAATAAAAACAATGAACTGCAGTGTGATTAGACAGCAAAGAGGTTAGATTTATCCGTCTTTATGTTTTAACGTGTTTATTCTCTTGAGGTGTGATTGTTAAGGGCTTGAGAAATTATTAGAGGTGAGTTTCCCATTCAGCTACCACAAGATGGCGGCATTTTCATATAGTTTTTCCTTTTGACATTCCTGCACTCCATTATAAAAGCATGAATGCATACAGTATGTTTTCTGTTGGTTCTCAACCCCTTACAGATATAACACACCTTAGAGTAGTGGCTATCTTTACCCTCTGTCTTAATAAAACATTGTCCATGGAGGTGACTTGTTGTGACAAGACAGGACAAACAGCAGGGTAAAAAGCTGCACTTCAGGACACAGGCAGTTGATGCCAGAAGCCATATAAAATATTTTTATTATACTTCAGTGAAAGTATTTGAGCTCTGAGTGTTTGCAGTAGCTGTGAATCACTTGATCCCTCAAGTATATACAGACTGGTTACTTCAAACTTGCCTCAGTACATCTACACAGATATTAAAAAAAAAGATCCTGGCACAGGTCTACATAGTTGGTTTATATCTCCTTAGTACATATTTATTTCTATCAACACTGACTTCTGAGCTAGTAATAGAAAATATGTTCATATATTTAACACAAACGTTCATTAAAAGGATAGAGTGAGTGTAGAAATTCATTATTTCAGTCAAGGACAGCATGGAGATGTCCTTGATATCACAATGGTCAGACAGTGAGCAGAAAATAGAAAGAAATCTAAGAAGCACATAGATAATATTGTCTAAATGAAATGAGTCTACAGCTGGGGAGCACACTATACGACTGTCAAACACCAAAGTCAACAGACAATAAATGACTGTTTCCCTGTCAATTCTTGTGTGACATGGCTGTGTGCACATTATAGCACAGATGGGTTGTCACTTGGTGCTGTTGTGAGGGATCTCCACTGTCACATAAAAACACTTTTTTTCTTCTGATGTGGGCAAAAATAGAGCTCCCATTTGTACTTTCTGTACAGAGGGTTGGAGGTAAAATAGCTCAACTCTGAAACTTTACATATTCATGCTGTTCATACTGCATAGTATTAGATAGGAATATGATTTCATGAGAAATAATTTTAGAACTGGTCCTTTTTCAAGTTGCATAAAAAAATCTTATGAAAGAAAAAAAAAGATTTGGATTGCTGTGGCAGCCTCAGTTTATCTGATTAGTTTAAACAGAAAAAGCTTTGTTTGGTTGACAGATAGAAATTTGTACGTCATATCTCAAAAATGTGTGTGGAACAGCTACAGTAAATTGACCCTGAAGTTGCATAATGTTGACCCGGCTGTAAATATTTCAACATTTAGCATGTCATCACACCTGTCAAGAAGAGTGAGTGATGGAAATACTGATGGAAAGATAAGCGCTGGAGGAAGATCAATAGCAAATTAGAGGAAAGATGCACAAAAGTGTAAGAGGAAGGATATTAAAGACAGATTGTGAGGGAAATTAGACGGAAAGTGGGTGACAGTGAAAGAGACAGAAACACCAGTAGACAAGGAGATTTAAATAGGAAAAGGCAGTTTTAGGAAATATCTTACCCCTGCAAGGCTTTCTCTCCAAACCAGTCTCCTTTCCCGAGGCTGCGCAGGTAGACAGGCTCTCCATTGGGCTCCTCCCTGGTCACATTAACCTGGCAAGAGAACAGATATCCAGGAGGTGGATGGTTAGATCAAAGATAAGTGTGACAGGAAGGAAGATAGATGGCAGTGAGCAATAAAATGGGGAATGAAAAACAGTAAAAAGAAAGTAAAACAGTATGAAGATGTGTAGCAGTTAGAGGAAGTTTAGTTTATAAGTGATAACATTTCAAAAACACTTACACATCTCCATCAATTCAGGAAGAAATTGACATGTAAATCATCTATCAAGATGGCAGGCTAATCACACCATTACACAAACTAGTGTGACAGGTATCTCTGAGCATGGCTTGTCTGTTAGAAGGACAGGTGACTGCCGTCTCCGTGCAGGATCTGAGAGACATGGTTGACCACTTCATTAGTCAGATGACATGTGAGTGATTGCACTGTGCCGTGCTAAAAGATTTTACAAATCAAAGTGATGACACTTGAGTAGATTTTATAGGAAGTGAATGGAGACGGTCATTTTGCTTATTGGAGGATCTTGTCTTCATCGATTACTCAGATCTGTGCAGGTGCAGCAGCGTATCCAGCAACAGAACACTATAATGCTGTCTACACCTGAGTGACAGTGCAGTTATGCATGGTCTATTAGTGGAAGTAGATGGTAAAAAGTGTGGTGCTACAAAGTAGGTTTTGTGTGTGTGTGTAGTCAGATGCCCAAATTTGGTGTTATGTCCTCTAGACAAAGTACACTGTCTGCAGTCTAGATAGAGACAAAGTGAGAGATGTGAAAATAGCCCACTGGAAAGCATTGATAAGGTCAGGTGTGTTTATGTGTTCGTGTGTGTTCATCAATGTCCTTGAGCGTATGTGTGTGTGACTTAGATGTGCAGACCTTGTGAAGTGTGTTTTGGGTCAAAGGAGAGAAAAAAAGAGACAGAAACATAATGTATCTTCATCCTGTTTAACACTGACACATCTTAGAATGTGTGAACTTGGAGACAATGTGAATTTGTCAAACTCATTGGGACTTGATGGGTATGTTTTGGTCACCAGCATTATCCGATTTTCCTCTTGAGATCTCTTAAGTAAGACTTGTTTGAAAGAAATTACTGACAGAGTACATAATGATGATGATGAGTGGTAGTGGAAGGACGAGAAGAAGCATGATTAAGAGAAGGTGACAAAAGTAAAGGAACAAGTGTAAAAGGGGCAAGAGGGAAGTGTGAAAATGGGAATGATAAATAAGTATCTTTAATGAGAGCTGAGAGAAACTGAGGAAGAAGAGCAACAGGCAACTGAAAGGGGGATACACATGCTGCAATCTCAAAGCATGTAAGGGACATGAAAGCCACAGTGTTGATGATGGACATGATACTGTGTCATCTGTGCTCAGTGCCAAAGCCAGTGATGGTGACAGAAAGGTGAAATGAAAGTGACTCCATCCTCCTCTCCAGATGCTCCCACTGCTCCAGCAAGAGATGATGAAAGAGGCGGCACTTCTGTCTCTTTCTACCCTATCTCCAGATGATTGATGACAGCCAACTTCGGCCTAAAAATACTTATTTTACATTTTGCCGTGTGTGGCATGATGCCCTGCATTGTGATGTCAGTGATGATAATTTTGGTGGTAGGCTAGAGGCATTTTTCTCACCTTTCCCTTGCTGATGATGAAGAAGGTGTCTCCTCTGGCTCCTTGTCTGATGATGTATTCTCCATCTTCATAATGTGTCTGTCAGAAGAGGAAGAGAAGGAGAAGAGAATAAGAGTTACTCAGACACATTATGATTCTTCCTCCTTTCTCACATTTGGAGTGAGACGTGCTCACCAGAGACAAAAAGGTTCTCCTCAGAGGAAGGTTGAAATCAGTACAGTGAGATAAATCACTCAATTAGCCTTTTCTTGTTAATACCACAGACCGGCTGGCTGTGCAGGATGTCTGTTTGCCATCCACACACTGATGCTTGCTACAATCTTAAATATGAATAGAAAAGTTGAAGTGAATACATGAATGATATTGCATCACAATTCATGGCATATTACAGCTCCTTTCTAAAAGTCAAATGAATGCAGGATATCCATTCATCAATCCATTTTCTAGACCCACTAATGCTGTTCAGGGTCAGGGCTGCTGGAGTCTAACCCAGCATGTACTGGATAGACTACGCTCTGCACCGGTCGCCAGTCTAACAAAAAGGTAACACAAGCAAATAGAAAAACACTTTCACACTTAAATTCACTCCTCCTGTTGAAAATAACCGTCACTCTCAAATAAAGAATCTATTTGCTCCAAGGTTATAGAGAGGTGATACGTAAGATGTGACATAACTTAATGTGATGTGAAAAACCTCTTATGCTGTGGAAGAAACAGAAATTACATCAAGTTATGTCATGGTTTATAGTACTGTAAAGGTACAGGAAGATACAAGAAGTCACTGACAAACTCTGACATGGACCACAGTCTAACGTGCTTCAGTTTTTTATATTACAAGTTATGCTGTGATTTTCACATTCTACACTGAAGTTGTTAGAGTATCAACAGATTTTACAGGTGTTTTATTCTTATAACATTTTACCCAGGAAACATACCTTACATCTTACTTCACACCAAGCATTGTGTGTGTGTGACTCATGTCTGCTAAGTGTCAATCAAAACAGAGCTTTTGAGTTAACAGCAGGTTGCAGTTGTGATGTTTAGTTCTGCTTGGACAGACAGCATGGCTATATCTAACTTATCAAAATGAATCCAAATTAATCCCAGACCTAAATGATCTAATAAAGTAGAGGACAAGACATAGGGCAGTATGACGGATTTTAACATTACTAGCACTACCAACAGACAGAACCTGCACATACAAGGAAAAACTAAAATTGTGAAAAAAACAATCATAAACTATACACTACTGATCTGCTGTGTATGGGTGGTTAGAGTTACAACAATATTATCATCTATAAACATACAGGCTTGTTTGTATATGCTGACAAATACTTCAAATCAGCTATAACTGAGCATGAAGGACAGACTGAGATCTTGAAAGTCCCACATTTATAAAACAATTTTTTGTGTACTTCCATCCCCCACTGTTCCCTTTAGCCATGTGTCCCCCATTTTACACTTTCAATTCAGCCTCTGAAACTGTTTTGCTGTTGGTGACATAGCTTGCTGCCTCCTTCTGCTCATGTTCTTTCCCACAAACCTCTTTCTTATGTTTGATTGAGTTGACCTTCGCCACAAAGGTTGTTGTGTGTAAGCCCATAGCTACCCTTGGTTCTCCTTCCCTCAAATATCCCAGCTGACTGGCTCGCAAAACTGCATCTCTTGGATTACACTATGTCTGCTGACACTTTTAACTTTTAGATCTTTATCATCAATTTGCTATTTATTTAGTTATTGAATCTCTTGACAGAAAAGTTTGATACTGAAATGGATATGGATTACTTTGTTATGCTACAAATGATGTAATGTGTGACAGTAGTATAAGTAATTTATGGTACTGGCCATTGTGCTGGCCATGATCCTGATAACTGTAGCTGGCATGGCTACAGAGAAATATAAAGTAAATGGGACAGTAGCATTGTGTCCATGTACAGTACAGTTTTGCAGTGGTACATTATCAGTCATTGTATAAATGGTACACAGTGACACTTTTATAATACTTCCATAATACCATGGCATTGAAGCACTCAGCATAGCCATGTTATACGTGTGTCTAACAACGTGTGCAATTGATACAGTCACAATGATAATCTGATCATTCAGTGTGGTATTTCACACTATATAAGGTAACCTCGTACTTGATGCACCAGGTAAACTATGAAAAAGGTCACACAGTGTCATTACTTGTATATCTTGCAACCTTCGTTTGACTTTTTTTACTACTTCTTTGACACATTAAGCATTTCAGGTAAAAGCAAATTAGGCTAATTTAGTAAATAGTGAATATCACTGCGGAGCTAGGCTACAGGCATGTGTATTTCAAGCTGAGGTCACCACATTTTGCTTTTGCTTAAGCTATACTGTATACAGATACACTGAATGACACTACAGTTTGAATACACTGCAAAGACACACAGAAACTCCACACCACATACCACGACACACAACCCGTCTTTCTGCGCATGGGGCTAAAACCATAGGCTAGCTAGTGGAAGACGGGAGCGTACCCAGAGACATTATAATAACAGTTATAGCCTTAGAAGGACTTTGACGTACCTATGTTCCCCGGATCCTATGCATAGACTGTATGTTCCCCGATCGCGGCTAACTCGGTTGCTAGCTCGGCGGCTAACTCATCTGCAAACTCAGTGGCTAACACAGCGGCTAACACAGCTAACTGGCTAACTGTAGACAGGATCGAAGAACGATGATAAACACTGCCGCCCACAAGAAACCTGATTGGACAAGCCCTAACCAATAGCCTACGTTAAATTAATCTGCTAACCAATCAATTTAAACCACCATCTTTAGCGCCATCACATAGGGAAAAGACGTCCACTGCTGTTCGCATTAAAATGACCGTGGTAAATAAATCAAAATGTACTTTATTTGGGGGGCGGGGTAGTAATATTTTGTGAAAGAAAAGTAAGTTATTCTACTGCAGGCAAGGTTATGTGCAAAAGTGTCACCAGCGAGCGATCAAAGGCTATGTGGAATATTATAAACTTAAAATAGATTTTTGTTTGTAGGTGGTGTCGTGTTTCCTGTGTGACTTCTTCAAGGACAAACTTTCTCCCACAAGATCAGTGAAAATGACACTGCCTGATGACTGTAACCTCACATACTGTCCAGCCAAGACTTAGACTTCACTGGTATGTAACCAGGTTAGATGATGTGTTTTCTAGCTATTGTCTTAAGCCTACAGAAAAGAAAATGATCCCTAAAAAGATCAGATTTTCCACATTGTATTATTAAATGTAATGATATTGCTTGAAGTTTAACCAGGATGTTATTATGAAGAGATGATAAGATAACATGTCCAACTAATGAGCGTACATTTTATAAAAACAGAAACACTCACAAAGTGTAACAAACACAACCCAATCTTGAAATAAATATATATTCTCTCTTTATAGTAATGTTTGAGTCTTCTGTAATGGTTCTGTGTTATAAATACTGTCCTTTGACATCTCTGCTGTTGATGTTTGTAAAGTTACAACCAACTTGTATGTCATTAAGTGTCTGTGTGTAGGTTCTTAAGACTAATATTTAGCAATTTCTTCACACTCACATTGCTCACATTTAAGACCAAATGTATATTAATTAATACAAATATTTACTTTTCTGTTTCTGCAGGCTGCACATCTAGAAACAACTACACCAGTGTGAACATTATATGGTTAATCCATTCCCCAGGGTAAGTCTAACATTTTTTGCAACTTCACCTTCTGTAGCTTTCCTTTATACCTGAAAGTTATCTGGGCTGCTTTTGGTTATGTACTCGATCACATACTGTATGTATACACACAGAGGCATGAATAACCTAAAGATGTAGGCAGACTGAGGTTATACTTGAATGCAGTTCAACATATTGAAAGCCTCAATGTCAGCGGCACACGTCAAAAGTGTAAATGAGAATATGTTTGCATAATTAAATTATGCTGGAGAAAACATCAAACGAAGTAGTGAGCAGATGGCTAGAAAATGTGATATTGAGACACATCTCAAAATGCACGCTGTCACCAGTGTGACATGTAGCCAAAGAAACCATCCTGAAAACTGCAATTAAAAGAACAAGGATTTTGTAGGTCTTAGTTCACTTATGTCAAATCATGAATAATAACTGCTAACCAGTTTCAGGTTGTTTTATGCAACCCTAACCCTAACCCTAACCCTCTGCCCTTCATACAACTGTTGGTTTCCATTCATTTACATATGGAATACATATCAATTGGCAGACTATTGAAACTTGAGTTTTGTAATCCATCTGAGTAAACACTGGGACTGATACATTTCTGTTAAAGTTACATCATTGTTATGAGGTAATGACAGGCAATCAATTTGTACTTAAATTGCATCATCACATTACCCCCACCCAACAAAGACTTGCCCAACTGTCTTCTCCTAGTACACATTATTTAGGATGTGCTTTTGTTCCCCTACTGCATCTGTCCTCTCGTTGCCATAAAAGACAGCGATGGGATCAAAATCTATTAAAATGAGTCGGTATCTGCAGCTTTGTACCGCAGATGTCACAGTCTTTAGAATAAGGCACTTACCTCCTCAAGGACATCGGCAAGCTTGCTCAGAATATCTTCCTGCAGGTCGTGGAATGTGGGAACGCTGCAGGGGAAAGAAGGGGAAGTAGTTTTAGAAAGTGGATTCACACATATTAAATATATTGCTGATTCAGTCTTTTGTAGCTATTAGATATAAAAAGATGTTGAAAGATGTCGCTGGCAGCATACATACTAAATGCATTGGCTTAAACAGCTTACCAGAATCTAAGCAGACCCTTATGAAGATAAATATTTACAACAGGAAACCACCATGAAGATCAATATAATGCTATGACCTGTAATACATGTATATAAATATTTCAGCATTAACTGGGAAACGTGTCTAATTACACAGCAGGGCATCAGATCCTAAGGTTGAATACACCACAATGAGGCTCTAATGTTTGTTCTGCTTGTTTACGGTCAGCCTCATTGAATGCTATCTGCCTGTTATCAAGCCTACTAAATAAAAACTGTCCCAATGTTTATCAAACAGGGGAAAAATAACCCGTATTGGTGGACAAAAGGCTTATCTCCCCCTATCATCTCTCTCTCCATGTTTCTTCATCTCCCTCTCCCCCCTCATTTTCCATGCTTTATTACAGTAATCTGAACCATCTTGTCTCAACCCCAACTCAGGCCCCAGCCACTGTGCCGATTTTTGTTTCATTGCTTCCTCAACAGAGGCACTAGCTAACGAGCTAGGCAGTGAACAGATGACCTTACTCTACATGAAACATATGGAGTTTAAATCCCTCAAGCTGTGAAACTGTTGACATAAACAAAAGGCCTCTGTTGTTGTGAATTTCCAATTCATCAGCTTAATTGTGTTACAGCAAATTAATATGTTATACAAGGCCAATGGGGATGTGCTTTCTCTAATGTGGTATTTTCGATCATTTTAAGCATTCTAACATAGAAAATAACCTTCAACAGTTGATCTCCATCAATTACTGAGTAAAAACAGGACAATGATCACAGTACCATGAAAACACTAGTATTTCTTTGATGAAGAGGTTTGATTAATGATTTCTATGCTTCCCCAAGTCCGGTGAATCATTGAGTAAATGGTCTGCTTTTATTCTATGCCTTATAGCTAAATTCTCTCTATTAAGTGGAAGGGGGCAGAGAGGTGAGTAATAGCTCACCAGCCTTACAAATATCAGTTACGGCAATTCACATTTTGCGAACCTAGGTGTTGTTTCTTAGCTCATTACACATTACCCCTGCTGCTTCTCCCCTAGAGCTATGTGTTTGAGTGGTTTAAAATACATACTGAGGGAGAGGTAATAAAAAAAATCCTCAAGCACACTCACACTTTATGTATAATACTATGTGGGATTTCTGTCAGTTTTTCATCCTCTTCCACAACTTGCAAGCACTAATATATAATTTTACAGCAGTTAACGTGGGTAGAGGACTGGGACCAGAATGTTTATTAACTATAACGCCTTTATTAGATCAGCTTCTGAAACAAAAAAGGAAACTACATATTGTGAACTAACAGATAAATCTCTTATATAAATTTCTCCCCTAGATACCCCTTTATAAACTAAACACACAGTAAGCTCAAACCAAGCAGTACGTACAGCTATTAAATATTTACTTATCTGTTGGACTGTTATGCAAGAGCTGCGGTGAGGTGATAGCTGCCATAGAGTACACACTCACACCCAGAAAAAGATAGTGTTGTCTTTTTTTAGTCAAAGCTATTACTAAAATAGCAACAGTCTTGGACAGAAAGGTCTGATTAATAGAGTGCTTTTGTGTGGTTTGAAACATATTTCTTGGACTGTATGTCTTAAAGTCTTCTTTCATTGTGAAAGCATGCAGTTCTTGCTATGTTCAAAACTACCTTATGGGAGCCTATAAGGGACTATATTATTTGATCATGTAAAAAAAGAAAATGTAATTCCACAATAGGTTGAAAGATTTCCATTTATGCATGTATTATTTGAGTAAAAAAATAAAATGTAAATGCAATAGTCCAATTTGCATTTTCATTTTCCAAATACTCCTGTGGGCGTTCTTTGACCATATTAAAATCTAAATGGAAAACTTATGGGGCTTTTTTTCTATCTTTATTAAAGAGTGTGGTCTTTCAATTTGAGGGCATTATTTATTGATTTCATGTTCAGATTTTGTCATTCTTTCCCTAAAACCCTGCCCTTGTATTCATAAAGCCACTTAGATTTGCTCTGCTTCTGCTTAAACTGTGTGCTTGCACTCAGATATTGTTGTTTGCACAGATTTTCTGCCCCAGCTTCTGCCCTTCTCCTCACAGTCAGGCTGCCTTTGTGCACTCATGAAACATCTGTTCTCAGATTTCTGCTGTACAATTGTGCAATAACTCCCCAACCCAACAGAATGCCAGGTGTTGACCAGTCAAATTATGACCCTGCCTCCTTGTGGGTGTGTCTGCTTTACTTCCTAGAGAGTCCCATATGGGCGGTTACTCTTACTCTTTAAGCACAGTTCAAGCCAAAGATTCACAACGAAATGAGGTGAAACTTGAAACCACTTGCATCTGCCAGTTTAACCCAAAGCAACTAGACAGGATGGTGTTGTCTCCATGGCAACAAGTCTCTAATTCCTTTTTTTTTTCAAGCTTTTTTTATTTGTGGCTGAATATAATATTTAGCGTCATAAAATATGAATGAGAATAGTGATAATGAGTTAATTTCTACAGTTGCATTGCTAGTATTGATGAAATGGTGAAATGGTGAAAAAAAAGAAAGAGGGGGTCGAGGGTCTCCTTTTCTGCCGTCCAAAACTCTGCCATTTCGACCAGATGAAAGGTTGCTTACTTGACCAGCTGACTTCACTTTGAGTTGATTGGCTGTCGATGTGACTTTGACATCAGCAATCGTTAGTTTATTTTAACCATGTTTATGATCTTTCCCAAACCTTGATCAGGTATTTTAAAATCTCAAATCTACATTTACCAGTCAGGTGAAATGTTTTGGAATGTAATGATATTATTTTATTGCAGTTTGGGTATGAGGATTTGTTGGAAATTTCTAGTGGAAAGTTGGTTTTCTGTGTGCTATATCTATCAACCTGCCTTGAAACCCCTCTGTCAAATGGTGACAGAGTCTAATCATGGTCAGAGTGATTCATGAGGTTTGCTCAGAAGATATGATCCTAGACTGAGTGTGTTCTTCAATGAATTTGGAACTTTAAACATACATACAGTGGAGCACATGTGTGAGAAGGAGTGAGGAAAGTGTCAGTGAAATTGAGATAATTTTCCCAATTGGTTTGATGAAGACCAAAGTGGATGACATAAAACTGGAAAGTCGAATAGAGACATGGGGTAAGAGGGATTTACTGTAATTGCATTTCATCCATCTTGATCATCGCACACTACTCTTCTTTTGTCTTTTGATGAGTCTTTCTTTTATCCTATCGTCTACGCAGGCCCAAAAAAGAAAAAAAAAAGAGTCAGTAGGCCTTTTAAGTGACAATAAGCTTCTTCATAGAGACGTGGTCAGGGCTCTCTGATACAGATAGGGGCTTTAAAGAAATATGGCACAAGTACAAGGTATTTTTCCTGTAGGATGAATGACATCCTCAGTGAAGCACCAGAAATGATTAGTTGTATAATTTACTGGCTCAAATGAGGAGTATGGAATCTTCTGCTAAACAGCTCACACATATTCTCCTGAATTCATTTAGTTAATTAATTCATTGCATTTCAGATCAAAGCTCTATTCAAGTCATTTGTCTATCATTGTGGGACAATTTGCCATGGTTCCTCACCTTTTCAGAAACTCCATGTACTCTGTGTGCTTGATGAGACCCGTCCTCATCATGATCGTCTGAAAACATTGTCGGTCGATGGCCCACAGCTTCACATTTGTTAGAGCTGTAAAGAATAATATAAGCAATGTCATGTGAGACCCTTTTTACCCCCAGGCAATAAGAATAATAAAATAGCATATACAGTATACGCATAATACATGCCTGAAACAGCTGTCTGCTTTGTGCATGCACAATGTGAATAAAGTGAATATTTCATACAATTTAAAGCATTTTATACTGAACTGGAGATGTGAGAAGACTCATGTCATGGCGTGCTGTATGTGAGTGAATTTCAACTAAAGTCCTACTGAAATCACCAGAGAGAAGGCAGGAAAAATCTGTGAAGCTTTTTACATTTAATCATTCTCCTAGTAGCAGTAACCTTCAAGTGTTTTCACTTCCTGCTGATCAGTCCTACAGAGCAAATAAGAGGTATTCTGGTCAATTACTCTTTACTCAGTAGTTAGAGTTAATTGGTATTTTTTGAATACCTTGCATGGATGGCTTGCTTCAAGTCATGCTACAGCATTTTAATTGGCGTAAGGTTAGGACTCTAATTTGACTATACTTAGTTGGATTTTTTGTATTAGTTTAAGCCCCTGTGGGATTGATTACTCTTTGTGTTAACGACAATTATCAGACTGTGACGAAACGTATGTCAGGTTTCAGATCACAAACAGCATGCCTGATATTATTCTGTACAATTTCCTGGAACAATTTACAATTAATTGTTCCCCCAGTGATTGCAATCTGTGCTGGCCCTGAGGCATCAAACCAATCCAAACTGTAATGCTCTCTTCACATGGAATAGATGGAGATTTAATTGTTTGTATGTGTTGTTTTTTTCCCTTTAGATATTGCATAGTGTTTTGTTTGTGTGAGTTTTGTTCCACAGAGCACCATGTCTGTAGTGTTGCGATACCTGACAATCAGAGATCTCCACCTTCCAAAGTCTGGGGATGTCTAACACAGTAGTTACTTGAACAGTTGTGAGAATGGCTGCTAACAAACCTACACCCCTTACATTTTGTCAAGGACACGCCTTACCGGAAATGGCACTCTGCCCCCATTCTTCATTCTTCTTTGTTTTGAACCACACCGCCCCAATATGAAGGGCCGCCCTAAAGATTTGGATTGGTTCTGCAATGCAGGGGTTTTTTTTTTGTTTGTTTAAACTCTCTAATAGTTTCCACTCAATTTAAGAACGAAATCTTGGAGATGGTCCTCAGTTTCTACGAGAAAAGCATTTAGAGACTGGCTTGTGAGTCTTAGACAGGCAGCAATACTTTGTCTTTGGACAAACCAAGGACAAACTTGCTGAATTTCATATCGTGGGATGATTATGTGAAATTAAGTGAGTGTAAGAGATACCATGTATTCATTGGTGTCATGTTAGCCTAGGTTGACACCTCTTTGAATAATGCACAGTTTTCTTGCCATAATCTTAGCAAGATGTCCAGTCCTTCAAATAATTAAAACAGTACATTTTTTTCTCTGATTTTATACCTGGCTGTTGATTGATGGAAGCCTGGGTCTTTTGAAATCCCTTTGATGCCATTTTCAGTGTTTTTAGCCTCAGCAGCTCTTTCTTAGAGGTCCTCTGTAGTCATTTTTGATTAGACAATGTTTCATGTTCGACAGATCTCTGTTGGGAGCCGACTATGTTAGAAAGCCAGGCCTGGTGGGTTTTTTATCAGAACACGGCACCTCTACTCAAACCTGGATGTCATTAAATTCACCAATTTAACCCCATTTCACAGACAAAATGGAGTTGTTGGTGCGGAAACTATAACAAAACATGTCAAAAGCCCATATTCAGTCTAGCTAAGCGACATATTAAAATGCATTTGACAATTCAGTGCGTCACTTTATTTGTTATTAGCAGTTTATGTGATAATTATTCCCACAGTATCATGTCTCCTACAAGAAAGGCTCTTAATGTCACTTTAGTGTTTCAATTTTTCAGTTGAACAGTAGACTGTGAGATATGTAACAAGAAAGAAGATAGAGGAAATCTACAGTCTGACCCCAAAACAAATCTGGATATCCCCTGGGAGCCCTGTGGCCTTCTGGGACATGTAGTAATATAGGGGGAAAAATGAATCAGTTATGAGTCAGTCTACTTTGTATTTTGCTTGAGCATGTCTACATACAGTATGTCTTTTTCCAGAGCTTTTCATTTTATGTCTTCTGCCCAGTGTGACACTTCTTCGCAGAGCTTTAAAGAGTGCTGTTGATTACTGTGTGGTATTTATTGATTATAGGAAATGTTTTTCCCAGCAGTGAAATCCGTGCAGGCTTAACTACAGAGCAGGAGGACTGTCACTGATGGGAATTCAGTATGTCACTTCAGTAGTGTGACTGTTAGGTCAGGGACCCAGTGTAATGGAATTTCCTAATAGCTTGTATCTGATACTAGTACACTTAACAGATGTGATACCAGTCACTCAAACACGCACAGCACACCAAATGTGTCTATATCTTTGGGAGTACAGTGATTTTGAGCTATGATTCTAGCCAACTGTCACTTATTCAAGGAAATATGAGATCGTATTTAGAATGAGCTTTAGCTGAAAATAATAGATATGGTAGCTAAGCATGAACTGTTAGGGTTACACCAGAGTTGAAATGTTGTTAGTGATAACCCAGTAAATATGAGAAATTCACACATGGCTCCACACACAGAAATGCACACACATGCTTGCACACAAACTCATATACTGTGCATATGCATGTATACACACAAGTAAGTGAACGGCACTCTGGCAGACACCACAAATCTTTCTCTCTGCAGACCAAGACTTTGGCAGCACTTAAAAATAGGACCAAACCGCAGGAGAAATGCCCTCATTACACAACCTGACACTGTTTTTAGTTAGAGACACTTTCTCAGTGCAGGAACCCAGAAAACATACAGTATGACATAAAAATATATACAGATATGCAGATGTCCTGTACAAGCATGCACAGATGTGAGAGTATACAAACAGGATGCCCATAAACACTGATACACACAAGTATGTCTTATTAAACACACATTCTCATGTGTCCACATACACATAAACTTGCACATGCACACACATAAAGATTAAGCAGGCATCTGATCTGATACACTTTGACATACTGTCTGCACTGATGCCAGAGTCCAGACAAATATGTTCCACAATAATACATTTATTCTTGCAAGTTTTCCTAAGGCATTGTTTTAAAAATCTCGATCATATCTAGTTATGTCTTATCTAATCAAAAAGGTTATTTTCTGCTAGGGCAATCTGGCCAAATGGTGGCAACAATTTACTCCAAAGTGAACTGCAGACCCAACAACATGTGAGATACGTCTAGAGAGAAATTATTACAGTAGCCTTCTAATTTGACCCCCAAGCAACAAAAGTGGGAGGTTAGACGTCATTGGCCACTGTGCAGTGTGCAATGGAGTGTTTTGGCATAAGGTGGGAGTAGAGGGCACTGGGAAATAAGATATGTAAGGAGCCTGCAGCGCACCACAGTAGGTAAACGTGTTATTCAGAAGCTTGTCTAAATTGCAGCGAGACTCAGGGAGCTAGTTATCCTGTAGTGAGGGTGCAGATGAATGTCTTAAGGCTCATGAGTTGCCGACCATTAGTTTCACAGTTTTTCAAATGCACATAACACCCCTGGCAGTGCTGAAGAGATGTAAGTATGTTGTCTGTGAAAGCTTTTGAGAAATGGAGTGTTGTTCCACTGGGATAATCATTTTATCTTTAACAGTCAGTTCAACAATGTACAAATGCATCCAACACTGAAACCACAAGTGTGTAATGTATCAACCTGAGATAGACATAAAAACAGAACACCTGTGCAATTATATGCCAATACAGGGGGCCTAGCAATGAATGCAACCTTTGGGAAAAAGATTGCATTGTATTGGAGACCAGTACAATGTATGATGTTGTTGCATTGTATTGTAACAGCTGTTTTCTCACCCACTGTATGTAATGCATATCATATAAAGTATATGACAAATGCATTGGATTAGTTCAGTCAGTCATCTGTGAACATGATTGTTTGTCAAATTTCTGTCTCATCTGTTAAAACATATATAAAGCCATTATCTTTGAAAAATAGCAAAATATTGAATAATCAAGGTACAGTAGCCAGGGGTACATTTATGATAAAACTGACGCTCCTGTGAAAAATTATCATTGCAGTGAAAGTGACACTGTGACCAACCCACGATCTGCCAGTGCGTGGGTTACAGAAAATAATGGTCGTGAGGATAGTTCCTTCAAAATTCATAATATCTGTTTTTTGTATGTGCACTTAAACAGTGTTCATTGACATAAATACTATTCAAAATTTTGCTCCCCAAATTAAAATTTCCACCATGCTGACTGCTATTGTCTTACATATATTTTATTTTTATCCCTGAAATTTCCTCTAAATTTAATCTAATCCCACCTCACAGCCCATTCAGAGCCAATTCAGAGCCATGTTGCCCAAAGCCAAGCACTATATCATTATCATTAACTTCTGCTCCTCCTTTTCTTTTGTCTTGATGCACTGATTGTAATTTTTAAACCTTCAATTTTCCCCAATTATTTGCAACAAAAGATCAATAGCGTTGATTATAAATACTGCAAAAACAGGACAAGAAGATCCCTCCGCACGCCAGGTCTCCAAAGAAAGGTTCTGTGATTAAGCCTGAGGAAAACAGTGAGAGATAATATTCATTTCAATGTCACCAACAAGACAGACTGCAGGACAAAGCATATATGCGGTGGAGGGAGTCACTCATTCATTTGCTTCAGCCATAATTCATTGTAACTGAATTTCAGCCTCAGGCATTATGCAAATGTTCAATGTGTGTTTGTTCTTGTAATCTAATTTTTGTTCATTAAATTATACAAATATAGGATGGGATCAACAACATTTCTTCTCTGCACTTGGGTCATGACAGTTTACATCCAGTGAGAGCAGGGTTTGGAAACACCAACACATTGTGCATTACTGCGATTTTAATCTTGACTCTGTTGTGAAGTTTTAATGAGTATAAAATGACCGAAAACACTCTACATCTGGCCCAGCTGCAGTATAAAGTATCTGCCATTTACACTGCAGAAAATCCCCACTCCTTTCCAAAAGCACCATTGGGCCACATGAAAGTGGTACTAAGATTATAGTTTCAAGTGATGAAGTGTGCAAATAAAACATGTACACTTTGATTTGAAGAAATATATTTGTTAGTAACATAGTATTAACAGTAGAATTTGCTGCCTCTTGCAGTGTACATATTATTTAACAGAAAATAAGCTCTAAAAGCTAAAAGCTCTCCCTCTCTACTCTGAAAATCTGCATGTATTATCTGCCTGCTGCAGTGCCAGTAGATATTTTCTGGGGGATGAATAAAACCTGCCACAAAAAGACCAGACAGATGATGATATGTATTTTGACAGAATATTGTACATGTTCACAGCAAAGCCACTCCACCATGCTGGTAATCAAACGCAGTAAAGAAAATGTGTTAAAAAACATTGGAAACATTAATCGAATGTGTCCCTGATGTGATATTGGTTGTTAGAATGTTCTCGGCTGTGAGTTATCATTTTAGCACTTGTAGATGATTAACCTGGGGTTATACAGCGTCTCCACCTAATTAGTGAGAGCACTCACCATACAAATTCTCAAATATTGTTATAATGTTTTGGTTTCAAGGCATTTGAACTGGTTTTTACTGTTTTACTTCATGAACTTTTACCACCATCACATCTGTGACTTGCCTACTCCGGCAACTTAATTTCTATCATTACCATTTTATCCAAAACTCCCCCCTCTTTCCTTCCCTGTGATGTCTTAGAAAATTAGATAATCAACCACTCTCAGTGCACTGTTTTCTCTTAGGTTGACTGCTTTGGGGTTGCGGGGGTTGGGGGGGGGTGCAGCCAGCTGTAGCCAGCCATTTTCATTTTAAGGGTGGCTGAGATGAGCACTAAAATGAGAATAGCTTGTCCCACCTTGAAGTCAGCCCACTTTAAGTAAGGTTAGGTTAGATTAACCCATTGTTGCTAACCTCCTTCACTTTTCTAGCAGTTGGGAAACAATCAACAAGACTTTTCTTGGTCTTATTAATGGCTTTAGCATTTATTAACTGACACATTGTAGCCTACTGTACACACTCACTACACAGGAGCCAAGCTGCTCTTATAACAGTACTTTTCATATAGATATACTTTGAAGAATGAGGAGAGGGAGGATTCTGGGATTTGATGCACCAAATCATGGGAACGAATTGTATCTTGTGAGCATGCAATAGCCATACGAATGCTCAATGTAGTAAAACATGGCCTCAAGAGAATATATATTATATATATGTATATATGTACTGTACATATATACATATATATAATATACACAATGACCACTCTGGATCTCCATAGCCCACTGATATTGACGATCATGTAAAATTTTAGTAGCGGGGCCCATGATTCTGCAGCGAATGAATATTAGGAAGACAGCACTTCTCTCAGACTCTGAGACACACTTAAAATCCCATAGTCACGTGAACAATAGTCCTTTGAGGCTTCCTACACATTGTGTTTTGGAAAGCGCTAAGAGAGCGATGCTGTCATGGCTGCGGGGTGGGAAGGTGTAATCTCCTTTCCCCCTAAGTCATTAATAACATCAGACATGTCTGATTACATCTGGATGAGGTCTTTAGAGCGTGAGAAAGCAGGACAGGTCATTACACCAGACTGTCACAGAGCCTGCAGAAAAAGGAAAACTGAGGAATTGTCCTCATAATTATATCTTTAATTATTATTGAGTCTTACAGGAACACAACACAGAATATGGAAATCAGATACACTGAGCAATATAATTGGCAATAGCTGAAATGTGTGATACATTTTTGAAATGTTCTATGCAAAAGAGCAGCAACCTGTGATTGAAATAATTTGTTGTGAACTGTAGCATTGCATGTCTGTAGTTAGGGTTGAAGCATGTGCTTTTACAACACATTTCACATATCAGTGAATCCCAACACAGAAACCTAGCTGGCTTAATCAGATGCAATCTCCAGCTGCCAGTTCTGCCAATACTCGCCCCATGTGGGAGACAGGATAGCATAGACCTGGAGCAGCTGCTGTTTGAGAAATATTGAACTGAACGTCATCACACCGCCATCCACCCACCATGCTCACCCACACTATGTTGTGTATAGAGAACCAAAGGGAGGACAAAATGAGATTACTTATCTTTTGTTTTAGAGAATAACTGATATAATTGCTGTAAAGTTTGGTGTTTCTATTTCAATGGTTATGAAAGAGAAAGTTTGATTTCAAAATCACAGATGTCTATCAGGGTCAATGAGTAAAACAAAAAAGACACCCAGACATGGGAATCATAATATTTAAATGCATAAATCTAACACTGAGCACAGGAAGGATACTCCCGTTACATTTCAGTCGGAAACTTCCTGTCACAGACTGATTGAATAGGAATATTTCTAAAAGCGTGCTTTTAGCTTTCTCTGTCTCAGTGAGTTACACAGATAAAAACACCATTTACCACTCATCTCTGTAACATTAACAAACCTCACTCCCAGCCTTTATTCATTACTTACAGCTGATCTTGTTTGGAAGTTCATCATAAACATGCACACATTTAGAAGACTGGAGTTTGGTCCGTTTAAATAAGCATTCCATTATCCTGAAAGGAGAGTGGACTGTCTCAAGTTAGCAGGTTTACAAATGTTATTCATACCTGAAGCAAAGAATCAAACATTTCCAGACTCTGACAACTTTGGCAGGGAGCCTGTAATCTTTTGGATACAAAAGTATTATCATTTAGAAGACATTTTCTGTGGACTCTATCACAGTCTCTGATAGCATCAAAGTCATTCAAGGAATAGCTTGTCTTGATGGGATGTGCAGTCTTGTGAACAATCAGTAGTTGCAGTTATGTGTACTTTTTTTCATTTTGTTTGTAGATTTACAAATTGTTTACATCGGAGGTGATCTAATACATTCTGGTGTTTACATGTGCAGACACATTTTACTGGAACAGCTGTGAGGCACGCAGAAAAGTGATGAATGCGAGTAGCAGGCGGCATGTCTCCACTCTCTTTTTAGGAGCTTGTCACTACGATGAGAATAGCTGACCCATCTTAAGTTAGTTCACCTTAAGTGAACTGATCTGGGTATGCTAACCTATTGTCACACACTTCAGGCATAACCCCCTTCTACTTAATCAGCAGGTCACAAGCAAGACACAGGAACTGGGCTTGAATCTTGAGGAGTCATAGCTCTCTCTCTCTTATTCTGATTGGGCTATTATTCTGATTATAAGTGGAATATTAGGATCTATGTAAACATAACCACTAATGACGTTTGTCGCTGTCTTAACAAAGATCATTTAAATGTGATCAGTGCTATTTTAAAAACAGTGTTACTGCTTGCACTGTTTAGACCTCAAATATAAGCTTAAACAGAACAGAGAAAGAAGTCAAATTTAAGATCAACAAGTAGGGGATATGTGTAAACAGGAAGTCTTTGCTCAAGAGCTACAATACCTCTGCAAAAACACCATTTATTTGGCTAAACTCAACATTTGCAGACAACTGAATGGTACTGTATAATAGCTGTAATACATTTTACAATGATATAACAGCAACCCAGACATATGAGACATAATGAATGGTCCAGTAGTACTGGTGTGGTGCAGTCTCTCACTCACATATAGTCATCTTAAACCTCCAATGGATGGAAGATACAGGCAAACACTGTATATTGCGGGGCAAGTATATTAATTATGGGGATAAATTAATGAAACTGCAAATAAAATAATAATTTAAAAAAACACTATAGAGTGAATTAGCAAACCTTTTGTGGTGCATTTCATTTTATGTATCTAGAAGTCTGTAGCTGTTTAATATATATTCATAAAGATGAGAAGCTAAGCTGTAGCTGCAGCACCAATTAATTCACAGTGAAGGATTAAAATTGCTTTGCAAATTTCAACACTAAAGCCTTCATAAAATGTAATTTCTTTGATAAATGTTTGACCTGAACCAGTGAAGGTTGGGGGTCATAGACCAAGAAGAAAAGTGAGATTTTTCTTCGATGAGGCAAAGTAATAGACAGAAGTGACTAAGGACAAAAGAACAGTGTGTTATATCAAAGGAAAAAAACAGAGCAAAATCATTAACATAATGTTCCTTATTTTAAACCTTTTAATCACTCCAGTAAAATTTTAGCAGGTCTTTGTCCTTTGTTCAGAGAGTTTCTCATTAACAGGAATTCATTTCATGGTGTTATTACTACCTGAGCTGGTGACGTCAATGCTTTGCTGGGGGGAGAATGCCAATTGAATTTGAATGCCAATAAAAAATGATGTTTTCAACTGAAATTGCTTTCTTGTCGGTTTGCAAGATAAATTTTAATTGTTTGTTGTCCCTGTCATTATATACAATCTACCAGAAAGTATTTGCAACAGAGGAAATCTGTTTGAATAACCTGATAAATTTCAGCTTGCCTGGCTGTAGAAAATCTCATGGAGGAAATGAAGTGTGTTTGCTATTTATCAGCATGTGGGTTATTTTTAGGCCCTGGTCCAGGTTGAATCAGGTGATACATTTCTCTGTAGCTGATTTTGTACACTGATCTACTCCACACTAAGAGCTGTCAAATCATTGATTTGTTAGTCAAATATCACAAGAACAACATAAAAACCATTATTTAGTCATTTAATATCCCAAGATAATATCCTGCTGTGTTAACTCAAGTATCCACACTAGAATTCTTACAAACACAAGAGGACTTTCTTTTTCCTGTTGAGAAGACATTACTTATTGTGTCATTGTTAAATTTCATAAGCTCTTCTGTCAATCACGACTGATGTTTTGCAACCTGCTGAGGGGAAAAACATCAAATCTCTGCACCCAGAAATACACAGTGAAGCCAGATTGATAATTCCCCCTGTTGTGTTGCCAGAATGTGGTGAATACATGTGTTTCTACATCTGTGTCTGTGTGTGAGTGACTACATGCCAGTGTGTGTGTGCCGCTGGTGTTCATCTTTTAAAAGGAAACAGCAATTATTCTGACAAGAAGCCTCTTTACTCTGTAGGAATCTTGCATTCAGCTCTGCTTCTGTTGAGAAATTGTTCATTATAAGAGGAAAAGATGTATAGGCACACAAACATTAATCAAGACTACTAGTGACCCAGTGGTTATAAATGTGTTTGTCTGTTCAAGGATCCTCTGTGGAGTGGTTAATTTCAGTTGAACGTTTTGTTGCTTGTAGCGCAGTGACATTGAGACATTGGCAGATCTGTGACCAAGCAAATAGGTTTCAAATACTCTTGTTGGATTATTACTCGTATGGACTCCATTCCTTATAGCTTTTTTGTGACAGTTGTTTATAATTTAAAATATTAAATAAGCTTTTCCAAAATTAGGTTACTGCTAATCAAGCTAGCATTATACTGGCTGTCTGACCAGTTCATTTACCAGTTGGACTAACAACTGTATTTTTCAAGCTTTGTACTTACATTTTTGTGTTTACAAGATTTATTACTGCTTTGTACTTCCCATAATTATATTACTAATATTGCAAGAGAAATGTAATGCCACCTGAATAACATTTTATTAACATAATGAGGAAATATATCTGAATAACATAATTTGTTTTACGATATACAATGTCTTACGATACAACATCTGCTTGTAGCAACTATAGCCAAATAAAGGAAAGATGGCCATGACCATGGATAAATATAGAAAAATTCAAAAGTGACTTCATACATGTTGTATGTATGTAACTGTAACCATGATCCTTCTGAATCAGAGTTTTTGTTGCCTAAACTTAAACAAACGCAGGACTGTGGATGTGAACCCTGTCCTCCGGTGTTACACTCCTGTCCTTTTTATGACCACCATCTACCAATTTGTGCATGGTACAAAAAAGTAGCACTTCTGTAAGTTGTAGAGACATAATCCTGACAGAAACAATTTAGTAGCGTGACTAATTTGACAGCTCATGTACTTCTGTAAATCAAGTTTTATTGTTACTTTAATTTATTTTCGCAACACCTTTTGTCTAAATAAGGAAAGTGGCTCAGACAGTTCAGACAGCCCAACACATACTTCTGCTGCATCCCTGCTGCCACACTGTTCACACAAGCCACAGTATGCTGTCACCTTCTGCTAGACTGCTGCCATTTGTATAGTGTTTTAAAGTTGTACGCTTTGAGTCTGCCTTCCCCTACGCAGGAAGTTAGTATCATCACTACTCAATGTCCTGGGCTCAATGTGGGAAGTGATAAGGTCAGAGCCTAGACGCCAAACATTAATGCTGTACATATTCTGCATTTGACCAATCTACTCTGAGTTGGCTGACTGAACTTGTGTTTATAGTATCTCATCTTTTTTTCTCTCTTTTTTTTTGATTTGTAATCACAATCACTAAATACAAGCAAGTAAAGTTCCTATTTATACAGCACCTTTCGGAGACATCAGTCACACAGTGCTTCACGGTCAAAGAAATAAAATCAAATACAATCAAACTGAGTCAACAACAACAAATACACCAGGTAAAATATAAAAGGAAACAGACATAAGAGACAAATTAAAGCATAAAATACCACATGCTACCTAAATGCCTGTCTGTACAGATCTTGTTTAGCTGCTTTTTAAGTTCACAGGACCTCAAGCTTATTGTGAGACTAGTCCAAAACACAGGGCGGCAGACATCCATTCTTCCAGTAAATACTTTGAAGGCCATCTTTTGTCTCTAAGCTTTGTAAGAGATCTGTTTAGCTTGGTGCGTAGCTAAGATATACATACATAATGAATGAGTAAAGAAGGCTTGTATAAATGATTTGTTTTCAGAGGGCAAAAGTCAGCAAAAGAAAGGACGTTATAGAAATTCCATTGTGCCTGAGTCAGTTGCTTTAATCGTATTTCCAGCACCAAACATCAGGACCTCTTTAATGCGTCATGCTGCTCAGACCAGAACTGGCAGGACAAAATTTACTTAAACTATGACGAAAGTAGGTGGGATAAGAAATATTATGGGTACGATTCTAAGTATAAGCTGCTAAAGCAAGCATGACTGATTAACTAATATTAGCGACCCACAGTTTCTTAATGATCCATGTATATCAAGCAATGATTTGTCCTCCATCATGCAGTTTTTCCACCCTGCAGTTAAGAAACAACAATCAGCCCTTTTTGACTCAAAGGTCAGTCCCACATTTTCTCTCAGATTGGCTCAACATTAGTGAGTCCAGTAATTTGGCTATGAGTGGCTGCATGGTATGTGTCCTAGATCGCTAGACCACACCTATCTGATCTTTGCACTGGAGAGAACAAACTGCATTAAAAATCTGTAATGAGCATTTTGTTCCACTCTCATCGACTTTGATTCTCAAGGCTACATTTCGACACTGTGTGAGAAACGGCTTGCTAACAGAATTCCTTTTACAAAGATAGATCAACGAGGTCATAAATCAATAAGCCCATAAAGTAGCCAAGGTTGTGAGTCATACGTGCTCCATTTTGGTCTGTCGAGGATTAGCATTCATGTTCCTTGCAGGCAGTATCTTCCTGTGATCACTATCTGTATCTGAGTCCCTATCTACACTTGTCATTTCAAGTGTCTTGTATGAAGATAAAATCCACATGAGATTTAAGACCCTTCCTTGTACACTTAACCACATATACATCTCCACTGGGACCAGATTACACATCTGATCATGATACAGGGTAAGGCTTATTCTAATTCAGGAGATTAAGCTTGACTGAAGCTCTTTAGTATCTGCCAATTATGCCTGAACACGAATAACTTCTGCACTTAACTATCCATGAACTACCACAAACACATGGGTGGATTTTCTGTGAACTACAAGTGAGATTAAAGTTTTATGGTCTTCACAGGCTCTCACTCCCCTCACCTATACAGATTCAGTTCATTTAGTGGTTAGTGGTGTTGACCACGGGGGAGAACTGTGGCTAAATTCAGTGTATTTTCAGTGTTACTTTAGCTGCCGTTATCACAGGGGACAGACCCTGCCAAAGCTACTTCCATATAGCATTAATTGACGCATTAAGTAGTTTGCACAAAAGGATTTCTGTCCATTGAAAATGGTTCTATGATACAGCGACAATGTGTAAATGGGGTCTGAGTGTAAATGGGATGTCAAATTCCAGACAAGTAGCACCTTATTAAAAGTACTGTAAAGAAAAGCAGCTCCACACATTTTTCTTAGCCATGTTCCCTCACTAGTATTCAGGTACAACTTCACCAACAAATTACTTTTTTATGACATAGATGTTTCTCAAATTTGTATCTCAAAAAGCCCCTGAATATTGTACAGTAGGTAGGCACCAATCTTATCTTTATACGCAAAGACTTGTCCTCAATTATCTGACAGTCCCCTAGAGGAAAATTCATGTTTATATGATTAGTCTGCCCATATTGTCATAAGTCTATTAGCATAAAAATGCCCAAGAAACAGAGTTTTTTTAAAGCTAGGCCTGCAGGACTGTTTCTCTACTGACTGACTGTATATTGTTGCTGTCTGAAGTTTCTTCTCTCTGAGTGTTTTAACCTTTTGAGCCGTCTAGAACCCCAGAAGACCCAGTAGCTCTAGGCTCACACCTGCGCTCCAACTGAGAATCAAGACAACAACAGCAGCAGGAGCCCTCAGACACAAACACACAGGGAGAACCATTAGCATGTGCACTTACACGCAAATGCTCATATAATTTTTTCATTTCATCTATCTATAAAAATAAGCCACACTGTCAACTCACACACACCAACATCAGACAAAAATTCATGCAGTGACCAGCACAACAATCGTGACTTCAAACAGCTGGGTGGAGGCTACGATGCCACCGTCACCATTTTACCACCACATTTCTTGCTGCACTCTGGCAACAGTGTTACCATGGCAGCCATGGAAACAGAGAAGATTTTTTTCCCCTCTCAGTCCCACTGGAATTTTATCTACCAGAGACATTCTTTGTGGCTTCTCTCCATCCCTGTTTCTGCATTTTCTTAGGTTATCCATAGAAAACCTTCATACCATGACAGTAGTTCTCTTTAACCTCTGCGCACACAAGTATTAGGTGATGAAAGGAGAGTAATGGTCCCCTAACTTTAATAAAAAAACAATCAGGACATCATTAAGCTTACAGCAAATGAGATTCCAGTTATTAAGCTTTGTTTGTTTTGTTTTTTTACATTATCATCATTAATATTAATTCATGCTGTTTTGTGTGGTGCTTTTTCAGATATTCATTTTATCTCTATTTATTGTCTTACTGCTGGTGTGCATTCTCATTTGGATTGTCTAAATAAACCATACAGCCCATTTCCCAATTCTCTCAGTTTTGCATTTGAATGTTTGTCTGCGGATTCATTTGTATGTCTATCTCATCGTCTGGCTTTCATTTCCTTGCTCTACGTTGCACCTCTAATTAAAGCTGAGCTCAGTAGGGTTCTGGAAAAGGCATAAAGAAAATAGCCAGAATTTGAAAATAAAGCTTTTCTTCTGCAGTTCTCCCCACTCCCTTCTCTGTCCTAAGCTCCTCCCACCTGATGAGAATGGACATTAGCATACGCACATGCAACACAATGGTGTTAATTATTGCACTCACTCACACGCACAGCTTTTTCTCAAGGCACAACAACCTTCAGTAAACAGGAAACTGTAAACAGGACCGCCTCCCTCCTATTTGAAGTCTGATACAAACATTATGCGTGTCCCATCTCTCTGCTTGAATTCGCATCTCTGTCATTGTCCACCTCCAAAACCTCCAAAGCCATCAGTCTGTCAGAGAGCCGGACCGGGACCAGCAGCTTTAAACTGAGTTCCAATTGGGAGTAGCAGCACCAGGGTGCAGAGACAGGTCAGAATCTGACTTGAAACCGCATTGATGCATAAAAATCTATCACTGCTTTTCACTTCTGGGAGTCATTTTAATTCTGTTCTGTTGAGATTCTCGTATTATTCTTTTCTCCTTCTGCAATTCAAGCAGTCCTGTTGCTGCTTCCTATCCATCATCACTACTTGCCTGGTCTCCAAACTTGTTGTCTGTCTAGACTTGTTGTAGATTCATGCGCAATGAGTGAACAGGCTGAGTACGCACATAGGCAGGTAGGTAGGTTGACAGGCAGATAATCCGTCCAATCACTTTATTTTGGCTGAACGGACTTATTACAGGCCTGTCCCCAACACACATAGTAGATGTTTTGCTGATTTGTTCATTCCTGTCAAAATGTACATAGAATTTCAACAAATATAACAAAAAATGCTTCTAAAATACATCACCTACCCTCGCTTTAAGGTTAATAGCAAAAGATTGGAAAAGACACAGCAGCACAGCAGATGATGCCTCTGTGTCCCTTGTTAAGACTGCACTCAATATCTTTACTGAAGAGCCCTTATCTCCCAACTCTTCACAGCCGGGCCCTGTCTGATGATGGTGGACAGGTCTACCCTTGGTGCACAAAAATGAATCTATTTTGTTGTTTCTCTGTGAAAGCTGCAGTGGCTTTACATCTCTGTGGTATACTCTACTTATCGTACTCTACATCTGCATCTCTGAGGTCATCCACTCACTAACTCAACAGTACAGTTTGTACCGTCTTCAGTAAATATAGCTCCCTCTCTCCCTTCCCAAATCCAAATAAGTTTGAAACGACTTGCCAGTAGATATTAAGACAGCCTGCCTGTCCCGTATTTTCATTTCCTCATATTTTTTAGACTTATCTTTATAGATTACAGCTGTTAACCTATTATTGCACAGTATACAGAACATATTACTCTGTCATCTCCAATGTTTTTCACTTTTATCTGATTTTGATTTAATTGAAATAAGCAATGCAAAGAAGCAAGCCAAGTACAAATGGTTTGTTTTATATGAAAATATTGAATGAGAAAAAATAACACAAATAAATGGACTGTACTTATATAGCACCTTTCTAGTCTTTACGACCACTCAAAGCACTTTACGTTACAACTCATTCATACATTGATGGCAGGAGCTACCACACAGGGTACCAACCTGCTAATCAGAGGGAATTTGACCATTCATTCTCATACCGTTGGCGCAGCAACGGGAGCAATTTGGGGTTAAGTGTCGGGATTTGAACTGCCAATCTTCCAATTGAAGGACGACCGCTCTACCTCCTGAGCCACAGCCGGCCAAATGAGCCACAGCCGCACAAATATAGATGAATGAACATGCCTGTGGTGTTGCAAGCATCTAAGCTTTCAAATGAGTGACATTTACTCCCAAGGAGAGCTCATATCTGTGACTGGAGTGTAATTGTAAAGATTATGAATCTAAAAATGATGACTAAATGGAAGGAAGAAATCACTGGCGATATGCTATTTGCTTTGGTGTTAAATGTAGCTAATATACACAGAGTTATGTAAGATCAGTGTACAGCAGAGCAAACACTCACTCCAGCAGGTTTCCACTGTCAGCATGCAGAAATATTAGCCTAGTGGAGGGTTTATAGCTGTGTCCTTGTTTTCACATTCAGTTGAATTTATAAGAAATTTACCCATTTGAGGCGCAAATTGAAAGCTCCCACTCTGGTTTTTCAGAAGAAGTAAGATGAAGCACGGAAGTATGATTTTTGTAAGGAGGGTGCTTTTGTATCCACTTTATTTTATTCATATTGAAAGCACATTGCTCGTGGGGCCAGTAACTGGTGCTTGATATTCTGTGCCAGGTCTTAGATCCAAGAGTGACAAGGCCACGACAAGGTAATAATGTTGTGGAATCACACTGCTCAGTCACAGAAAGGCTTCATTATCAAGTCAAGTGTGAAAAATGCTTAGTAGGTAGTGAGGATTTCTGTGTGATGAAGAGGTGAAGAAGATATGTCATAGACACAAGAGGACCAATCAGGGAAGTAATTATGGAAAAGATGAGGTACACAGTATACACACACAAAGTGGCCACAAGATTAAGAGAATGACAGATAATGAGTGCATACTAATGCACACTGACAGCCATACAAGCAACAGTTTTATTATTTACACACAACAGGCTCCCCAGTAAAAGCTGCCGCTCTCTGCCTTCCGTAGCAGTGATGATGATGTTTAACTTGGTGCCTGGTTCTCCAAGGAGTCAAACCTGTAACTTATCTCTTTCTGCCAAAACAAGATTCACTCAACGCAGGCAGGGTGATTCCTGAGACTGAGCAGACGCCGTCTACTACACACACGCACACATTTACACACACTCACATGCACATTCTACCCTCTCTCAGGCTGATTAGAAAGATGACTCTTTGCTCACTCCCAGCGGAAGGAAGTGCTTTTAAACAGCTGAGCTATCACTGTAACAAGGACCATTCTCTGAAGTCTCCAGAACAATGCTGCTGCAATGGCTTCATTTTCTTCCTGTGATACCATGATAGCAAGTGCTGTTTTTAATAATTCACGAGTGTGTGTATGAATACTAACACCCAAACGTTGCTTAACATTCACCCTCTACTAGCTGTCATGTTTCATCTATAGAGCATACTGAAGTGAAAGACAGTTTTACACATAAAATGGCACCTGTCAAAATGCATGTTTGTGTATATCCGTGCAGTTTGTGAGTGCAATTTGATTGCTTTATTTGTCAAATTCTCCGATGAAAAGGGGGAAGACAAGTTGTCAGTGCAACAGCCCTCAGATTTTAACCCTGAGTCATTTAGTTTCCAGTCAATTTAATGCAGCCATTTTCATAGCTAAACTTGTTTTTCCCAATACCAGCAGACACACGCTCCTTTAGACAACTGAAACCTAATTTTCAAATGTGCATGGGACCATGAAAGACATCCTATTATAAAAAATGACCGCCTAATGTGGACATTGATCATCATGAGAATAAATGCTTGTCAAATCTGCATGTAAAACACAGTTCTCTAACTATTTGTGTGAAAGAGTGAGTGATAGGAAGAGAGAATATGTGTGTGTGTATGTGTGTGTACGTGTGTCTGTGCTGGCAAATACCCAATGGTCTACTTAATGGGTTGTACCAAATAGGATTTCCTTTCAAACACACGCTCCACCTCATCTGAATCTCCCTTTAAATGTTCTGTCTGGCTCGGTACTTCTCAAAATGAATTATGACATTGTTACTGTTCGAAAAGTATCATAATCTAGTCATATGCCCAAGCATTCGTGTGCATTAGATATGATCCCAACTCAGGGCTCCGCTGAGTTTCTGCAGTGACGTCTGAGACCACTATCATTAAGATGGAGAACGCAGATAATCAGTCTCACTGATTATGTTAGTAGTGACTGGCAGTGACCTCAGTCTCTAAGGAAGGACTGCTCCAAAAACATTGTTAGAATTCCTTGTTTAGAGCCAATGTGACTGAACATTATGCAGATTTTTTTTTAATCTTTGTACCACACTCTAGTATGATATTTGAATATTCTAATAAGGTTCATATTTGAGCTTGAAAGGTTGTTCTTGACCTTGGACCTTGACCTAGAGCAGCAGTTTTCTGCAGTTGCTAAGGAGGATTGTGCCCTGGGATAGAAAAAAAGCTAGTGGACTTATGATTTATTTTTCAATAGTCTTTACAAAAAATAGACTGGGCCACACAACATTATTTTTTCAAATTATGTCTTTACCACTGATGTCATGTAATGCAGTATTGCCTAATGCAGCATAGCTTTACTGTATGTCACTCCGTGCTGAATTGCATCCTGGTTAGCTGTCATGTCCAAGTCTAAATGAATGACACTTTTATGCTATAAAGGAGCAGAAGGCCCCTATATCACTTCTGTCTGTAGACAAAAAAACAAAACAATTTCATCTCAATTCCCTTGAAGTGTCTGTCACTCCTGTACTTTATTTATCACCATTCTCTTTTGTCCATCACCCCTACCCTTTTCTTCTCTTCTCTTTGGCCAATATCTTCTTAATTGTGGTCAAAATTAGATGATAAAGCAGACCTTTTATGTAAACTGAGTCTAATCCAGCACTTTTCTTCCTTCCTTCATCTATAATCCCACCTCATTTGCTACTACTGGCAGAGCTATACGCCCATCATGGTCATAACTCTCCACTTAAGTGTGTCTGTATCCTGGAACTAAACATAACATATCGATTAGCCAAGCCTGTTGAGTGCAGTGTACAGACAAGGTGTAAGTGCATCTCTAAAGGCTCAAGTCAGGGCACGAAAACTTACTTAACAGGATCCATTTCTGTTGGGAAAGTGCAAGCAAGCCCTCACATGATGGTAAACCAATAGCCCTCTCAGTCCCTCCAGGAAATTACAATAATTCAAGGGAATGAATTAGTACAAATTCAACCAATTGCAATTTTGTCTAATCCCTGTAATACATCCACATGAAAAAGTGTGACTGGTTCCAACATAAATGGATAAATAAATAGTTGATTGAAATCTATATTATTGATTTAGTGTATTTATTTTTCTGAGCCTTTTAATTGTACAATGTTATGGTCATTTAGCCAACCAGAGCAGTGATTTAGCTTTTTTTAAACTATATATCCAAGATATTGCTGTGCTAGCTAACCACCTTCTTTCTAGGCGATCGTCAGCTCCATTCAAACCAGTGTGGTTTGACTGACAAGGTTTCAAAATGAAGTGATAGATAATCTATGATAGTGCACATTATGTGTGTGTTTTACTGTTGTCAGAGTCCTGTCACCACTTTGTTTTAAGACAGTGCAGATTGATTTGGAAAGCAATCAAACACAAGGCTCACTGTGATGAATTACTGAAATCAAGCCAGTTTCAAATATGTGAAAAGTTAACTTTCATAATATTCTGAAATGAATATGAAATAAATACTGCCCGCTTTGCACTCATGTAAAATATAATGAAGTAAATGGGCTAAATTAGGCAAAATCACGGTACCGGTCCTTTAAGACTGGGACATCTGGGATATGACCCTTCAAGATCATTTTACTCTCACTGAAACTAATTAAACAATCTTTCTTTTCTCCAGCTGACTTAAAAATCAAGTTAAAATAGTTGTCGCAGACGTTGCGAACTCCACCAGAAGTTCTGAAACAAAGAAACACTGAAAATTATCATTATTTCAGCTACTTAAAGACTTTGTGATGGAAAAGCTTTGTGTGTGCTCTTGATTAGTCTGACTGTGTTCAAAGCACCGTGTACAAATCAGAACCACACACAGTTTCTCTAATTGAGTCATTTTATGTAATGGCTCTAAATTGTTTCTGAGAGTACTTTTAATAGGTGACAGACTCGAATAATCTCGTCATTATCACAGTTAACAATGATATCATTACATTATGAGTTACCTATGCTGTTGAAGGATAGAGAATGGATGCTGTACACAGTTTCATGCATGAACTCCTCTGAGTCCACATTAGCAGGTTCATCATCTAAAAGACGAGATGTAATTACTCATGCGTTTGACTTAGGAGACCACACGGTGTAAATTGAAATTGCAGGATAAATTCTCCTACCTCCTACCGCATGTAGCTCAAATTAGCTGAACCCTACTACACACTCATGAGGTTGTTGTGTGATTTCCATCGGAGGCCGTCACCTCTAACGGACTATGTGGTAGCTGAATTCCTCTGTACATTCTTATGTAGACACATAAATTAAAACAAAGACAGCCACCCTCAGAAACAGTGCCAGTGACCCTGTTAGACTGTAAACACACCTCTGCCAATGTAGACAGTTACATCATTTGTTCCATGCAGAGTTTTTATTAAGCGGCCACCTCACTGGCAAAGCTCTTACGTACACCTCTCGAGACACCGGTGGGAAGGACAGGCCAGTGCACTGGTGGAAGGCAAAAGAATATACAAAAAGAAAACAGACAGACTCTGTGTCGCCTGTGGGAAGGGGAATATTTTATCCCACAAGAGTTGGCTCATCTCCCTGTAGACACTTGTTGCCATAGCAACAGGAGCTCTGTCAGGTTGGCTGGTCAGAGGTTTGGGATCACGGGACATGAAAGGGGTCAGCAAGGGGTGTGCAACCTTGACGCCATCACCGACACGTTGCCTCTGCACTTCAACTCTTGCCTCCTCATCCCCTCCTTTATGGGCCCAAGAGACCCCCGACCCCCCCACTATGCACTTCATGCATTCATTCATAGCTGGGTCACACACAGATTTTCACCCCAAACAAAGACAAGTTAACCAGCTCACAGTGTGTAGAATTATTTACCAGTTCAACTGTGATTTTACTGAGTTCTTCCAACACACGTTTAGACTACATATAAGTAATACAACAACAATATCATGAATGGTCTATCATATATGGTCTGCCAGTACTATCAATAATCATGCACACATATATGACAAAAGTAATATAATTACTTATTATTACATTAACATTACCCATTTAGTTCATATTGGCACTTAAGAAGACCCTCCCCTACATTCCTTTATTTCAGTTTAAACTATGTGCATGTGCACTTTAAACCAACAGACCTTATCTCATCTCACCTTTAGTGAGTCTATTTATCACTCTATCCTAAGACACATTTCTAGCTATTTCCCATTTCCTGCCTCGCATAAACACACATTTTTCTTCCTGACACACTCTCTTATAACACACTAGTTCTCAAATGTGCGTGGTCAACCATCTGTCCTCTCCTTCCTCAGTCTCCTCTCCTTACTCTATTAGGCTGACTATTCAAATCTCTAGTCTGATAGACCACCTACTCACCGCTGTGCATCCTTTATAGCTGGAGCTCTGACACATGAAAGAGCAGAGGCAGTAAACCTTGCCATTTAGCTCACTAGGGATCTCGCAAGCCACTTAACTGCAGTGTTGTGAAAGCAAAGTGGACTGGGGATGGGATGTGTTTTATCATGACCGAGTAACAATGCTATCGCTGTGTTTCACGCACCCATTCATACAGTGACAGTGTGATCACCTTCTCTGTGTCGACGCAGGACTGATAACTCACTGGCAGAAAAACCCCTAATTCTAGAGACAAAGGCAACAGATTTCAGTGTGTGTGTGAGAGAGAGATGTGTGTGAGTAAGTGACGTTATCTGTCATCTGGAGAAACATGTGGACCTTCAACACAGATTTATGCAAGCACTTCGGATGTTTTTCCAGGTGCCTGTGGAGACTCACTCTTGACAGTGGCAGTCCTGGTGCAGTTGTAGAGAATAGCCAGCTCTCCGAACACCTTTCCTGGCCCCATGGTGCAGAGCTTCAGGCTCTCCTTTGTCACCTCCACCTTGCCGTCTGAAACGTACAAAGAAATACAGATTAGACATTAGACATAATGCTATTCAAAATGCATTTATTCTCCTGCCTGATTACCCAGGTGTATGAGTCTTTTGCTACATTCAATATGAGGAGCAAACAAACTTTTAGTAATGAAATGGAGTGGATGATAGGTATCTGAGGGCCTTTGCTTCATTTTAGGGGCACTCAGCCAGATTGTTCTTGACTCACTGGTCTAGAAAAAAAATAAGATTATTTTGCAGAGCTGTGGAGTTTCCAAGGACTACTGGCCTTCTACCAAGACTTGTGCATGGCCTTGTTAAATTGCATTGCAGTAGCACCAACTTGAGAAAAATCTGCTTAACGCTTAATACTCCATCACTCACAGACACAGTATGCTCTGCCTTAAGGTACAGACTGTTGTGATCAGTATACTGAATGTGGGATATCACAAGAAATGTTCTAAAATAATAATTTTAGTGTTTATCAATTCACACATTCACCATTCTTTTCCAATGCTAACATACGTTTTACATGACCTAACATTTCTGGCATAGGTGGACTGATATAGCAATGTTGAAAGAACAGGTTCACATCTTAAAACAACATTCACATGCTTGTATGGTCTGTACATTGAAACACTTTTTAGTCACTGTAATAATTCTTCCTGACCACACAGACATGATTCATTATTAATGTGATTCCAATGCCAATAATGAGAGTCAAGTCATAGTTTGCTGTAATAATACTTTCTGAAGTTAAGCCGAAATCGATATGAATCAGCCCCGTCTCCTCAATAATATTTATTATTACCAAATCTCTATAGCAATAGCAGGTTTTCAGGAAACATAATGAGGAAATGTTAATTAAGACATCTGGCAGAAAACAAAAGTGTTTTTCTTTTTTCCCCCCAGAATATCAAATTTATCAGTAGCACATCCGTTAATAGTAACAACAACACTGTTAAACTTTGTTGTGTTTGTTATTTTACAGGTTGGTAATGTAATTTCTAGAAAACAGGATTGCTTCAGTGGTATTTTGCAAAGTCAACTTCCAAAGTTACAGCATGTTAACTGCCAAATTTCTTCTGGCAGATTTATTTTTCTTATAGTCTGTCCACCTCAGCTCAACAGGGAACTGCTGTCTGGGGAAAACACAAAAAAGGGAATGTGCCACTCAAAAGACTAACTTTGGGCAATACCCACTCGATTTGATTTTTTCGGACTACTTTAAGCATCACATTATCTTCAGCTGAACTTGAGGAGCAACACAGAACGAGGACTGTGGATTTATTGCTTATCTCTTACAATTGCTTTTGGAAAAACTCTTTTGATAGCCTGCATTGAGGAAATACAGCAACCAAAACCCTTTTGATCTACATATGGGCATGCAAGTATTGCCCTAAGATAGACTCAAAACAACGTGAACTTATCCTTTAAGGGATCACTGACCGCATTCATCTCATTAATACAATATACTCCAATAAAAATGGGATTTTGCCAACAAGTACATATGAAAAAACCCTTAAGCTAGTATATCAATTTCTTCTTCAACAGTGTAGAAAGCTCATTGCTCCTGCAACTCGGGGATGACTGCTGCCACTGTGTTTAGACAAGCCTCATCGAGGATATATGCTTTCCTGGAAACTCTGCATTCCAGCGAGACTATAACTGTGATTCACCGAGAGCAAAAACCCATAGAAAATACTTAAAGTCTGCTCTAGGCAACTGATGAAATATAGCAAGATAATACGAGTAGGCGAATCATCCTCAGAGGAAACAGTTTGACACGTTATCTTGTTGGAGAAGGCCTCAAACCCCTTTGACAAAAAGCCTCCAAAAAACTTGCCTGTCTCAGAACTAATTCTGTTGCATAGTTTTTTTTACATCTTAATGAAACTATGGAGGGCCATTTTCAACATAATAAACAATGTATTTTCCATTTACGTTCAGCATGAAACGATACACAGTGGAAAATCTTAATCTCTTAAAGAATGCAACCATCAAGCCGTCTACTTTCCTGCCCTTGTTTAACAGCCTTTTTGTGCCTTCTCGTAACAGCTTTTCCCCTCAAATAATGAAGAAACAGTTGAGAAAATGGAAATGTTATGCCATAAAAAGTTACTTTCAGATATTTAACAATGCTGTGTTAATGGCAGTAATGGCAAAACCCAACACAGGACAGAAAAACTTAACTCTGATTAAGGCAGTATTAGGAACTATCCTCCTCTAAAACGGACTTATTGATGAAAGTAAGAATTATATAAAATTCACCATCACAATGTGGCTGTGCTGATAAGTAATCATGGTTTTGCTTTATGAACATAGAAAAATGATGAAAACACTGTTTGTACATTGTAATTTGTCACATTTCACCTTCTACTCCTTCCAAACAAACTGATCTTTGTCACTTTTATGAGCATAAAATCGATCACTTCATAAGTACCCCTTGTGTTTGTTCACAAAAGCAATTGCAGGTTTCATAAACTGAGTACAGTTGAAATATTATTTGTTGTGTCAGTCTTGTCTCAGAAAGTCTATAGACTATAATTAGTGAGCTCAATTCACTATAAGATTTAACTCTGGAGAGCAGCCAATAAGAACTGATTGAGTTCAACACATATAGTATGTGTCAGACTAATCAGTGAACTGTGAGGGGGGTTTAGATGATGACGTGACTCATCACCTCTCGAAGGCTCCTGGACCTGTTCAACCTGGGTGTCATAGATAGGGAATGCAGCAGAGCTCAGAAACTGATGAATGGAAATCAGCAAAGGTCTCTCGACAGCTGCTGTGTTTTTCTTGTTTGAAAATTGTAAGGAAATACCAAAGACATCCCTGTGTGTTTGGTGCATTTTTCTAATCAGGTGTAGACATGGTTGTTGTCTGAGTGAAGGAGGGAGCTGTCTGTCATCAGCCTCAAACACAATGTTTGCAATGCCTGTTGAGCTTTGCTGTATCACAACAAACGAATGAAAAAATGTTGGTTGTTGCTGGGTGGTTCTAACTATTAGTCTCTCAACTATTAGTCTCAAGAGGAGGAAAGTCTATGGTGGAGTGCAAACAAAGAGGGGCTCTGCAGTGACACACAGAAAAAAGATCTATATATCTGTATCTGTACAGATTACTGATGTCCTGCAAGGACACAAGACACAGAGCCTCATGAAGTGCAATGCAGGGCAGTCTATGATTGAAAAACAGCAGTGTCTTGTGGGTTCATGTCAGGATAAGGAAAGCAACATCAGGTAGTAGAAACTTACAGTAAGGCTTGGCTTGGGCAAAACTATTAATTTCCTGTGCAGAGCCGTGTAATGTTTCAGGCCAGAGGAAGGTGAGTAGTTGGACCCATGTCCACACACACAAGCACATGGTCAAGCTTCCTGTTTTCGTGTCTAATAAGGCCTGCTTTATCACATTCTTTATTACGGAAGGACCAAACGTACTTGAAATTCACCTCTCGTATGCAAGTGCTATTCAAATCTTATTCAAACAACAACACCACAGGCAAATGTGCTCTCTCTCTTTGGGCAGCTGATCTGATATCAAAGTACAGTGCATTTACATCTCACTGAGCCATGTAACAATAGCCGTGTACGTGTCGTCTGAAGGCAAATTAAAACTGCGATAATAGGAGGAACTGAAAAATTCAAAATACATAAAATACTGTATGTATAATGTTAAGCAATTAGATTTTTCACTGTCGATGTATCACAGTATGTCTCCAACCCCTGAGGCTATGCAGCTATGTTAATGTCTGATCATTTGAATGCACACAGTACTGCGCTCCTTGTCGCAGGGCATCAGGACAGACCTCCAAGCAGACTTCCCTCTGGCTCTAGTCAGATGTGATTCTGCATTCCAAATCATTCCTCTGTGTTTTGGGTTGATTTTAATCTCATACAAAAAAAAGTGAACGTGCTCCTACTAGTCCTCTGTGATGTATAAGGACCAGTTTGTCTCTAGTAAGTCATTTGTCTTTTACAGAAAGTGTGATAGTTACAAAGCTTGATTGATTTAAACATGCTGCTGTAAGCCTCATGTGACAAAATTCTCTGTTAGCACCAAAATACATGAAAAGGACATCTGTTAACTTCCACGTGGAGTCATTCACACTGAGGCCACTAGACCATGTCCATAAATAAATGTGAGTTTCAAGGGTCAGGCACAGGATAGTGTTTGATTCCTCCTCCTCTTCCATTGACAGTTTTTATGTTTCCCGAGCAGCACAAAATGAACATCAAGAAACAGGATGTGAGGGAGTTCAAATCCCATAGAGGATAACATACAACCACCATCCCATCCTGATTGGCCTTGTTCTTCCACCACTGCAGAGAGGGTCAAATTACGAAATCTTATCCCTATCCATTAGAACCACACAGGAAAACTGACACCACATCAAGCAGAACATTGTTTTATCCTGTTCCCGCTGAGCAAAAATGGAGCCATTACCACAGAATTGTTTTCAGGTGGTACAATGCCCAAGTTGACACGTCTGACTTCAGGTTCAACAGCGTTTTCTGTGAGAAAAACAGTCATAGTCTGTCTGACAGTTTTGTTTGGTGGAGGAAAAGCCTTGGGAGAAAAGACGACCGAGGCTGAAAGCTCTTTTGGTCAAGCGTGGGATCAATTCAATAGGGACCAAGATGGGCTCAGAAAATTCCATCTGCCTTTTCTTTTTTTTCTTTAAAAGATGCGGTCCGAACGGTCTCATAAATTGCAGTTTATTCAAAAGCTTGACTGAAATGGGGCTGTAATGGTAGCTTTTTTTAGTACATCAGCTCAGAGCAGTTATTTATGTTTTCACCTTGTTTTTCAAAGAGAACAATATGACATCAAAAAACCCAAACATTCAACAGAAAAATATTCATAGTGGCAGCACAGCGAGGAGACACCAGCAACTGAAAAATAAAATAAATTGATCTCAAGAAGAATGCAGCACTCTGCTTCACATTCAGTAGAGAGATATTCAAAGGGTAAGATGTCAAAATGTGTCTGAGGCTAATAAATGGACCTTATTAAATTAATCGCCATTTTTAAAAAATGGTCATTCTTCCTGATCACAGAACTGTGACTATGTTCAGTAATTATTAGTTTGTTCTGCATTAGTGTTCAAGCACAAGCCCTGCATTACCAATTCTTTCCAGTTAAAAACAAAATTAACCCTAGAGTTTAAGAAAATAAGGATGTGAGCCGAAGCCAGAACAGCAAGAACAAACACAGAGAGAGGCAGAGGAAGAGAGAGAGGAACAGCTCTGTTATGTTATTAATTGCGGAGGATGGCTCAGAATGGTAGAGACTTAATTCAAGTTCAAAACACCCTGGCACTGGAAATGACAGAAACACTGACTGCTGTTGTTTCAGGGAATCCATGTTTGTATAAGTGTGTAACAGAGCTGAAAGAATACAAGCAGTAGGATGATGCATGGCTGGGGAGAGTCTGGGGATGGAGGGTGAAGGCAATGGTGTTAAATAGAAATCTGTTTTCAACTAGAGCTGCAGCAATTAGCAGAATAATCCATTAGTTGCCCACTATTTAACTCATTGCCAACTATTTTGATAATTGATTAATAGTTTTGAGTCATTGTTCAAGAAAAAAAAGTCAAAATTCTCTGATTCCAGCTATTCAAATGTGGTTTCTTTAGTCCTATATGATACTAAACAGAATATTTTCAGGTTGTGGGCAAAGACAGACATTTGAGCTTTGGGCTCTGGCAAACAGCAATCAACCGTTTTCACCATTTTCTGACATTTTAAGGACCAGACAACTACTAGAAAATAATCAACAGATAATCAAAGTAATTGTTAGGTGCTCTATTTTCAACTTGCAGAATGCAAATGTTAGAATACTTTCAGCAAAAGTGTTTAAATGGTGGCAGAAGGGCGCTGCCATCCACTTCTGTAACATCTTGACATAGATAAGTATTGTGGTCACACAGGCTTGAAGTAGAAAGAATGGTTAGCAGTATGACTCTTTTAACATCTATATTAAACACTGTGTATTAATCCAGACTGGATAATCAAACATTGTAACTGATGTTGCTCCAAAGACATTGTTTTTTTTTTTGTGTTTGCTATGTTTGTTACCCTCTTGTGACAGTGTTTCCCTGGGTTTCCATGACCACACAGTGAGCCATGGCAGCAACTTGTACGTTTACATGAGCAGCAGCTGCCCTCTCTTTCCTTGCCACTGCAGCTGCCACCAATAATATTGTAGTTTTTATTACATAACAGTAGTGTTTTCATTGGAAATAATGGAGGCGGGGGTGGGAAATTGCTCGCTGTCTGAAAGTACTCTCAGTTGTAGTGAAGGTAACTCTGGATCTCCTACACAAAGCATGGAGTGAAGGACAAACAGAAAGACGATGAGATTTTTGCCCTGAATCCCTCATCCTGTGGAGCAGCACGTCTGCAGCACCTACTAAAAATATACTTGGTGGCTGTTGTGAGCTTTCTGTCAACAAACTTGTGGAGAAGTCTGTGTACCACAGCAGCTTCAGGGATCTTACCCACAGAAGAGGGAAGAGGGGGATTGCAGTTCCTGTGCTGTGCAGCTGAAAGCCATTAATGGGGATGTTGTATGAAGTCATACCAAAATTTTTCAACTTGTAAAGTATGTGAATAATTAACCCTAATATAGAGGATAATTTGGGACTCACATTGGTCAGTTGTTTTCTCTCAAAACGTTCTCCTTCTCCTGACTCTTGAACTGAGTGAGAACTGAACAGGATATGTTGAGTTAATCAGCTGACTGACTAGTAAAGCACAACATTCAGCTGTTTAAGCTGGAGTGCATTAAGTTAAGTTGCCTCTTATTGAGAGACATAGGTGCTACCTTTTAACTTGACAAGAGCAAACAGTTTTGTATTTATATATGCACTGCTCTGTTGGTTGGTGCAAAATACCTGACATCAAACACCAGATTTAAATCTATGCCATTTTTATATTACAGGGACAACAAAAGGAAAGCAAGAGTAGCGGGGGAGATCACAACAGGAGTGGGGTGAGAAATGCAAGAAGGCAGATATGAAGAGAGGATAAGAGAAACGGGCACAGCAGGGGAGAAAGAAGCAGGAAGACAAGCAGGAACACCTGATGCTATAGGTGAGAATCACATCGTTTGAGATGAGAAGCACTTAAAAATCTTTTTCAGCTCAACTGAGGCATCCTCACACAGGGCTCCATGCCAACAGCATGGTGGAAAATTACACTGCAGTTTTGTACAAGTGGTTGGTGGGACCTAAAGACACTAAACAGTCTGTCAGCTGGGTATGAAGGACGGCTGCTTTCATCCTTTTTTACATTCCACTTTGGAGACGAGGCTCAGGCAAGAACACACTGCAGTGCTATATATGTCTTCTTTTGGAGCTCTTCTGCTTCACACTGACAGTTCCTTTCATTCAGTGGAAGTAATCGGACATTTGAGGTGAGACACGACAGTTATATTCCCTTGTCTAGAGCCTCTCTCCTTTCTCTGTTTTTATTAAAACATTATAATAGGCCTGGTCCCATCACTGCTGCTCCTCTACTTATCAAACTCTGATAATGCTTCCTGTGTTGACAAGCTGATTGATAGCCAGAGCAGGGGGCAGTGAAAATTAGCATTTTGTATTCACAGACCAAATCACAGCGTTGTAATTAGCAGTTGGCGACCACGCCACGTGCACATACTGTAGCTTTCTTTTATGCAGACCAGACATAATTAGACAGCTTCAGCAACAGAATACAGATTAATGTGGCATCTAAAGTACCACAATAATGGGCCCCTCTAATTTCCGCAGGCTACTCTCATTTCAATAGCCTGCTGTATGATCATATAAGAAGGCACTTAGAGGGATTCACTGTCAGTCTTATCCCAGAGTGTTGATGTCTGCAATTATTACACACACTTACAGTAGTTTCATGCATAAAAAGTACACATGTATACAAGATGACACAGTCTACAGTAACTCTTAACAACTCTGTGAGGCGGTACTTAGTAAGCAAAGCTTTGAGCTAAATGCTAACATGTTGATGTTTTAATATTTGCTACTTTCATCATCTTTGTTTGGCGTGTTAGCATGCTAACATATGCCAGTTCGCACTAATCAAAGGCTCATGGGAATGTCATTCGTTTTGCAAGTATTTCATAAGAAAGGATCACATGCTGCTTCTTTAACCTTTATGCTTCACTAAACCCTTTTCAAGATCCCTTAGTGTCCAAAGTGTTTTGTTATCAACCTTTACGCAAAGATATTTTGTATTCGCTTTTGGAAATTGAGGTAATTAAGATACAACAGTGATAAGCTCTGACTGCGTATGTATGTGAATGCACCTACACTAACACTACCACACACACATACACACACACACAAAGGCAGCTCATAACAGTGAATTATACATAGCACAAAAATGTGAGGATTCCCATGTCAGGAGATGAGGGTATTTGACAGAGGCAATCAAAGTTCAAAAAGACATCAAAGAGATTAATTTTAACTCAGGAGATTCAATGAAATGTCTGCAGTGACAGAAGAGATTTAAAAGAACCCCCTTATCGCAAAGTCCTGCAAAGCTTGATGCCAGTGACACTGATTGATGAAACAGGCCTTCAAGCTCATTGTATTCAGTTTTCTTTCAGAATGTAAGTTAATAAAAGCCAAAAACTCTGGTGAACCTGCAAGGCTGGACATTGTCACTGTCCTCAGATAACAATCTTTATATCTGCATAAAGCCAGTGCAGAATTGTACATGTTACTGGATGCTTTTGTTAAATTCTAACTTTTCCTTTATTTTTGCAGCTATTGCCATGTTCAGTATATGAGTGTGAACTTGCTAGTCCAGAGGTGAAGGGAGGATTTATCTGTCACTGTAGTAGAGCAGATTACTCATGCTATATCTTGTATTCTCAGTTTGAACCTCAGCAAGCACAGAGCTTATCCAGTCACAGCAGACTCTCAGCATTACTCCAAGTGCAAGCCCACCACCACCCAATACATACACATACTAACAGCAGTATACACAATACAGTACAGGTTATGTTCAAGGCAATGGATAGAGCTTCAAATATTTGCATAATATTCAGCTCATATGATGGTTGTGAGCTCTTTGTGACTGTCTCTGCTTTTCTTTCTTCCTCCTCCACTCTCCCTGTGTCACACGTGCACACACACACACACACACACACACACACACACACACACACACACACACACACACACACACACACACACAGCTTTTATAGTCTTTCCAGATGAAGAACTCTCAAAAGCAGGGTTATCCACAAAGGGGATAAAGGCTCAGGGATCATTCACAAATTGCTCATTAATTCTCTCACTAAGGTGTATTCATCAACCTCTAGAGATTGAAAATGGGGATCAATTCTTATTCTAGGGTTCAGAGAAGATAAAAAAAAACAAAAAACAAAGGCCATCTCACACTAATCAGAGGAGTAGAAGAGACAGAGAGAGTGAGAGAGAAATAAAGGTATAGAATATAAAGGTGGAAAGTATAATGAAAATGAGGTGAGCTGGACAGATGGGAGGAGGAAAGCAGAGGAATAAGACAGTAGAGGAAAAGAAGAAGCAACGAGCAAATTGGGGAAGATGGTGACAAAAGGACAGATTGGGGTCACAGTCAGTAAAATGCAAGGAGGAGTGATAAAAAGAAGCGTGCATGTCTCCGGTCTCGTATTTGAGCATTTTGAATTGGTACCAGTATGTGTGTGTGTGTAAGTGAGAGAATGAATGAGAGAAAGTGACAAAGAGAACAACTTAGAGGCAGAGAGGGCAAATGAAAAAAGACACATCAGAGAAAGAGGATTTTCACTTGGTGTTTCAGGGCAGATGGTGTACTGCTCAGGGTAGGTGAGATTATTAGTCTACACGCATACACATTATTTGCACATAAATGGCACATTAGCTGAAGTTATAGCTTTCTTGATAGACGTATTTCAAATCATTACACTTTGGCATATTAGCAACTGCAGCTGGATATTTTCCCACCTTCTGAAAAAAATCAATAAGCTATTTGAATCTGTTGTGTTGAATATAAAACTGTATTTCCTGCTTTTGCCTTTATTCATTTTCTTCTCTTTTCACTGCTTCTGATAAATAAAACCCAGTTTCCAGTGTAGTGCTGATCTATCGAGGCTTTGCTTCTAGTTAATTCACTGTTACATTCTGAGCTTTAAACTAGAAATCAAATCATAAAATGCCGGGAAGTAAAAATATTTCCTGCAGATTCGTTCAAAATAATTGATTTTTCATCCCTGAATATTGCATCAACTGTGACGTCTGTCAAGTGAAGAAAAGAAATTAACACGCACGCACACACACACACACACACTCTCTCTGTATGTATAGAGATCTCCAAAGGTGCAAGTATTAATCTATATCTTTATGTGACATTTCATCCAGCAACAGCACAAAAATGTAATTACACATGTATTTTATTTAATAAAGTGTCAATCTAGTTTCTCTGCACTTGCTGCTGTTTCATTTTATAGGGGCAAATTTCAAAAGTTACCACGTGTAAGTGGAAAGATAGAGGGGCATCACCTTATCCTCACAGTTCCCTTTACCGTGTGTGTGTGTGTAAGAGAGATAATAATGGTGAGTGTTTAAATGTCATTCCAATTACAGACCCAGCACCTTTTCCCCTGATGACGCCTTAATAAACCTCTACTGAGAGTCTCATTAGAGTTATCATGAGAACCAATAGCTTTGAAGAGGGCTAGCTATATGTGTGTGTCAATTCCATGGTTATAATGGTACTGTGTGCATATAAGTGGGCACACATACACACACATGCAGTCGATCTCACATTCGATTTTAGACCCACAAAGTTGAAATTGAGTTCCATGTGGTGTCTTTTCAGCAAAGAGGAAGAACCGGAGTCTCAGCAGTGGGTAAGGTTCATTATTAACCTACAATTGACTGCTGTACAATGCTGTAGAGATACAATGAGCAGCATTTTCTCTATTGAATGTTGTCAAGATGCTGTACTTTTTGGGGCACATCAAACCAGACTTTGTGAACCTCACTCTGCTGAGCCTTTTCCCAAGATACTACTTTGACAGCAATAGCAGCTACAATTTGAGGTCTGCATTAGTTAAGTTGCCAGGCAACAATGCAGTGAAATGGGTTTGTGTTATCACGTTTCTGTAACCCGACACATTTTCTATTTTAACATCACCTTATTAGTATGTGAATATATCATAATAATTACTATGATCAGTAGATAGTTTATGAACAGCAGTAGTAACAGTGCATATAACTGTAGAGGTGGTACACTGCACGGCCCCTCTCAAAATAAGCCTAATAATCCTGAATCCAGCCAAATTGTCTCTTATTTTTTTTTCCATGCAGCAAAAGTCTTCCAGCCAGGATTTGAACCAGGGTCCCCTACTTATGTGGCATGCACTCTAACCATTCAACTACCTCCACATCCTAAAAGCTTTTTATCCTTTTATATCTAGCTAGCTGCAAGAATTGATGCCTTGATTAGACATGTTCCGATACCATTTTTCCCCTCCCGATACTTGTGCTGTGGGAATCAGCCGACACCAAGTACCGATACCAGTGTGTTTAAAAAATGAAATAAAATCATACTATGTCTGCATGATTGTGATATGATTATCATTGTGGTAAAGCCTGGCTCAGGTAAAACATGAATGAATATTTATTTTTAAATTAAAGTGCAGCCACAATATTGTAAAATAAGAAAGGCAGTTTCCAGAGTTTGCTGCTGCAGTTTGTCCTTCTTTTTCCCTTTAGCTTTGGTATATTCCTCGCACTCTTTAGCGTGACACGTCTTCAAATGTTTGATTACGTTGCTGGTGTTGAAATTAGCAACACTCGTGCCACCCCTCGAAATTGCTTCTTTGCATATGTTGCATGTCACCGTCTTACTGGTGGGAACATCCACTGTGAAGTACTGCCAAACCGCAGACATGATGCGCTAACGTTAGCTCCTTGTTACAGGTGTCAGGTGATCAATTCTTCTTCGCCCCTCTAAAACAGCAGCTGCCCATGGCAGCATAGTGCAACTGTTTTAAGAGCAGCGAAGAAGAAGTGTGTCAGAGCTAACGGAGCTAACCAGTGAATAGAATCCTATTTCTAATAAATTACATGGTATCAGATTGGTGCCTGGACTCTAGCCCCTGATGCAAGATTATAGTCTAGCAAAAAAACTAGACTAGACAAAGCCTCACCTGATGTAGGCCTATTGTAAAAGGCACTGTGTTTCATGACAATGTAATTTGATTAGCAAACTTGTATGCATTATTGACACTTTCATCTAGCAATTTTTTCAATTGCCTTTTCACACTTTTTTGCAAGAAAGATAAATAGTTCAGTAATCTCTGAGTTCATGTAGCATTCAATTACAAATTAATTGCTAAGAGTTTTGAGTAAGGTTCTTCAGTTTGATCTTGAGGTTGACCTTGCACTTTGTTTTGATATATTTCTGCTATTAGCTGTAACTCTTAAATGGCATACAGTCGTTGAGACTTTTGAAAGTGAATAAATAATAACAAACAACAATAACCAAAAAAAGTTATCATTGTCATTTGTTAGAATTCGTATTTTAAGAATAGCCCTGTCTTAAAATAAGGAAAACAATCTTGTTGTTATCTTGTTACTGGTTAAATACAACTTGATATTAGCTGGAAAAACTTATTAAGAAAAAGAGAGATATATTTTCTTAAAATAATTTTCTTATGTAAAAAATGCTTGACGAGAATTATCTTGAAACAAGTTTATTTTACTTTCTTAGAAATCAGCTCTTGCAGTGTAGTAGTAGAAGCAGCAGTAACGCAAGATAGTCCCTCTGATTTCTTTTACATAGTGTGTCCTTTCACACATATGACATTGAGTCACACTCAGGTGCCTCTATTGATTGCATTTCTAAGCTCTGCTCAAGATGGGAGAGGAGCCATCTCCCTTTACTCTGCCTCATTGACCAGTGAGCTCAGAGAGTCTCTCTCTAGACTCCATCCTATAGCACAGTGAAACGATGAGTCCTTTAAACCGGAACATGGTGTCAGAACCTCAAAGGGACACATTTATTGTCTCTTGCTGAATGCCAGTTCAATCCTTAGTCAGTTGATTACATTGTTGGCTCATTAGCTGGTGGTTAGTTGCGAGTTAACTGATTAGTTAAGCTGGTTAGACATTTCATAGGACTTGATAATTCTCTAATAAAAAAGTGAATGGTGAGGAGGACCTCTAAAGACTTATTTTCATGTCAGGTTTTAATAAGTATTACACGTTAGCGGAGAGGCGATAAGGTTAAAGTTAATTATCACAGGGTAAAATATGCCATGAAATGAAATGTAAACAGACACCTGTGCTTCTCATTTCTCAGTGTTTTGGTCCTAGCCTTTATTTGCCCATTATTGGTGGAGGGGTCAACATGAAACAGGTGGGGAGAGGGATACACATGACATACAACAAGTGTCCCTTGCCAGACTCAAACCATGGACTTTAGTTATGTAATGTCCCTGGTCCCCTACATGTATATATTCAGGCACAGTAACCATTCGGCTACCCCAGTGTTTATTTTTGATTAGAAACTAATGGAAACACATTGATGAGACAGCTTGATGACGCACATAATCTTGTCTACCAAGTGTTTTGAGTGTCAGAAAGCTTCAAATGCGTATTCCCCTTATAGAGAAACAACTAGTATTGAGCCACAGTGGGTTAACATTAGTATTCATAGGTATATCTTGAGAAGCAGAAGGAAAAATGACAGCAGTGGTTTAGCATAAGCCTCAAAACTCTACATTGTTTGTTTTCTGTCATATTCCGACATTAAGGGATAACATTTAAGCCCCATTTAAACTTCAACCACTTAAGTCTTCTTGAAGGCAACCATCCAAATAGTATACTTGCCTTACCTAACAGTAGGTCAATTAAAATAATTGGGATCCTGTCCAATTCGTGTTGAGAAGATGTCAGATCCTGGGTGTAATCTCAAATCCCCTGAACACCTCAACCTGAGGAAAATGGTCTACAATGTGTCAATGGTTGGTTACATTAGATTTGGAAGCCTGTCAAGGAAACTGTCAATGTAGTGTGAGCACTTGGGGTTTGGAGCTCAGTTTCTCTCCACACTTTACTGTCTGCTCTTCCTGTAATCTTTATAAAATATACAGTGGGGGCAGACAGTTATTCTCTGTACAAGATAACAAATAGAAACAATAATAACACATTCAGAATCAATATCAATTTTCAATCAATTTTTGTTCTTTGAATGTTCTCATTTCTCATTCAGGGTAAGTGTTACAAGACAAAGTAGGAACTGTAAGTGATATTCAATATTCAAATCTTGTGACAGGAAACTGAGTCAGGAGAGACCTAACACATCCTGTACCAGCATAAATTTGTCAGACAGAAAAAAACCTGCTCAGTTCAGCTTTCTCATCCAAGAACTACAGCCCAGATTTTTAGCCTAAATTTTACAACACCAAACCTTTACCTAACCCCTGTATGTCTAATATTAAGCTAATCATAACTATTGTCAGCTCTATATGGATATCTAATTTAATAACTAAATGTTAACACTGAAAGCTCACCTTCAGATGAGGCACTACATGTAACCATTGTGGGATTTCAAATTTTACTTTAGCTGAACTTTAGATATGAGCTCATTCTTGTTAACAACACAAAACAGTGTAGTTTTTTAAACATTCCCCAACTGACAGGTGCAATGATCACCATGTTATTGTAAATTAGACTCAACTGATGACGTACTTTTCATGGATTTGCATTTTGGCCCAAACCTAGTATTTCCATTTATTTAAGCCATCCAAACAAATCATTAAATCTCTACTCCCTCAGCTCAGGATTAGGCGGCTCCGTTTCACCTTTAACAAGCTTACTGTTAACATCACCAACACTACCGCAACATGATCCTCCAGGACAGGTGTAATCGGAGCTACCTATATTTATTAGCACAAAGAGTTCCATTAGATTAAGTTGAATGACACCTATGGGTTAGGGTTAAAGGAATTCATGGGCATTTTACTGTCGAGGAAATACTTGATAATAATTGAATGTGATTATACTTGTTATTGTCATCATTCGCCCCCTGTACTGGTGTTTGTGGTTGACAAAGCCAAGCGAAAACCAATTTCATCTCCATGGAAACGTGAGCCTTTGTCTCAGTTACAGTCAGTATTTTAAAGATGACTGATGCCATTTGCAGCCCAGAGCATGTGATCAAAATACAATAATAATTCACTACGGCAGCTACAGCCAAGCGGACAGTCTCATCACAGCAGCAAACCAGTGCCAGAATCCACTCTGTTTCTATAGCTCCTGATCTTTGATTATCAGTTGCGTCTGCAACAAAAGCTAACTACTCTGAGAGGCTGATATTCTCTGAAATGTCAGTCCGGTGTTTAACTAGAGAAGCATAAATAATGGATATGCTGTCTTTTTCATGAAAATGTTTTAATATTTCTATTTTAACAGAGATCAATAATGTAGCACACCAAAATTATTATTTAATATTTGTATTTGCGTAGTTTACTTGAGTCTCTTATAGTTACATGATGCATGACAAATGCTGTCAGCCTCAAGGCTAAAAGTTAATGATTAGACTGCCAAGTCCCAATAAGAAATGACATTACTGCCTGAGTAGTGAACACTTCATTTGCTTGGAAAATGATGTACAATGTTCAGCTGACGAAGCCGTATGTTTGACATGGCACAGCACAGTCAGACATCCTGTCAGCATGGATTAAAAAGTGACAGAGTGAAATGGCCTCCCTCAGACCTTGGCACAAAGTCATCACCCTTTGGGCTAATGCTTTTAAGATTTGTTTTTATGCAAAACAAGTCAAGGCCAGGGACAGGCTAGAGCGAGAACTGTAGGCAAGGGACTCGCTGGAACATGAGAGAGAGAAACAAAAAGGGAGGCGAATCAAAAGGGGAATAGAAGAGAGCTGGGCGCAACAAGAGGGAGATGACAATGTTAATTGAAGATAGATATGTTAAGCTTGTACTAGGGATCTGAATATATGAAATAATTACTCAAACATTTGATATTAGTGACATATGATAACTGACGTATTGAAGCCCTATTTCCAATTACACTACAGTTCTTTCCTCTATCACTGTCAGACAGGAAATCACAGAGCCCCTCAACAATTATTTCTCTTTCAGATTTGTATCTTTCTCTTCTTTCTTTCTGTTGCACTCGAGAGGAACCTATTCATCATGTCAGTGTGACACTTGCTCACTCGTGACCTAGCATGACGAGTCACCTCTGGTGAGTGATCTTCTCACAGCCTCTGGGACAGAGAGAGATTAAAATTTACTCGCTACCTAAAGATGGGACCAAAAAATGTAGACTATTGGCTCAGTATCTACAGGTTTATGCTCTGACTTTCACTTTTTTATCCACAACTGTTTGGATTCAATCAAGACACAGGATCATTGAAGATGTGGTTTCTCATAACATTTGTCATCTGTCAGTACATTAAAGATATAATCTATAATCTCCCCCGCCCCACATTCCAAATTTTCCTCTCAGTTCTCTGTTGGCGGTTGGCACAATCTGTAGTTGTGTTTGCATTTCATTTGCATTATGACAGTTACATGTTCAACTCTTTACATATCTGACTTCTCTCTGCAGTTTAGAGATAAGGGTGACAAATGATGTCCTTCTTGCAACAGTGATGTGAAACACTGTAACTACACATGATGCAAGACGGCTCATATAATCAAAATATTAATGTTAGCTCACTGTTCAGAGCTGCGGTCACTTCTGTGTGATGATCAACGGAGCCAACATGCTGTTCTATATGGCAGTACATCTATTTTTGATGTCATCCCATAATTTACTGTATTTCTATACCCATTCTTACCATTGCCTTTAAACTCCCCCTGAGTGAAAACCCCTATGAATGAGGTGTTTTGATCACACTGAGATTATAGATAATAAGAGCAACATAAAAAACATGAGTGATGTATCTTTATCTATGTACCAACATATAGATGATAGGGAAATTCTGTATCACCAGGCCCTAATTAGAAGTATTTTATTAGACATTATTATATTTGATTATTTTATTATATTAAGGCAGTGACAGCTATGCTAGCATCTCTTTGAAACTGTATTTTGCACAGTGGTGCTTTGGCTAAATGCTAACACAGGGTGCTAACATGCACACAATCGCAATGCTAGCATGCTGATGTTTAGCAGGTATAATGTTCACCGTATTCAGCGACTTATTTTAGCATGTTAGTATTCTAAGAGCATGGGAAGTCAGAGTTCACCAAAATCATTACAAATCACACTGAATATGATGAGAACATGAATGTTGAGCCAAATTTCATCATTTCACTGAGGTGGCGCTGGAGGAAAAGTCAGGGGATTAAAGTCATGGGCCTCTGGGGATTATGAATGTTTTTATATGTCAGTCTGGACCAAACTAGTGGACTGCCCGGCATAGTCAGTTTTAATTTAGTTCATTCTAACAACACTACAATTGATCTATAAATACATTTTTACTTCTTTCATATTTAATATTATACTTCATACAATTATACTTATCTGTTTCTTCAAGAAGATAATATTTCATTTCGATCATAATAGACAAAACACAGTAAGAGATCTCTGTTGTACTGATCAATGTAACCAAGTCATCTCCCTAATACAATAACCTTTGCAGTCATAGCTTTTAGACCCCCACAAAAGCTTTTTGAATTAAGAATCAGTGACTCACTAAAAAACAGATGAAGCCAGAAAGCTATAACATTTCTGCTGGCATCCAAACAGACACACTGCCTGTGGAGTCCTTTCAGATATGTCCAATTGTATCTGTCTGTGCTTGAAGAGAGCAATGTGCAGAATACATTTGTAAAGAATTATAGATTTGTAATTTGTGGGGGTTTTTTTATCTGTCTTTTTTTGTTGTTCTTGCTTTTCTATTCTTTTTTTTTCTTTCAGAAAAATACTGTCTCATTATTTTAGCCATACTTTCCCACAGATGTTTGGTTGCATACACCACCCAGGAGATAAATCAATTGATCAGTCAGTCAGTCAATCAATCATTTTTTTATTTATATAGCGCCAAATAATAGCAAAAGTTATCTCAAGGCACTTTTCACATAGAGCAGGTCTAGACCGTACGTAAATTGAATTTAAAGTGACCCAACATTCCATTCGAGCACTTGGCGACAACAGCAAGGAAAACTTCCCTTTAATGGCAACAAACCTCAAGCAGAACTTGATTCGAGGTGGGCGGCCATCTGCCTTGACCAGTTGATTTGAGAGAGAAAAATGTCTTACCAGCCCAATAATGAAAATAGGTGGCCGGCATGAAACAATAGGAGCAACAATCAATATCATCATTCTTCCTAGCAAAATATTAACCTTTAAATGCCACTGCTTACTGCTTCTTGGTTTCCATTTTTCTCATTGTATGTCAGAGTAAAATGTAAACTATAAAGGTTTTTACATGGGGAAATGAGCAATAATAGTTTTTCATACAGTATATTTGATACTTCTATATTCTAATCTGTACAATGTCAATGAATGCCCACATTGATCCCTATATAATGATCAATTACCTTTTTGAAGACATTGAATGAAGCCCTTTTCTCAGAGGTCAAATCTAGTGTCAGCACATGGCTCTGAACATTTTATTGCAGTATCACTTGTCACAAATCAAGTCGCAGAAATGCCCTTTCCCAAATCCCATCAGAGTGGACATTGTGCTGTCATTCCTGTCAGAAGAGCTCTCACGCTTAGTATCACCAACCCTCATATTTAAAAAAAGAAAAGAAAAGCCACATGCTGAAACAATACTGGCAGAAAAAAGAGTGAAATATAAAGGACACAGCGGGCATGCAGCATCATTCAGAATAAACCCAGTGGGATGTGAGTGAATCATACAGGGGCGCAAAGTGTTGTAGTCTTGAGTTTTAGTTCATCGCTCTGGAGACACCCATCAATAATGCTCTTTCATTTCTCTTCCATGAATGTCATGATGATGCTCTTAAAGCTCTCCACATACTGCCCTACAAATTCAGATGTTATATTTTTATTTTTAAAAAGTGTGATTATAGACGTCATTTTAGACGTCAGCAGACACTGACACTGTGCATGTGTGCTTTTACCTTCCATGACGTAGACCAGTGAGCCTACATCGCCCTCCTTAATGATACAGCTGTCCTTTCCATACTCCACAGGGTACATGCAGTCTACGATCTCCTGGATCTGCGACAGCTCCAGGTTCTTCATGAAGTCATTGTCCAAGATGGCCTCCTTGATCAGATCCTTGGACCTTGGAGACAAGGTGGAAAAAAATGAGATATTACATCAGACCTGCACAGGTACAAATTCATATGTCAGTGGTGCTTCTTGACTATAGGAAAACAAAATGACAAAATAAGAGAGACAAATTAGCACAAGAGTCTAAATGCATGATGCACAAATCTCAACTAAAGCTCTTGGCTTAAATGAGAATATTCTTTAAAATCCAGTGAAAGATGTTGACCAGTTCAGCAGGCAGGTATGTTTCCTATTGTTAAGACAATTAAAATCTCTCACAAAAACTGCATGGTAGCTCTTTAGCTTTTCATAAAAACATATCCTCCTTTCAAAGACTTCAAGGTGAAACCTTTTTATTCCCTCCAAATGCTGGGACAAGTAAATAAATAGCTAAATCCATGCCTAATGGAAGCAGATTGTTTCCATTCAGAGTTGTATTTCTGAAAGCCAAATCAGCCTTCAGACTGTGGAGTCATTAGGGCATTCCATAGGTAAGTATTTTCTGCAATGACTATGCAAGGAAGGGAAAGAAAGTAATTAACTATAAAGCTAATGTGCAGTCGTCAAGGTACCGCTGGGTGTACACACAAAAGAGCACTTTGTCAGATAGGCTAAAAGGAAAAGCGGACAAATGAAATTAGACCACATTATGAAAGGGGACATTAAGTCAAAACAATCAATTAAAAGAAATAGTACACATTAGATATTGTTGATGGACCATTGAGGGGGGGGGGGGGGGGGATTTGTTTGCAAGAGGTGTCAAGCGTTTACAACAGGTGAACGCAGGCAAGACGCAGCAAAGTTTGAAACCATCGAGGCAATCATTCTGTTGCATGCCAAATGTCAAGATAGAGACGTTTGAGGTGGACCAGGTCCTCAACAGTTAATCAAAATCACTCATTCGTTGAAGCATGTCATCACCAGAGTCTGACTTGCTTGGCTGAGTGCTGTGTGGCTGGATTTGACTGAGTGTCATCTGGATGAATGAGGTTAATAATATGTATCAGGGTTAATCCAACAAGGAGTCCCCTCCTACCAAAAGGGGAAGCTTTTAAACCTTAATTCATGAAAATTACAGAATGCACTCCTCATCCCTTGCTACCTGGATTTAAAGGCATTGGTGAGCTGCCACTTGCCTTTTTGTGCTCAGTGCCCTTTTCAGAAACAGATTTTGAGGGTGCATTGTTGACGCCGATCACCTGTGGAGCTTATAGCTAAAAGGGCAAATAACCCGGAGGGCATTTATGAGGCAGAACTCCCACTACACACAGGCTTATCTGCACTGGTGCCAGGCTGAAGCAAAGTCTTACATAAACCACACAACTACACAAACCAAACTTGAAGCACAAAGCCTTCAATGTCTGCCATGATATCAGCAGCGCCCAGAATTTGTTTTTTTTGGAGAACACGTGCTAAAACCTCCTCTGCACATATATGAGATCATTTTTTATTGGCTTACATTGATCTTTTACGGTCACATGAATGCTTCTCCTTACCTTGCAAGGCAGCTGGATTTGTGAGATGACGCAAGAATCTATCTCGTCAGGTTCAAGTCATACACTTTTTGTCCAAACCACTGGTGATTCGGACCAATCAACATCACAAATCCACCTGCCTTGCAAAGTTAGATAGTGATAGACGGTGATTGGCTCATCCAGTCTCCTGCCAAGTATTTTTTGAAAGGGCCTCTCCATGTCCAAACTGTTTCCAAGTATTACTTCTTAGCTGATTCTGTGTAACAAACCATCTACCATGTCAGGGTATGTTTCTCCTTAAAATCTTAAAAGACATACTACCAAATCTATGAAAAGTTTCCTCCTCAGATAAAAACTGCGAAAGATGCCAAACTCTACCAAACATACAAATTTCAACCTTGAAAAACATCTACAAATTTCAATAGCATATTTTCTACATCGTCCACTGAATGATTGTTTTTTGTTTGAGTGTCAAGCAGCATGGTCAATTATCAGTAATGTACTTATTGTATTCAACTGCCAACTGAATTTTCATTTAGGGTTTCAAAGCTTGTGGCTCTCCAGACAGCCCTGTTTTGACTCGTTAACAGAAATTGAAATGAAGCTTGGACAGTTTGCCTCTCCAACAGAGTGACCAGGATGATGTTGAAGTTTAATATTAGAATTTTTTTATCTTCATCCTTGAGAGTCCAAACAATTGAATTGAATAGAAGATTGAGTTGTTTTAAATGTGCACCCCTCACTCTGTGTTATGACGGGCTTTATAAACGCTCCTCCCTTTTTCAGAAGTGACTGCACATGGAGATGATTTGGATTTGATCTAGAAGGTTCTGGATAGATTTGAGAGATCTTACTAAAGATGAAAAGTGTTTTTTGGGCTGTGATGATCCTTATTGAGATAGTGATTTTATGCAGTTAGCTAAACTAAACAACCAGGAACAAACTGGAAATTCATTCTTTTTCCAAAGTTGACATTTAATCCTAGAAATGTGCCTCATTGACCCTGTATCTGTTACATTTACACCCAGGAGATTTCTAGCCATTTCAACCCTGTTGGGACCCCCTGACTCAAGCCTCTGATAGCAGCGTTGAGCACCGTTTTGTCCGCTGCGGCCAACCAGACCCTTATAAAAACATCAGCCTTCCTCTCTTTTGTGAGGATGATATATTTGCCTTCATCCACTAGTGAACTTTGAGGCTGAGCAAGTTCAGCCTTCCTTAAAAGGAAAAAATATGCTCTTTTAGGGAGAAAAAAGAAGAGGGATGGCAGAAAAGTGGGAGAGGCTAAATGGAATAAGAGGCAGACAGAGGGAGAGGGATGGATAGCGTATGTGTAAGGAACACTCTACGGGTCTTGTAAAGAAGATAAAGTGAGTGAGAATTAAAGAAAAATATAAATATTTAGCCAAATCCAACAGGCATTATCACCACACTTCAGAAACCAAAACAAAATGAAAATATAATGGAGCTGCTTTTATCCCGAGAGGGCACTTACGTATTTTACAGAAGAAAAAAATGTCTGTGTTCTCAGCTGAGCAATAAAAAAGTCACAAAAGCCACACAGAACAAAATAACCAATAATTAATTGCTCAGTATCTGGAGAAAAACATGAACTATTAGCAAATTGCCCAAGCAAATATGTCCAAGCTAATTGAAAAATGATAATACCGCTGAACTAATCAAGAGAACAACGCACAAACATGCTCAGTTCATTTGCATTCAACGGTCTAACTGCTTTCCAATCATGTTTTTTCATAGTTATGCTCTCAAGAATAGAGACACTGAACAAAAAGTCATTCTCTATCAGATGGATAGTGTGAAAAGAAAATTGAGGATGTAGCTTGGAGGCTTTTGATGGGAGCTCAAACAACCACTTGGTAAGAAGAAGTAATTTTTGTAGTTTCATCAAGTGATTTCCTTTTGGTTTCCAAATCATGCAAAACTACTGTCACAACTCTCAAAAGACTGCCAGATCTCAAACTGCCCTTTCTCCATCATAACTGAAAGACGATAACAGTGAAATTCCCAGATGACTGAGACACCAAACTCTTCTTGGAGCAATAATGTCAAAATGCAATGCAGGTTTTAGTAGATATTTTGGAGATGCTGGGTTTTTTTACAGAAGCCTTGTCATGAGAAATTTACTGTGAGGATCCCACGAAAAGCCTCTTTGGAAAATCCTTTAATGGAAACAGGCATATACAGCAGAAGATTTAGGATGAGGATGATTGTCATAATGAAATGGTCTCTCTGGTGTGTTGTCCTTATCTGGCATTCCAAGCCCAGTGTTCAGGGTCTCACGTTTGTTTACGACAATGAGGAAAAGAATGCAATCACACAAGAAAGAGATAGCTTTGTGTGTGTTTTTCACTCTGCTGACAGGTATAACAAAAACTAATGGCCTGTTGCTGCTCAAATACATAACCCCTTTCATTTTTGAATCTTCTTTGATTCAATATTTGGAGCCTTGTTTGTTTGCGTGTGAAGAGTACAATGCCAGTGAATGACGCATGGGATCTGTAAACTGAGCACTGTTTTTTTTTTTTTTTTTTTAATTCCTCCTCTCCTTTTTTGCATTTGAGCTTAAAACATCAGCACGACAAAAGACACATTTTATCAAATGTTTTACTGGGTTTCAAAGTAGATAATATTGCAGTAATTTAAATTTGAACACATCCATGCTTATGTTAAGTGATGTCTATTTCTGCATTTCAAAGCTGGATTTGGTTTTGATATGGTGATTATATGCAACTGGTCCACTTTTCGGTGTGCTTGTAGAATGACAGGTAGATATTCTTCCTGACCACCAGGGGGATAAATCTATTGATTCATAATAACACAACCTTTAAATTCAAACCCTACAGACAGCTGGATTAATTCAAAACAGAGAGCTACTCTAATGCCAGCCTCAGTCTGAGAGATTGGCCTGATGTTGCAGTCTAGGTTGAGCAGGAAAGGGGTGCTTGTTTTAGAGTTTAAAAAGAGATAGAGAGAGACGAGTTCTAAACAAATCCTAAGGTAAACATGCACAGAGAGTCTGTTTGGGCTGCCTGTCACTGAATCTGTATGGGTGGCACAGTGGTTATCACTGATGCCTTGCAGCAAGAAGGCCATCCCAGATCCTTTCTGTGTAGAGTTTACATGTTCTCCACTTGTTTGCATGTGTTTCCTTTCCTCCCACTATCAAAGACCTGTAGCCTAAGTGAAGGGTCATACTCCTGTCAGTGCCTCTGAGCACTGGCACTGGCAAAAAGAACTGGAGTTGGTCCCTGTGCAATTCACTGTGGCTGCCCAAAGCGCCTAGTGTAGCTATAGGATGGTTCAAATGCAGAGGATACATTTAGTTTCAATGGATGTGAGTGTTGAAAAATGACTGAGTAAAGAAATCTTAATCTTAATCACAGTTTGTATAGAATTTACATAACTCATAGCTGCCACCACCAGCTCTCTAAACCTATTATTCCCTGTGACTGGATGACACTTCATCTCTCTCTCATCTTAGCCAATTATTGGACTGTCTGGCTACCAATAGGCTGATAATGTTATTGATGGCTGTAGCAATTGTTTCCTGATCATTTTTCATCTCATTTTTCTATAGATGAAGGCCTCCTATGACATTTGCCATTTAAGCAATGTGTGTGTGTGTGTGCGTGTGTGTGTGTGTGTGTGTGTGTGTGTGTGTGTGTGTGTGTGTGTGTGTGTGTGTGTGTGTGTGTGTGTGTATTGTAAAGCAGCCCCTCATCCTTATGTGCTACAGGTACCGCACCTGCTACGACACACGTAATATTACGCACAGGAGTCGGAAAGGATGACTGAGGGTGAATGAATTCATACTTGAGTGCAGCAGCCAATATAAAATGTTATTGAAAGTGAATATTATGCGATTATAATATGGACACCTACTGTGGGCTTTTTGGGTAGAAAGGTAGGGTGACATGGCTAAGATCCTGGATGTCGAAGGCAGTGGGTTCAGCCGAGATTGCCTGTCTCTTCGTCCGCTGCTGCTCATGCAGCTCGTTCTGTTTTTGGACCTGCTGGGTTGCTGGTTTAATAACAGAGCGGTATTTGTCCAGCTCGTTTTGTAGTCTCTGTATCAGCTCGTCTTTCTGGTCGAGTTCCAGTTCCAGTTCGTCGATAAGTGCGTCCCGCTGGCGCAGCTCCTCGATCTTCTCCTGGAGCGCGTACTGGAGGTCGCGCAAGGTGCCCATTTCACTTGGTGGCTGCGAGCGACTCCCCAATAAGTTTATCGAAATGAGTGCAGTCGAGGCTTTATCCTCTCTCCTCTACCACGCTGCTCATAAACTTTATCCGGCATCAACAGCTTCGAAAGATGCAGCCCCTGTCTCTCCTTAGGGGGGATTCCTCCCTCACAGTCCGTCACAGAGCGGATGTTGGGAATTTAAGCGAAATATTTTCGGTGGATGCCACGATTGCCAAGGTGAGCCCATAAAGCGTCTCAGCCACAGTCACGCAAAGTTTGCCCTCTCTCTCTCTCCCCCCTCTCTCTCTCTCACTCCTTCTCTCTCTCTCTCGCTCGCTCCCTTTCTCTCCTTCCCTCCCTCCCTCAGCGCTGTGACAGCGGAGGACGGTCCTTTGCGAGTGCGTCAAGAGACCTGGAGAGAGCGCATGTAGAGAAGGGCGCCTACAGGAATCTATGGCACAGTGCAGTCTGCCACTCCAGAAAGAACTGCGCTCGTCTCACATGAATAATGAACTCAGTGAGAAAACCACTGCTCGGAGGAGCATATCATCATACCTCAGTGAGTGGCCTTGTAGCCCCTGAGGCTCCTGAGTAACAAATAGATGAACACCAGGGCCTTAATGGATGTTGTGGGTGATGGAAACTTAATGATACTCTGATAAAAATAAACAACACGTTTGTCATTTATTAGTGAACTGATTTTCTGCAGCTTGTACTGTTGCACTACTTGTGTTTTTTGTCAATGTGCACAAAAGTGCAAATATTTGAAACTTTTAGTGTGGATTTGAATCATAATAACAGACTTTTCCCAAAACACTGTCAAGCAACTATTTTCGTGTGTGTGTGTGTGTGTGTGTGTGTGTGTGTGTGTGTGTGTGTGTGTGTGTGTGTGTGTGTGTTTGTGTGTGTTTGTGTGTGTGTGTGTGTGTGCGTGTGTGCGTGCGTGTACGTGCATTTGTGACTAATTAAAAAGTGGACAAAGTAAAGGTGCTAAAAGCAACAGAGCCATGATAACATTACAGACTGTCAGACACCAACAGCAACAGAACAGCTGCCAAGGATCCCGACTCTCCACAGCAGCTCCACATTCCTCATCTAATCTGTGTGTGTGTGTGTGTGTGTGTGTGTGTGTGTGTGTGTGTGTGTCGACTCTGAGCACCGCTGGTGTCTGTCCACATTATCCCAGTGAGTCATCTGAAGCTCAGCGAACAGCATTTGGCCTGATGCGCTCTGGACATATTCAGAAGAGGATAAACTGCCAAGGACAATCTGATAGGATGAATAGTTAGCCTACTGAGACTAAAACAACAATTATTGTGCCGAGACAAGGGAGTCACAAGCTGGCAGAGATGACAAAAAGCAGGGAATGAGATTTGTTTGGCTGTAAGGATAGGTGGTTTTGGTGTGGTTGTTAAAAAGCTTCTTTAGCCTGACAAAAGCATGTAAACAACACTAGGCAGAGACAGCCAGTCTAATAAAAGATCACAACTGCCCTCTTGTGGCAGATTAAAGGATCAACTCAGTCAAACAACAACAAGGTGGCATGCCTCTGCTCTGCAGGAAAAAATATCTCTTTAATGTTCTCACAACGCTGGTGTTAAATTAGTGAATGACTCAGCTGTGAAATGAGGAAATAGGCTGTTTGTACTCTTAACAACAATAGAACAATTAGATTCATGAGTGCACATAATGGCATGTATCGTAGACTTAGGCACAAAATGTAAACGTAGTCCAACTTGGCAACCTTGGAGAGATTTTAATAAACCAAATGCGCATCAGCAGCTGAGCACAAACCATTCAAACCTGTTTTCAGACATCACAGAGGTGAAAAGGTATAAATGTAAGCTGTCTGTGAGACTTTTAATGAGATGAAGCACCTGTGAGGAACATATGTTCAGCAAACAGCACTGTCTGTTTAAGCCACTAACATAAGAGGATTTATATATTTTACTGAAAATATTTGTTTTACTTGTCTTTTCTCTAAATGTAGACAGCTGAATGTCTAATGAAGCCAAAACAGCCTTTTCTCCTTTTCTTATATTTTCTTTTATCTCTGTCAAGGGAAGGAAAGTTCATAGGCCACAAAGCTTGAGCAGCAGTAAAGTTTACTTCATAACAGGAAACTTCAGGCATGGAGATTCAAGCTCCAGCTCTCTCCAGTCCAATGTTGCATCCTCCATCCTCCCATCATCAAAAAGCCCTCTCTCCCACTGTCCTTCAAAGCACCTCTGCGCTTTGAATTTCACCTCTCTAACCATCCAGCTCAGCCCTTTTCCTATGCAGATCAATAGAAACAGGATCCGTTGCTCCATGGTGTGGTAATCCGATGAGTGGAGTGGGCCGCCGGCTGGTGCCACCTCCCTGACTCTAATGGAGGGGGGCTGGGGGGGTCACAACATCTCTGACCCCACGGCTGGTAGTACAGGTGGACGCCCTTCTCCAGACAGTGCAGTGGCACCGAGAGCAATCACGTCATTTCACCAGTGCTCTACACCAATGCAAGCAGGTTTACTTCCGTTTCACTGCACATGCATCATGGCCACATACAATTAGCCTTTCTGTTCACTGGAGGCCCATTCAAGCGCTTATTGTGCTTCATTAGCTGAGTATATGCATAATTTGACCTTTTTCAGAATGAACCCTAGCCCTATTGAAAGTTTGACAAAAGATGATCAGTATAGTTGATTATTTCTGTTTTGAATAATGCATTTCTCAACTTAGGTCACTCAGGTACTTATTCTCAAGTAATTTATTGTGATTCATCATGCATCATAACTACTTCTGAAGACTTTTATGTTGTCTGAAGAGACACTGAATATCAATGAATGAGTGAAAATAAGGACCTGGCTTATCTGCAGTTTATTAATGCAAAATGAAGTTTGGAAATTGTTTAGCAGATGTAACTAAATTAACCCAACTGTCTGTCTGTTGTGTGTGTGTGTGTGTGTGTGTTGTGTGTGTGCGTGTGTGTGTGTGTGTGTGTGTGTGTGTGTGTCTGTGCTATTAATATAATTTATCTTGATGTGATTCTGATAATAAAAACTGAGATTTAGAGAAGTGTGTGTCAATATTTTAGCAGGGAATAATGGCAACACAATCAAGCGGAATAGACTAGAAACAAAGTGAATGTGTGAGATAAAAGCAATCTATCAGGTACAGGCCTCATATGAACCCTAAAATTCAGGACAGCCATACTGTGAAGCTAAAACGAGCACCTCAAGGTGATGAAGGAAGCATATGGTCAAACAAAGCGTTTTCTAATGGAGTATTAAATATCCTCAGACATGCACTTCGGGTCCTCAGCGTCCAGCTACTAAAAGCCAATAATGCATCGCACTTCCTCCTGTCTGTGTCCTGTGGGACTGCCATGATGGATCTGATCAATTAGGAGCTCTTTCTGAAGCTCGCCTTGGAGCTGCGTCATCGGCCCCCAAGAATGAAAGTGCTCCGTCCATTCATGGTAAACGTCTCCATTTCTCATTTAGAAAAAAGGGGAACGACAATGAAGAAAACAGACAGAAAAAAAGCTCTGTGAAGATAGGACACCAAAGAGCCACGAGGTGTGTGTGTGTGTGTATGTGTGTGTGTGTGTGTGTGTGTGGAGTTCATAACATTCATTTTCATTCATATTTCTGTTGAAAAAGAGACTTCTGTTTCCCAATAACACATTTCATGGCACATTCTGGTATAGTGAAAAAGAACAACACTCCAAAATATAAATATTTCTAGATGGGACACAAAGCTGACACATGGGACAGTAAAGTATCAATACCATGCTGAACAATCTTACCAATCGGACTTGGCATATTTCCGAAAAGCCTGCCTTGACAGGTCCTGGTGCGTTTGTGGCTCCGCCGAGATGCCCTGCGCCCTGCGGGTCCTCGGTCCAATAAGTTGAGCGCTGGGCAGAACAGACTGACATTTGTGCAATTTTCTCTTCAGTTCTTGAATTTCGTCTTCTCTGTCCGCCAGCCGTCTCTCCAAGTCCCGTATCCTCTCCTCCTTGAGCAGCAGGATCTTCGCAAAGTCGTCCTCCAGGTCACTCATGTTGATAATCTGCGTTAAACTTTGTCGCGATACTCCGTGATTTGGACAAAACGATTAAAACTCCCAGCGCTCGTACAGGTTGTGAAAACGGACACAAATCCCCTCTAAATACGCACAGGATGATGAGGATGCTCCGAGAATGCCCCGTCCACTGCCCACTTGTTTATTTCAGAAGAAAAGAGCAAATCGGTGTTTAAAGCCGGGGAGCGGACGATTGATGGAGCAGCGCTGCGCTACAGTCCACCAAGCCTCCGGGGAGCAGCTGATGATCCTTCATTGAGAAACCAATTACAGCAGCTCTTCCTCTCCGAGGACGCAAGCAGGCCGTCAAACTGGGCATTAAAGACAACTCCTGTAGTTCACCGCCTCTCACACTGCAAATACAACACAGAGGAAGCCCAGACCAGAGCTACTGCTGCTGCTGCTGCTGCTGTCATATATTTGTTTACCATACATCTGAACAGCCCGGAGCCCCCTTTGAGCGACAAAAGCGCAAACACCACCCCCCCGACCTAACCTAATGCAAAAATCAATTGTCCCGCACCCGTACTGGCTTCACAGGACAGTGGATTAGTTTGTTGTCAATGGTAACATTTTATATATGGACTAAGCACACACCAGTGAAGTGAAAGTAATCTCCCTATAAGGCAAAAAAGCCTTTATATTGGCTAGAAGCTTCTGTGATTGCAATTGCACAGTGCTGTTATGAAGCTTTATTATGACTGTGCCTTTTTAGGAGTGAATGATGCTTTCTTATCTGGACTATAAGGACACAAAAATAAAGTTAGGTCATGAAAAAAAAATAACCAACTGATCAGAACAGCAATAGTTTATATAATTAAATTAGACATCAGAATTTAAGGCCCAGATGAATGGCAAAATGAATGATTCATAGTTGCATAAGTGAAAAAGAGGCTTTCATTGTGTGCATCCAATATAAAGTAGCCTAAAGCTAATTACACAACAGATTTGGAGTGTGTTATCAGTTCTTTGCCAACAGTGCTCGTCACTTTCATCCTCACTATGCTGTATATGGAAGAGAGTTCAGTGATAGATCATCATTTCTGCCACTGTAATATTAATCTGCAAACCCAACCAGTCATTTTTATGCACCATTTTTCATTCTACTGCCTAAATCTGTTTCAACTCAATGAATTCATTGAGGGGAGAAAAAAAAGGAGCTCATGGGTGCTTGGGGGATGTTTCATTAAGATTCTGGGATAAAAATAGAGTGAACAGATCTTCCCTTTGCTGGTGTAGTTCAACATATCTCACCCTTGTCTTCTGCTTGCCTTCTTATTATTCAAACCACCTCTTATTGGGCTGGAGATGAATCCTTGTTGCTGGAAAGCGTGGACATATAAGTCTATTTGCAGAGTTATATTACACATTATTGGACATGTTTTTTTCCCATTCAACCTGAAGGTCTCCAAATGGCTCATGGAGGAATATTCCCACAGTAACAGTCTGTAAACCTTCATCTCCCATGTGAGACTTGTGATAACCTGTTTAGCTCACGCCTGGCTTGATAATTTCCCCGAGTTATCAGGTGAAGATTGCACAGCGTCTCTTGCAGTGGCATCTTTACTACTGTTACAGAGTCTCTGTGTATGTGATCCACGTTTCACAGTGACTGTGCTGAGAAGTGAATGCAACCAGCATTCAAAAGCAAGGTGAGGACCGGGGTCGTGCTGTTATCATTGTGGAAAACAGCGATCGATTAATTATGTATGCAGCAGACACTGTGCCCATAATGACAGTGGTAAATTAAGTGTCACCTTCTGTGACCCTGTCCATATCCACAGAGAATATGGTTGCGCTGAAAAAGCACTAGTGACATCCCATTCAAGAAAAGGGCATTCATACAGTTGGACAAAAAGATGCAGAATATCAATCCGTTTTTTATTAGAATGTCTTTGATCTTATGTTATTACCACAACCAATCCTCACTATTAGAACCTATAGGTACTCTTTGTGTTGTCACCATGACAATATCTGGGTCACTAGCCTAAAATCTGTGTAACCTCAACAATAGACTATTTTCATGTTTACACAGAGTGAGAAATGCTGCACTGCCAGTTTTAGCTTGTGTTGTCTGAGCAATACATGGGCCATCTCCTTTGGATGTTGTGGGTTAGGTAATGGATGCCAAGTTAACCTTGCGGCACCCAGAGATAGACACTCTGACTGCCCCGCAAATCGCCGTTCGTGGGCGTCATTGAGTTCACAGTGATTGCTGAGTCTTGCTGCAGGGTATTTAAAGGTTCATGTGTTGTCTTCGCATTGTTTCTGAGGCGTCTCAGGGCAGAGAAAAGCCGGTGCCCTCTCATTCGCCTTGGGGACAGATCAGCTTACGGAAGAGAAGAGGGCAGACATTAGTCACTGTTTTCCTGTAATACACACACACGCACACACACACACAGACATTCAGAGAGGTGTCATGGGTATACCCAGACATATGCTTGCACATCATTATCACCCACGCACACACACACTCGCATACAAAGATTTATGTAACTATTCACAAAGCTAAAATCCCTGCAGACGCACAAACACGATCATGCCAGCAGCCCGTATGGAAACCTTAGAGGGTATTACAGTGAGCGCAATGGTAGGAGAGGTATGTTGCTATATCTCTGGAGAAGCGGCCCCTTGAGTCCCTGATGTCTTTAATACTGCTTCTGACTCTGCTCTTGTTGTCTCTGCTGCCCGTCCCAGTGAGACACCACCTGCCTGGGCCTGCCATCCCAGAAGAGCTAAGATGAGCAGTGGGAGAGGGTGAAAGGGAGAGACATCATGGGAAGGGCACAGGAGAGACACTTTAGCCTGGAGCAATCTATTTCTGAGCCTCTCCAAGACCATAAAACACTAAATCCTGCACTTTAGCAGCAACATCATATGCAGACTTCACATCACATTGATGCAGTCTCACATTGTAACATGATATCATATCCAGAGCTGCAGATTGATCATTTGCCTCACATTTGAGATGGATAGAAGCAGAGCGCAGGAAATTAACTTAGCAAACGCAATAATCATACTTCCTTCCTGCCTTCCTGTACGAGTAACATCAAAATCAGATAGGTTGGGATAAGGTGGATTCCACTTTTTTGTAACGCTGCTATAGCTGCAACTAACAATTACTTTAATTAGTGATTAATCTACCAGTGAATCTGTCTGTGAAGATTCTTAGTCATCAATGATGTCTGAAAGTGCAAAGTCCAAGGCAACTGGGCGTGCTGTAGAATATTAAATAAGGCACTAGTCATCTATACAGAGGCTATAATCAATATTTCATATCTATACATGGATGGCATGGCTATATGTATGTAGAAAGGCTTGCTCATAGATGTTTTTAGTCTCTTTCAGCTCATTGTTGTGGTTTTTTTTGGCCCATAACGTCACTGTTTTGGTTTACTCTTACCTCTCAACATCATCTTAACCCTTGTGTTCCGGTCAAATCTCTCCGATTTAAAAGTTTTATCTCTGAAAAATGTAGTAAATTTGATCAGACGGACTTTTGTGTTTTATTCAACTTTTGTACACTCTTGGTGTTCCCGGTCAAAATTACCAGTCATTAGAAATGAAAACCTGAGCTCAGGTACATCCTCATTTGTCAGATGGACACACACACACACACACACACACACACACACACACATACACACACACATTGGGTTCCCTGGCAACCACTACGTGAACCTTTGCCCGGTAGAGTCTTTCTCCTGTGTGAACAACACCTGTTGGCAGTTCTCACAGACAGTTGCAACATTGTTTCAATAATATTGAACTTTTCTCATAGCTACAGTATGGTAGCCTATATAATGCTTTTTTGAGGCCTTGCTCACAGTTCATTGTGTGGCAGCACCACGGCAGATCGATATACCGTAAGTGAGGCTCTTGATTATATATTTGATCACCACACTGGTGAGGAGGAGAGAGGCCAGGAAACTGACAGTGAGGATGGATTAGAGGAGGAAGTGTCAGAAGATGAAGACAACACAGAATCCAGACCAAGAAATAACTGATGGGGAGGAATTCAGTGATGAAGAGGATGGCCATGCTGAGGCTACTGTCACATTCAAGTCAAAGAATGGAACTTATCCTGGTCTTCATCCCCACCTGAGAATCAAGGTAGGCTTTCAGCTGAAGATGTCATCAGGATGACCCCAGGAACTACAAAATATGTTGTATCCTGGATTCATTACATCAAATCCTGCTTTGAACTGTTCCTGACTGAGTCCATCGAAACCATGGTGGTAAACATGACCAAGTTGGAGGGGAAACAGATTTACAAAGACAATTGGCGCTAAACAAGGAGCTAACCCAGACAGACATGAAAGCATACATGGGTGTTTTGATTTTGGCTGGTGTGTACAGATCCAGAAACGAATCTACCAGCAATTTATGGGATGCAGAGTCTGGTCGGAAGAAGCAAGATCACTTGCTGCAAGAGAGGTGACAAAAGGAAGAGGTGCAGTCTGTGTGCCAAGACATGTGAAAACAAGAATAATGTGCCATAAATGCAATGCATATGTTTGCTTTTTGTTTGAGTAAACCCCCTCCGCCAAGTTTAGAAGCCTGATTTTATTATCAGTTTTCAGTTGTTTTCTGTTATCAGGCAAAAACACATCTGATGAACATTGTAATGTTATTGTTCTTGTTAGTTGTTCTTTAATGTATTAAGACATTGATCTTGGAAAATTGTCAAGTGTAGTTTTGGGATAATTTCCTTTGTACACAATAAAATATTCCCGGTCAAAAGTGACCGGGAACACAACTGGTGTGACTGTATAAAATGTTTTAATGATTTTAAAACAAATGTAGGTAACTTCGACCCAAAGTAGTCTGTGATAAACAGTGTACTATGTTTCATCTGATTATTTCTTATAGTCAAAATAATCCAGAAATTATGGTTTTTAGAACTCAAATTCAAGATGTATACGCTCAGATCAGTGAGGCATACAGGCCATAAATAACAAATAGATGTTTAAAACTTGTAATATTCACAAGAACTGAAGTTGATAAAAAGATCTAACACAACAAGTAGTGATAATATATGTATTATTACAGTTTTTATGATGAGTCTTAATGGAACAGTAATTTTGATCGGGAACACAAAATAGTTTAACATGAAATGAACACAACATGATTTATAGCTGCAGCAGGTAGGTTGGTGGGAAAAGCTCTCACATTGTAAATAACACCAAACAGAAGACAAACAAACTAAACATCTAAAGCGCCAGATGTTTCTCTCAACAGAGCATAAAGGAGAGTGAATATTGAATTTTTATCCAGGTCACACAGCTGTGTATGAATGCTGTGTATCTCTTTCATGTGTATATAAGCAACTATTCACTGACAACGTTACCAAATCTAATTAAAAGGTGATAATGTGTACACAGCTTGGTTTTACTCACTACAAGTGACTAAAAGATTAGAAAAGGCAAATTTGTGAAAAGTGTAGGGTTAGGGTTCATCCCAGTTGTCTTTGACTCTGTGTTCCTAGCTATCAATTAACCAATTAATAATGTCATCAATAAGCCTTTAAAATGTACAAAATTACCCAGAAGCCAAACTGACATCATATAATAGCTCCAAAAACCTAACTATTTAAGTCTAAAAGAAGCAGCAATTTTCTACATTTGAGAAGCTGCCACCAATGAATGTTTGGTATTTATGCACAATAAATAACTCAAATAATTAAGGGTTTGGTTGGTTGATTTATTTTCTGCCAATGAACTAATTGATTGAATCGTTTCAGAACTAAACACTGCCTGAATATTATATTATATAATATTATACAGTCTGATGGAGAGAGGACACTGCATTTTGATGTAAAGGTGATATGACAGTGTGTGAGAGAGAGAGAGAGAATAGGTGTTACAGAGAGAAGAAATGTGTCTGCGAGGTGAACAGAAGGTCAGGGGTCACTGGTTGGAATGCTGTATTCCCGTCATCTTCCAGGTGCGCTGACTTTCTAACATCGTTAATGCTCTCAGTCACATGTACGGTGGCCTAGAGAACTTAAAGAAACAGACAAACCACAAGCAAACAAAGAAAACCATTCATCAGTTTGACAGCACAATTCAGATTTTAAAAAGCCCTGCAGAGAAATTAAATCAAATTTAAATAAATAAAAACACACTCACCAGTTTGACTTTACATATGCAGCATAAGAAAACACAGAAAACATGCCACAAATACAAGACAGCATGTTGGCAAATACGCAAAATAGTTAAATCTTTTTTACTTATTATAATAGTAACAGATACTTGCTGGCATTAACCTGTAATTGATCAGGACTGCTTGATGAATAGTCAAACAGCTTTGGAAACCCCCTCCCCCAACACCCTTCCTCTTTCAGACTTGGAAAAGTGTGGAGGAAGGCTGGCAATCCAATTTTCACATCCTCTTCACGCAGATTGGCTGGCTGTGTAGAGGTGAGAAAGTAAACAGGGTTTGAATTTATCTTTCAAGTTCCTTTTTTCATCCTTCACACAACTCTGTCTGTAATATTTGATGCAACACTATGAATGTCTTCCAGGAGAGATTTAAATGATACTGTGTCTCCCCCTGCCTAACCCTAACCCTAACCCTATCGATTTGCATGTGTTTTATTTATTTGCAGTGAGTTGAACTTGCAGGACCTCCATACACATGGGCATTCAACCAGAGGGTCTGCAGCCTTGTGACAGAGGTTATCTCAGAGTTGCATCTTTTGTCAACCAAATGTCAGCTGAAAATAACAATTTAGAAATTAGGTCATGTAAACTGTCTCATGGATTCCCTTTTTTGGTGTTGTGAAATAAAGTGGCATTAGCAAATGTTAAGCTTAAGAAACTGTACTTATTTGGAGTTTGTCATTACTAATGTTTTCTAGTCTTGCTAAAAAAGTCTTCCACAGTGTTAGCTTCATGTTGAAACAGAGGGAGCAACACGTGGTAACAGAAGAAATATAGTGAGACAGATATTGTCATGAGCCATTATCCCTCTGCCTATGATTCCACCAAATACACTCCAAGTATAGCTCCTGAATCATCTTATATTTGCTGAAGAAAATGGAGGCTGTGCTACTCTGTGTTCACTCAGTTGAAACAGGATTATTTTCTGCTCCTCCAGTAATTCTCTGGTGTAACAGAGGTGTCTCTTTTCACACCTGTCCCAACTGTCTGACAGTGTATCTTGAAGGAGCAGAGACACAAAAGTTGTGATGTTGTCATGACAGAAGTATTGACTGTTTGCTTTCTTTCTTTTTTTTTCCTGTGTGTGTTTATTTTAAACTCAACTGAGGCATGTGGCGGTTTAAAAAGCAGCAGCACAGATTGTGTCCATGTGAAGGAGTTAACCTTTAAAAAGCAGTATGATTATCAGGGTTTATTTACTTATTTTACAAATATATTTGTTTATAAATGTAGATATTTATTGATATTAGTCCATGCCAGGTCATCCAGATCATCAAAGCATTTAAAGCTTACTCTCATTTTGAGCCTCATCTGGTGCCAAATCTGTAAAACAATATAAAAAAAAGATTAAAAAAAGATTGAAATCCCTGCATTCATCACATTATTGATATCTATCTGGAGTAATGGACAAAAACCCTGCCTGTATTGAATGAAAAGAGATATGTAAGCTCTGGAGAATCCCTCTCATCTCTAAGGCTGTGAGATAACAAATAGCCTCCTTTCCTCCCATCTGGCTTTTCAGCCGCTGCACTAAAGCAACAAACTAATATCGTGGTAGAGATGGGATGTAAGTGATGGTTCTGTGTGAAATGAATGACCCTGTTGATCTTATTCTCAGCCTTACTTCCCGTGTGTTTGTGTAAGAGTAAGCATGTGTTTGTAGAGGTCGTCACCTGTGACACATTTGAGGCGAGCAACTGCCTGAGAGGATGGGTTGCTGTGACTTTTTCTTGGAGCTTAAAACATGTGTTTCTAAAGCGTGTCAGTCCATCTCAAGAGGAGCCTCTTTTTCTTGCGTAATAAGCTGTAAACACACCTGACTGATGAGTCACATCACTGGGGAGCTGGGACCTACTAGCAAGCCGTTATCTGGCTGTTTGGCAGGAATGCATTTAATGGAAGGTAGTTTGAAAGAGCACGTTCCTCCCCCGATGTAAACCATACCATATGGAGGCTATACGTCAGGCTTTAGGCCAAAGTATTTCAGTCTTATTCTGCGAGGGTCAGGAGAGAAAGCTGAGGCTGTATGCATAACGCTTTCACATACACAGAGCTCGGTCTGTTGAAATGTTTTGAATTGGGTTGTTTTCTTAGATGCTCCTCTTTAAATAAGAACAAATTCTTGTAAAGCTTTTACAAGATATCACAGCTCATTATTCAGCTTCAGATGAGTGGCTGTTATGAGAAAAGATGTTTTCCAAAGTACTTAACTTTGGGTTTGACCTCTTTATAATTCAAACTCCACAGATAAGTCATATTCATATTGAACTTTATTCAAAAGGGACTTTAAAAAGGATTTTTGAAAAGAAAAACACATAATGCTTCACAGACATTAAAGCTAAAAGTAAACAATTAAGCTAAAAAGCTAACCCTCAAACAAAATGAAAATATAATTATAAGCACAAACAATAAATTATATGATAGAAATAAGAACATATTTTTAAACTGACTTCTTTTCAATGTTTTTAAGTCTGCATTTCTTCACCACAAGATGTTCAACAGCCCTATTTATACAAGATTACCAAACTCAGTCAACATTTATACTACATGGTCAAAGTCTCAAACCATTTCTACATTGATTAATGATAATATCATCAAGTCTGTGTGTAGATGTAGGAATAATGTGTGGGTCTAAGAAGACTCCAGTGCAGGAAACTTGAAAATGAGGCTTTTAAAGCAGCTTTAACACTGTGATTTGTAGTATGGATCAGTAATACTCAAACATACTATGGGTTAAACTATATCCTCCATCATGCTGTTTGCATTATAAATGAACAAATAAGGGGTGTGCCGTGATTCTGACCAATGGCAGCATCTGAGAGTGAACCTCATAATACCTCCTGTGAGATAAAACGTTTTGTCTGCTCCTGCATCCTTCAAAGCTCTCTGAGTTGTCAGAGTATCCTCAGAATATTTTAAAATCCACCCTGATTTATAACATTTTCTTATAAGCAGCCTGTTATTGTAAGACCATCATCAGCTGTTAATGATTCTGCATTATGTTTAGTTTAGCATCTGGAGATGGAAAAGTCATAGGTAGCTAGAAGACGGTAGCAGTTGCAAGCAGTACTAGCCTTAAAAAAACAGACATTGCACCCCTGAATTCCTCGGGTGCATGCCTATCTCTGCAGGGTTCCCAGCATACTAAGCAAGCTTTGCACAACCCGTGGAAGGAGGTAATGTAAAGTCATGGTGGAGGATGGTCCAAGCGTCTGGAGCCTGTTCTGACAATGGTGTCACAACACGCCTTCACTTCAGCTAGCTCATAAAAGTCAGCAGAGCTAAAGATAGACATAGGCAGTGAGTGGGACAGTAATAAATTAGTAGGAGACCCCCAGGGCTCAACTAGAAAGGATCCTCAGATGTTATAGGCGTTATGCTGATCCTTAGCCTGTCACTGAACTAAACCCTTATTATGATGTGCACTGAGACCTAAAGACCTGGCTGGCTGGTATGTTGTGCTTTGCAGTCAGATTCTCAAACAATGACCTACAGATTCGTCACTCCTTTAATGCACTAATGGTACTGGCATTAGCTCTTTAGGGAGAACCGTCTCCTGCTTGCTCAGTTGATCCTGCTGCTTTGCGCCAGAAGGGCCTCCACATTCCTGGCTCAGCTGGACATTCAACAGGCCACCACCTGCAGCATGTCAACACCCACAGGCTCAAACTGCACAAGGTTAACGATCCCCCACTCACTGTAAAACCATTTACCATCACCCTGACTGGATGGTGCTGTAAAAACAGTGTCAGAGTGTAGCAGAGTAATAATTAAAAAAAAAAAATAGTTACAGTAAAGAGGAGAGTATTAGTCAAATTTTTTCATGAATGTGTAACAAAGAAAACAAACGACAGAGAGGAAGCTATGCACATATAATGCCAAAGGTCTTGAGATGTTGACGATACTGTTGAAGCTTAAAACAAAAGGCTGACATCTTTGATTGACATTTTGCCCATGGCTGTACGTGCTAACAGTGGGGGAAGCAGAGACACAGTGTCTTGTCTCAGCTGTCATTTCTGAGTCTGTGGTAGGAAAACGTGAGAAAAATGCCCACACTCTGCTTCTCAGCCACATCCACATGCTGAGATCCTTCCACCACCTCGATAAAACCACACTGGAACATCTTTTGTTTTCCTCCATCGCTTTATCTCCTTCTTATTGTTGTCTCACTCAGATTGATGTCAGGCATTGTGTGGCCATTAAGAGTTGAAGTGTTTTCCTAACTCATCCTGCTGAAAAGATTGAGTGACTGATAAAAAAAAGCATCATTAATTTTCTGTGGCAGCTGAATGCACCAATCTGCTTTGATGTCGGATTCAAGAAACCATCCTTCAGCAAGAAGGAGTTTTCTCACTGTTGATTACGTGCAAATATAATTTCCATATTTGCATGACAAAGACAAGACTGATTGATACCAGGAGAGATTGAGATCTTATCTGCGGCTCCCCTTGCGTGGTTGCTGATTTGTGCAATGTTGCAGTTGCCTAGTAGCCAGCGACGCCCTCTTCATTTCCAGTAGACATCACATGGCGCCAGAGGAGCTCACCAGAATAACTGGACAGGCCTCCAGAGGCAACTACTCACTAATGTAATATGTACTAGAGTGGCCATCTCTAGAGTGTGAGAGAGTCAGTGATATTAACAGAAACAGAGACATTCTTCATAGATGCTTGAATGAATCTGTCCCTTTGTTACATAACAGCGTGCAGTATACTCACCCTCAATACTCGAGAGGGACCCTTACGACTTTGCAAATGCAGTAAAAATCTGACCATGTTTTCCGGTTGAGAGCATACTGTATCACTGTTCACTGCTACGAAAAAAAAAATTATGGGTGACTCAACTCAAAGTCAGGCGCGGCTGCCGGGAAACACTCCAAGTTTTCATGTTACAGGCATGATCACTCTTCATTTGCCTGTGCTGCAGTAAATCAGCCATGCAGGTCTCCATTATGGGAACCCTTTGACCTTGCACAAGCTCATCAAGACAAACAGCATCACTCTGTGGACACACTCATCAGCCAGTGAACACTTAGATTTCAGCTGCACTTTCTCTCCCATTTCTACCATCCTTGCCTCATGAAGTTATAACAACATTAAACGCATACATACTGTATATTATTTTAGTAGATCTCCTTTATTTGCTACATGAACCCTTCTCTCTACTCTGCTTTCCAATACCTGAATAAAGTTCCTACAGCCAAAAATCATGATTTATTTAACACAGAGGGCTAGAGAGGCCAGGTACATACTAAATCAGCTTTTAAAAAGAGGAAAGATGAAACGGTGACTGAACCTGCTTTTACAGGCTTTACTTTTACTCTTTTTTTAAAATCCCTGCATGACACAGCTAACAGAACATCAGTACCTCTCTTGAAATTCAGACTGAGACATTCACAAATAATGGCTGTCTTGATGATTATGAAATGGGTGGCGATCTATCTCTTTGGTACTCTTCTGCACAGAGTAGTATCATATTGAAGCTGGTAGTACTCCAGGAATCTTGCTCAAGGCGCTTTATGCAGGGTGGATGCTTTATTGCTTCAATAGCTGAAAGGATTCTTCTCATATATGCATTCTCTATATATGGCATTTATTGTGTCCCTGTTAATGTTTTGACTCAGTGAACTAGCATGACAGCCACATACAGTATTAAATAAGACTTTGTACTTATCACTGACATTTCCCCTATATCCCCCTTTGCTGACCAAAGCTTTGTTCCTCTTTCACAGCATCCAAATGCCATCCAAAAGCTAGAAAGTCACAATGTCATCTGGGATCAAAGGCAGCTGTGTCTCTCTGTGTCTTTTCTTTTAGGCGTTTGGTGTCTGAAAATGATCCATGTATAATAGCGTAGTCAGACAAGTGCTGCTTGATTCAAAGCCTCAGAATACAGCGATTGCCAAGAACCCCTATCGTTGCTACTCACTAACTCACTGAGAATCATCAAAGGAGGAGAAAATAGGAGGAGGGTGGGGGGAGGCTTGCTATCAGTTGATGCTGCAGTCAGCTGCCATATTTCAAAATCACTGTATTGATTGACTCCCTGCTGATGGACCTTTCAAAGACTGTGCAGGTCAATGTGAACTGATTGGAAAAAATAATATTTCATTAATTTAAACACATTCATTTGTAGTTGTGAGCGTTTAATGATCAGAAAGTAATGTCTAGGCTTGGCTTAGTTTCCTGTAATGCCTCAAAGCCATGCCTTCAGGTGCAAAGGTTATAAAGTTAATCCTCATTTCCTGTGTGACCCCACATCAGGGCAATAACAGGCCACTCACTGCCTGTATGCTCCACATTAAATCAGCTCTAATCAATGTCTTAATATCAAAAATAGATTACATGACTACATGTATGGCAAAGAGGTCATAGTGTTGACAAACTCATAGATAATTATCACCCAACACAGTAGTTCCCCTCATCTATATGGAACATTGTAGCATGGCTAAGTGTCACAGCTCTCACCAGCGTCGTTCCCACACATAGACTGCTGTTCTCAGCACAAGACACACTCTTATAAACACACTGAATGCTACCTGTTCAGCACCATACTGCAGACAAATTTAGCAACTAGCCAGTGAATGTTAGTGAAGGCTTTGGCAGATGAAGAGCCAGAAATCAGGAGCTGGTGTAGACCAAAACAGACTTAGAATGAGAGGGAATATTGGACCTAAGAAACAAAAATGAATTCAACTTTATTGATAAAGATATGTAATGTCAAGTTTACAGCTTGTCTTGCTGCCCCAAGTATCCAAAAACATCAAATATTGCAGGTACTTATCCAAACTTTTACTAAACATCAATGTTGTCAAGCGTTACCACAAAATATTAGGGCTGCAACTACTATTATTTTCCTTAATTAATAAACTGTTGATTATTTTCTTGATAAATCCATTGGTTGTTTGGTCCATGAATTGTCAGAAAATTGTGGAAAATGTTTCCCACAGCCCAATGTGATGTCTTCAAATGTCTTGTTTTTTCCTCAAACCAAAGATGTCCAGTTTACTGTCATAGAAGACTGAAGAAACCAAGAAAATATTCATATTTGAGAAACTGGAATCAGAAAATTTTGACATTTCTAAATATATTAATTATCAAAATAGTTTAATTTAATAGTGGGACATTGAAGGCCTACAAAATATCACTGTTGAACATCTAGTACATGAACCACATTGTGGCACAGGTTATTGGACTCACTGGAAAAACTAAATCTAGTGTGATCAATAGATGTCGACAGAGCTACGTTTACAAAGTGGTGTGGTCTTTCTATAAATGACACTTTGATAACCAGGATCCGACAGGAATCAGTGTGCCATCTGCTCACCCGAACGTGTCTGCAACGTGGCCTATTTCCAAAAATCCCTCAACAAAAATAAACTACTCAGCAGGCAGAGATCAAAGTGTTTGTTCAAGGATGATACATCGATGTCGGCCTTCCAGGTAAAGTGGCAAGATAAACTAGGACGTCTGCGTCCGTGTGCTGTGCTGTGACAGTACTGGTGGCGAGGACTGTCGGCAGATGGCACAGAAACTGTTTCCATTAGTCAGTGTGTGTGTCCCCTCAGCTCTGTGAGTTGACTTTTGACTTGTTATATCACACAGTATGTCGTCCTCAGAAACGATGCCAGCTCAGACAGAGGACTTGGCCCAAAGTTGTTAAGATAATAAGGTAAAAGAAGCAAAGTCACGTACTGATTCCCAACATAACAGCACAGTCTAAGCTGTAGTTTGACTCATTTTCCAGCCTCAGACCTTCTTAGAGCACTTCATATCCCAGTAGTGGCCTCTACCACTGAAAATCACCACCTTGTCATATTGGCTGTTATGACTGCCACTTACTGAGTCACCTCTCCAGGGGTAGATGGGCTGAAACTGCACTGCAATATCAAATGGTCAGAGGCTGTAGGGAGTGTTGGACTAGATGACAGAGCGTGGCGAGATGAGTGAGCTCTAAAGTGAGAATAAACTTCAATGGTTAGTGGTGGGGGGGCTGATATAGTTGCCTCTTTAAACCAATCATTTCATGGCCTTTTGAGATGTGTGTGGAACCCTGATAGGGGAGGGGGGGGGGGGGTGGCAACTCACTAACACTGACAATGTTGTGTGTGATGAAAATAACTATCATCATTACAGCTGTTGGCATCCTCAACAGCAGCAGCCACATTCATTCTGGGCCTAGAGTCCCTTGAGAGGAAGCTTGAAATGAAAATCCTAGGTGTAAGTGTTTCTGTCTGACCTCACCACACCTCAAAAGCAGTCTGCAATAGATGAGACATACTAGTGTTTCTTGATGTTTGAATGTCACCTCTTTAAGCCATTTTTCAATCCTTTAAATCCATGCTTGCAGGCAATTAGACCCCATCAGCACAGTGTAGATAATAGGCAACATAGTTCTGACTTACTGACATGTGATTGATATCAGCCAGAGGGGAATGAGCTTTTTTATTCACGTGCACCATAAAAACACTTCACAACACTAAAAAATATTATTAAAAACTGAGAGGGATGCACAGAGCACTTCAGGTTCAAACTGATTGTTTATTGATCTTTATAAGACATTTAACAATCGTACTTTATGCATGTATGTAAAAGTGTGTTTATCTTTCAATCCATTAACTATCTCTAGTATCTAGTATGTACATGAGAGAATGGGAACAACAGTCTAGAACATGATTGTATACCGTGGCAGTTTTATTACCCAAATCCTTCTTTCTCATACCACCCACTTTCCGAGCCAACCATTAATAGAGAAAACTCCATTTGGTCTCTGACAACATTATCTTCACAGACTAAGTATGGTATGACGGTGAAAGACCACAGTACCGCTGAGAATAGAATAGAATTTGCTTGCGAAACCATGAATCAGAGCATTGTTTCTCTTGGCTTTGAAAGTGAAGTCCTTAAGGGAGGAAAAGTTACTAGATAGTAATAGAAAGTTTGTATTTCCACATATCGAAGACAGTAATGCGCCTCTTTAGAAAAACGAAGGCGCACAGAATGGCCAGATTGGAAAACAGGTTGGTGCAGGCTGCAGAGTGGACAACGCCAGAGCAGAGGCTGCGTTTTCACACAAATCATGCACTATAAGATTTGATTAATACAAAACCAACTACTCTAGTCTAACAAAAATTACAAGACATGAAAGCATTTTAACAGCCCTCTGTGTGCCAACTTCATGTTTTTGCATGTTGACAGTATTTATGAGCACAGCCTGTTTTGACCTCACTGTAGTACAGAGTGTTCACCTTAATAATTCAAATAATTTCAGATACATTAAGCTGAGAACTATTTTAAGAGCATCACTCTGGCCTATTTAATGAAGTCAGCTGAAACTAAAGTAGAAGATGCAGCAGACTAATTTCTCCCCCTCCCTCATTTGACTGTGTACAGTAGTAGAGTGTGGGAGTTCAGCTTGGCTGGCCAGCACACAGTCTCTCCAGGGTGCCAGCAAATTCTCCAGCGGGCTGAGGAGCCAGCTTAGAGTAAATATATACCTCTTTTCATCCAAGGAATAACATGTCACTCTCGTTTTTTTAGCAGGCTGCTGCAGAAAACTCCAGAGGTAACTCAAACTCCTTTTCAACTATTTATCAACAACAGAAGTCATGATCTAATTAGTTTTATTTGGATCTCTCTGATAGCCAGAGGCTGTTGAGTGGGAATCAACTTTAATCAGGAGCAGATCAGTCCTCTGATCATCTGCAAGATAAAAATATTTTGGACACATTTTACTTTAGATTTCCAAGAGTACGTTCACAGCTTCATTCCTTAAATTAAACTGGGTGAAAGTCAGTAGCCAACTTTGAATCATGGCTGTCTTAAAGGCCCCGAAAAATTTAACTTCCTCAATCAGCTTCTTATGTGCCACAGGGTCCTTGTTTTGACTGCACTCACTTGGTTGGGACATATTTCTGTGCACCACTCGCAATATTTGAATGAAAACATGTTAACAGTAGTGGGGTTGTTTGCTCATGTGGTTGTCAATCAAACCTGATAAAATCCTCACCTAAACAGCCCTGATTATTACCTGAGTGTGTTGAACTAATAAATATCAGATTCTCTCCCCCTCAGACTTTAACTTTGATTGTTGAATCACACATGAATATTCAATGTTCAATTCAAACCACAGAGTTCTGACAATAAAGTGTGTATAAGGACATTTTTAAGAGTGCGACAGAAGTGCAAGAAAACTAAACCACATGCTCAGCAGTCAAACAGAGCTGGCTGACTATAAGCAGCTGGGTGGATAAGAAGAGAGGTTACAGGAAGAGTCTGAAGAGCTAACAAACGGCCCAGAATGAACACAAAATAAATGGAGGAAAAAACTGTGACAGACATACTTGCAGTAGGTGGAGTGCACAAATAAATTCTGGAAAGCAAAACACATTTTGAGAGGAGAGGCCACGCTTCAGTGTACCTCATATTTATGCAACTCAATGTGTCCATCTGCTGGTTGTTGGCGGGTCTGCCATGACGTCATTTTTTAGAACAATAAACTGACACAATGAGAATGTAATCTGCTGCAAGAAAAACAAACTGACCATCAATAAAAATACGTTATAGTAAAATCTTTTATTCAAAAGCGCCCCAAGTAGATTCCTTTATCGTATCTTACAAACATCTGGTATACACACAAAAAGGGACAAACTGGGTGAGAAGTTTAGAGACATACAGGATAACCGAATTTGATTTCTTTAAGACAAAAAAAAAAAAGACAGCTTGATTAGCAAACTTAAACTCCACCCTTCATCCATATCAAGGCCCTCAAACGTTATTAGAGCTGAGTTTGGACTATAATCAAAATATGGCCATATATGAGGAACCTTTTGTGCTCTTCAAAGCTGAAAAACCTTCATCTGTGAAAGTGAAATGATTGGACAATGCTACAGGAAGGAGGGGAAGTCTATATTATCTGTAGACTTCTTCATGTTGAAAATGCTATTTGGTCACCTCCTTCTTTTGACAATGTTTAATGAAATTAATCCTTTATTGTCATTATTTACCTGGAATTTGTACTGAGCTTAGTGCAGTTTCAAAAGCTTCAAAGCTACAGATGAACTTGTGTAATACTTCATTAAAGTTCAGTCAACGTGTACATAATTAGGATCATCAACAAGGATGCATTTTCACATTCATGGAAATCAGTGTTATCGTATGTGCACTCGTATGGCCAAATCTATCACCCGCTCTGTGTATCATGCTTCAACTTGTTCCCCTTACACAAGTCCCATATTGAGTGTTTGTTTGGGCATTGCACCTGGGACACAATGTAGAGGATACAGTTTCTTCAGAGTGTGTGGTAGCAGCTTGATTTGATAAACCATACAAATACAGAACCATTACAGACATGCTCAGAAACTTTGCCTAAAGTTTCAGTTTTCACGCCATTAACATTCCCTAAACTCAGTACAACTGTCATATTGTACATTTTCCTCAACATCTCATCAATAAAAGGGTACAAGACAAGATGTTAATGAGAATATTTCCAATTCTGAAGTGGGACTCAATGTGGGGAACAAGATCGAGGCTCATTATCATCTCTGAGGAGATGCAGCAATGATGCCACATGCAGAAAAACAAAATTTCGCACCTCAGAGATATTTCTGATCAAATTTCCGATCAGGCAGTGATGTTTGGCAGATACAGTAAAGCCTGCAGACTGAGCATCAAAGGTCAGGTTTTAAACATGGCTGGTGTTGGTTAAAGATTGATTGGTAAAATGAAATGGTACAGACATGAGAAAAAAAATACAATTAACAGTCATTTTTCTGTTAGAACAGTATTAACTAACCAAGCACAAACTGACATCATAAAGCATCAATAAATAAATGGGACATTTCACTCACTGCATTTAAATTTGGGAAGACCAATCTTCTGGTAAGGCTGGCGTAGTCGTTTTTACATTCAATTGAACAAGACTGTTAACTAAGTACCACCTCGTACTGCGGAGTGTTCACACCCACAGCAGAGGGAAACAAGACACATAGTACTTGAACTGTTTTACAATCAAGCTAAGAAAGGCACTGGAATAATGTTATACCACATTAGATTCTTATGCTCTCAGTTATCCATCTTGAAAAAGGTAAAAATCTAAAAATCTTGTGTTGGACATCATTTGTTTCTGAAAAAATAAGGTTTGACATACTTAGAAAAAAGTTTTTTTGCACCTTTGACTCATTTTAGCAAGGACAGTTTACAAAACGTAATTTGCTATAATAAAAAAAAGAAAAGAAAAATGCTTATGGCATTTTGGTTATCAAATATGGATTTGATTGACACTATTTGCACTAAAAAATTTGTACAAACATAAAGACATTAACATTAAGTTTTTGTGCTGAGTGAAAAAAAAAAGTTTGTTGAGTCTTTATGGCCAAAAACTTTGAGTATTGACAAGTTTTTTGAAATGCTTCATTGATCCGCTACAAAAGCAGAAACTGTTATGTGGCCCACAGAGAGGAAAAGACACAAAACAAATATAAATTAGTGCTCTGAGTTGACAAATACTACCAGAAGAGAAAGAGGACAAGATAACAGAAATAATATATATATAGTACATATACACCTGGAGAAAAAAAAAATACTAGGTGGGTCACAGTGTTACCCATTTGGAGAGGTTGTGTCTGTTACTAGAGGGGGGGAGGACAGCGCTACATTAAACTCTGCCGTCTTCACAGGTAAAGACAGCACTTCAGGAAGTCACAGTCCTCGCCTGCTTTGACGTAAGGGTCACTGGGTGTCCAGTTTGCTGTACTTAACACTGCGGCTCCACTGCAACACTCGCCATGATGGCGGCAGCTGATAGTTCCGAGGGACCGTGCCGTTGACGTTTTCTTCAAAGTATTGGAACAGTCTGTACCACCACACCCGTGAGAACGGGTTACTCTGTGAAGTCTCTTTCAGCGACTGAAACAAAATGACAAACAGAAAATTAATATTTTATGACATTTAAAGTTTTCCCACCTGTTAATTTTTGTTTTGGGGGAAACAATCTCTTTAAAATGATTCTGAGACAAGCGTCATTTCACAGTGCTTCACTTAACATATGTACTGTGATTCAAAGTCGAGCAGAAGAAACTAACTTGCGCAGCGTGTTGCACTCACCTGCTGGTTGGCCATAGTGTGGTACCACCAGAAGAGGCGTGTAGTGATAAAATATGCCACCACCACATCCACAGTGTAGTGGTCATGAGCCAGGAGAATGCAGAAAATTCCCACAGCGCTCAATGTCCAGCAAAACCAGTGGTACCACCAGAAGCGTTTGGGGGAATCTGCCAAAAAAACAACAAACAAACCACAAAATCATACAAGATTTCCTCACAACTTCTTAATTTATTATTATTTGTATTAAATGTTTTAAGGTTCAGAAGTGAATATCATTCATAGTATTGATAAATGTGTGCTTTGTAATGTTGCAATGATGCAATCACTCCACTCTTAAGCAGTCCATTAAGTGCTGGTGTTAATTTAACCCTCTCCTTTTTTACCACTAGATGTCACTGCTGTATCAGTCAGGTCCATCAGCATAACCCTATAACAGCACTACAACTCTGCATTATGTAGCAGAGGAAAGACTTGTTCTTACAAAGACTTGCATGAGAAACTTCATCTCTACAACATGACCAAGCAGTTGAACTCTGAATCACCTGCTAAGGAAAAGTGTGCTGAGGAACAGAAAATATGGTTACGTAAACAAAGTCTTCACACCTTTAAACTAACTTAGCAGATGTGAAATTTGATACTGCAGTATTTCACCTCCATTTCCTTTGTGTCTACATTTCCTGATACAGTTTAGGGAAATGTTGCTGAAGCCAAGCAATAATAAGAACAGCAGTGTGTCAACCTGAAACATTTGTTATGAAGTTTAACATCTGTTTGAATAGGTCATCTTTAATAATCAAAATTAATAAAATGCTTCACATTTATATTTAGCTGTGACTGACAACCTGCACATTCTTGACATCCAACAGAGCAATGTTTCTATCACCCATCTTTCATTTGACCTCTGAACAGACCCTCAAGAGGAAGTGTGCACTGCTAAATCATGATAGGAGGGGCTGTTGTAACAACTGTTGCTTGTTACACAACATGACACTAGACTGCGAGGTGTGTGTGACTTTGAGATAAACTCTGCATGTTCATGATTTCTTTGAAAACTACGGTATAAAAATTGAGGAACTTACACTCCTTGATGAAGAGGTATGTTAGTGTTAACATTACTGTGTGGCCACTGTACAGATAATCTCCACACATGGTGTGGGAACCTGTGATGGAAAGGCCCCCACCAGCAATCATCTTCATTACTCTCCTCATCTGTGCTTCCCAGTTCCCAAGAAGCTGAAAGAAACATAGCCATACAACATTATTACCAATGAGATAACTGAAAATATTACCAGTGATTGCTAAAGAAATGTTGTGTAATGTTAAGAAAGACAATATGGCAGAAAAAAAATGAATGTCTCTATCATGTACTTTTGGATTTTATAACCAAACTAATACCAGGATGTAAGCTTTTTGACATTTCCACATCACAAACAATGAATAACAGAGTCTTGCAGGTAAAAACATGCACCTTGTGCAGCTGTTGTTTTGACCGTAACTACAGTAACCAGACGGAGATTACCCCTCCTGAAATGTTGTTGAAACTGTCATTTACAATTTCCACTGCAGCCTCCATTATCATTGACCCGAAATAAAGGCAGAAAAAAGGCGTGTAGAGGCATGTCAGATCAGACAGCGCACAGTTACAGCAACCCAAATAACAGTCACTGACAAAACACTCAACACAGAGAGAAAAAAGAGACATCCAGAGAGTGAAACAGATGAAAGAACGGGGTGTTAAAGGATAGGTAATTAAAATAGTTATAATTAGAATTTAGATAAATAGTTTTCTTTCAATCTTTTTTTTTTGACTAAATCATTGTTTAACTATGTGTTACACCTTACCAACAAATATTAATTAACATCATTCACACATTTTGACCTAGTTTTATTAACTTTGAGTTTGACTTCCTCTGCAAAATAACCACATTAGCCATTAGTTTAAACAAATATTGTTTAATTTGCATAAAGGGAAGTTGTGCAACTTTATTAGTGAGAAAGCAGAAAGGGCGTGGAGGATTAGGTATATTTGACTCAAACACTGAGGCATCAGTTTCAGCCTTGACGCCGATTTTCCATTACCTTAACCGTAACATTTACCTAACCTGAACCAAGTACTTTTAATTTCCTGAACCCAATTTTAATGATAGCTTTCCCAATGACCACAACTTTTCCCTAAATGTCCACTTACACTGCAGAGTTTCTGACCACTAGTGCAGCAAAGTGTTTTGTGTTTTGAGGGGTGTGTACTCAGTTCTTTTGTGTTCTAGCAGCGCATGCGTCATTCAATCTTATGCAAATATTTTACAGGTAGAAAATGCATCAGTTCTCACCTGGACTGTCTGAATTTTTCTACAAATAAAATGTTTTATTAGAATATTCAAAAAATGTATGCACACTGTGTACAATGATCTGAAACTGCTTTCCTAGATAAATATTACGCAATAGGAACTTTATATAGAGGAAGCAACCATTTCAGGCGAAAAACATATATATGCACATATCTTAAAATTGATGGTCATTGGAGTGCACTCAGAGGCTTTTGTTTGATGGATTTGTACATTCAGCACATTTAAACCAAAAGAAGTTGAGTAAGAAAGCTTTTATGTTCAACCAACCTACAACGGTGAGAGAAATAAAAAGTGTGTGTGTTATACCTTTGGAGAGCATTTGAAGTGCATCCCGGGAACAGGCAGAGTGGTGATGTACATTGTAATACACCGGTACATATAGAGTGTGCCCACAATGAAGAAAAACCGCCTGCCTATAATTGACCTGGAGAGAAAGAATAAATGAATTACGTGACACTTTCATTTAAATTCAGGTTCGAAAAAATGACCAAACTCCACAACTAACTGTGAGATAATTAAGCGTACCTGTGCTTGAGTAGAAGCCACTGGATCAGCCAGAGTCCCACCAGCAGCATGCCATTGATCTCACAGATGGAGAAGGCCCACGATATCCTGTCAAACATGTCAAAGAACTTATCGGGCAGTGGTGGGGTGTGCTCCTTTGGCGGTACTCTCTCGTGGACCACCGAGATGACGACAGTGGTGGTGACAAAGCACACCACTGCGTAGATGAATGCTATGCCAGTCTTGCCCCACTCAGCAGGGAAGGAGGGGCGTGTCGCTTCCGTCATAGGGATGCGGATGTGGACCATTTCTGGCAAGTTCTTCATGCCCAATGTACCATTCCTTAAGGGTTTACTAGTCCCGTTGGGCAGTCCACCAGCGTGCCCATTTGCATGCCCATTTTTATGAGCCTCAATATGAGTCTCTATCCGCAGCGTCTCCACTTTCTCCAACAGTTGCTGACCGCCATCAGACGAAACCAGCGAGAGGGGCACCGTCTGGAAATCTGCCTCTGTGAGCCTGAGCAGGGCAGAGCCGTTTGTTTGATGGAGGGTATCGATGTACTCTGGCATCCCCTCTTTGCTTAACCAGTCAGAGACATCCTCGGCTGTCCATGCCACTACCCTCTTCATGTTGACCGGGGGGCAGTGTGGAGGATCAGGAGGGTCCTCAGACTAGAGGGGAAGGTACACAAGAGGTTTGGCAGTCTATGGGGTCAAAGTTAGTCCGCTCCAGCTTTGGCACATGGTGTTTCGTGAAAGGGGGGCACCCAGAGGGACCCCTGCCTCCTCTTGAAATGACAGGGGGGGGGCAGGCAGGCAGGCAGTAGGGTCACTCAGAGTTAGGCCCAACAGACGAACCACAGCGGCTTCCTTTGGGATTTTTTTTCACCTCATCAGTCTTTTCCACAGACGCTGCACCCCTGTTGAAGGAAAAACAAAATGCTTTATTCATTATGCTAACGATGACTACCAAGTACACTTTCACAGTCCTACTGGGTGTAGTCCTGGACCGGATGTGTGGCCATGGAAGCTACATGTGACTGAGTAATAGAGCAGCATGGATAACAATGGAAAATCACTGATGAAACCACTTAAGCTCCATTTCTCCAACATGAAACATTAAATGAATTATTCACATAATTCTGAAGCTTTTACAGTAATAACATTAAATGTACAAGGATTCAATCAGCAGGTTTCTCCAGTTTGATCATCAGCGCAGTGAAACCCTTCATGCATCAGAGGCACAAATCTGAGTGAATTAGCTCTTTTAAAACATAACCCTCTTCTCCACTGAGAAAGTGTCAACATACACAAGTACTGCGTGCAGTGATTTTGAATTACCCACATGAATGGCACTAAACCACTATTATTACACAACAGTATGTAAGCAGATCCGAGGTGAACTGAAGGTGAGAGAAAGTGACGGAAAAGAGAAGAAGAAAAACATGGACACAGCCAGTGATTAATCATTCATGTGATGAGCAAACAAAGACACATCTTAACATCTACAGATATCCAGCATAAACTACCAAATAATTCAGGTTACTAAAAAGAAAAATAATTAATGAAAGTAATTCCTACACTGTACAAAAACTATCCCTCCTGGTTCAGTACTTTCACAGCCCTGGTGCATTAGTTTTTCCAACCACAATCTAGTCTTTCCATAGTGTTTATTTCTCACTGAGGCTTCAGGCAACAGCCAAAGCTCAGCATCAACAAGGGAAGGAACTCACACATCTGCTGCACATCATGTATTTGTTTATAGCCGGTGATGTCTGTGGTGGACACAGGGTGGCCCTGCTTACGTTTGGGGGGAGTATGAGGTACAGCTGGAGGCACATTCTGATCTACAGCATGCATAGGAGGAAAGTGGGAGGATGGGAGGATGGGAAAGGAAACAGATTGCAAGTAGGAACTAATAAATCAGAGGGATAGTCAGCAGTGAGCAGTGAGACAGCCCCACCCCAGTGCAGAGGGCATTCAGCCAGCCGTCAGGCCCCGACACAGCCAGCTTAGCTCAGGCCAATAGCAGCTAAATACGCTGGCAGGCTGACTGGTTGGCAGGACAACAAACTGCACATCAGTACTTCATCTCACCTCGACCGAGCCCTGTTCATGTAGGCCAGCAAAACAGGGCCGAGTTAAAGGGCTATAACCTGAACCATCTACAAGCCTGAGAGCAACTAGCAACAGATTAGTTCCTGCTGAGGTCTTGAGAACAATTTGACCTAATAACTGCGTGGTTTCTAATGTAAGATACTAACATTAAAGAGCAAGTGTGAAAATAAACATATAGATAGCATGCAAGGCGCTCAGCATGAGAGTCCTCCTCACAGCAGACCATCTAGAAGACGACCCAGCTGTGTACCTTTAACTTAGTGTGAGGAGTGCAACACTTTTTAAATGGAGATAAAGGGAAACGGAGCGACAGTCATCTGTCAGCAGTGTACAAGTGAGACAGATCAGAGATTAGCTGTTACTGAGTCAGCTGTGTGCCGAGGGACCTTTGGTCTATGAATCAGCTTACAGCGCGCTCAGTGAGGAAATAATCTCATTCAACTGAACTGCAAAAGGAAAAAAAACAACTTAATCCTTACACTAATAAACCTACTTTAACACTGGTGGTTTCTCAGTAGAGGGGTCTCCTCGGAAATCCTGGATTTGAAGGAATTATCCATTTCAAAATTTTACTGTGTTTGCTGAAACTGGATGAAAATAGGCTTATACATTTTTAAGTGGCATAATGGAAAGCAGTATGATGCTGCTGTGCTAGAAAATACAAGGAGTACATATGTATGAATTATGTGACTTTTGGCAGTAACCTCGTTCTGGGTCGCACAATAACATCAGGTTTTGGAGAACACATTCACAGAGAGTCACAAGTCTTTTGATGCTTGTATGACAATATGAGAAAAGCTACCTTTAGGCTAAACTGCTCCACAGCACTTTAACCACAGAGGATCACGTCAAAATCTGCCAACACCCCAACTGACCAGTCGCCTCACTGGAAAAACTGAGTCAGCGACCCTACAGGAACCCGACAAAAGTCCTGAGTTTTAAAAAAAAAGGGACACGTAATAAAGAGCAGCATGTATTTTTATAGGTCAGTAGCATCATTTTGCGGTTTCAGGTTTTCATGTGTCCACTCTGAGCTTTAAACCCAGAACATGATGTAGTACAAACACATATTATTAAATACTTAATGATGATTACTGCTGCGTGTTAACTGCATAATGATTATAAATGCAGCTTTTCAGTCAGATAGTCTTCAACTGGCCATAACTTCTTTATCACAGCACAAACAGTCCGACATTATTTTTAACATGTGCAGAGAAAGACACACAAATACATTCTGGCAGGATACTAAAACTCAGAGTTAACTGAGCCTGTTTATAACCAGCTTTTTTAAAACCAGTTATCCAATATTCACCAGTGTTTGACCCAGTGCAGCCAGGTAACCTAAAGACAGCCAGACTAAGCATGCAGACACCTCGTGACTAAAGTCCCTGATGATCAAATAGCAGTCTTTGATAAAAAGTTTCTGCAGGAACAAACAGACGGATATGACCTCAAGACAATATGGCTTAGTTTGAAAATGCTTCAGCTTTATGTCGTTGTGAATTTTGATATGAGATAAAGATTTAAAAAAAATATTTAATCTTCCTCCCTTAAACAAAAGATTGTGGCCTTGAAAGCCTTTCATTTCCCCTTCAGCTTCAGTAAATATGACAACAGCAGAGGATAGGAATGTTGCATGCAGCGATCTTGAAGCACAGAGTTTTTATTTTTTGGAGGGTTTTTTTTAGAGCTGAGGTGTGTTTACTGAGCAGGGAAATCTATTGTCACATGTTTACTTATTGAAAGTCAGGAAGCTCCTACTCAAAGCACTGAGATCATTCATTTAGTCCATGTTTAAAGTGTTGAAAGTGTTTTTTAACTTGACCACAAAGACAGACATGGCACATGTTCATGGCTACACGTACACATACATAGGGAAGATGCGTGTTTAGGGTTACACATGCTTATCAAAGGTGAACTTTGACTGATCATAAAGACAGATCACACCTAGTGAAGCAATAAATCAGACGAGCAGGTGACTCCACAGATCAATACACAGGAGCAAACAGAATTAATGCAAAAAGAATAATGCTACAGCCTTGACACAAGGTCGGTTTTATTTTTATTGCTGATTTTATGTGGGATGCAAAGCATTTCTTTCATGCTTTGTTCATACTAATTTGACAGCTAGAATGATTTTCAGCACACTACAGATGTATGCCATAGTTTACAACAAGCCCCGCCTCTGTGTGTATTTGTCTGCCTTTGAGCTCACACTGTAAAACCGACCAGGATCTCTTGCGGATTCATTTATTTTCCTTCATGCACTCTGCACTTTCATCGTTGTCATGCTGTAGTGTTAAATTTACTTGAGGACAGTCCCTGATAGTGTCACATGATGGTATCGTGGCAAACTTTGTTGACAATGTGGAAAAGCTTGTTTGTTACGTAAGCATCAACAGCCTGTCAAAGATCATCAATTCCGATTAATAGTTAAATCTACCCCTCCCCCCCCAAAAAAAAAAAACATCTGCTGAAAGACAAATATTATTTTAATATCACCCACTTTTTAAGGTCTTATTTAACCAAGGAGCATGTGTGCACTCTTCCACCAATAAGACCTGCTCAATATTCATCACAGTGGAGTGGCCCAACTGATAAACTGATAATACACACCTCCCTCTGAAGGCTTGAAATGTGGCTGCAAGAGGAAGTTTGTCATTGTCTTTCTCAAAGAAAACAAGAGGCTGTGGTCCACTTGCGTTCATAGATTTTATAGACCCAAAACAGTGAAGTATGACCACAAGATAAAATGATCTCTAATCTTCACTGAACCTTTAAAGTGAACATGTAAAATAAAACTTCACAATGCTTTGTTCGGTTTAGAGGAAGTGGGTAGCATGAAGGTTTTGGGAGGAGCTTCAGGTGACTCAGTGTTTCGTTTTGTATTTTTAATATGCGTGTGGCCAGCAGGTTGTGTGCACCGTTCCAGGAACTTATAAAAAAAAAAAAAATACCTGCCCTTTGCCAATGTGAGACACAGCTCAAAAAGACTCAAAGAGCCCTTAGAGAGCAGCATGATGGATAAAGTGATTCTTCTCCATGCTGACAACTGGAGTTCTCATCTCAAATCAACTAATGCTTGCTTCTATTTTGAGGTAAATAATCAATTTAACAATTGATATTTAACAGCTATAAATAAATAAAACAGCATGACCTGGAGACAACTGAACCAATCTTAGTCTGTCATGATTTACCAAAAGACAATAAATAATTAGCTAATAATAAGCTGAAATGCCGTCAAACACTGAGAAACTAATATAAAATAGTATTTTTCTAGCGAAGTAAAAAAGTGACAACACAAAGTAGAACAGCGAAATTAGCTGCTGTGTCTGGAAAAAGTGATATTTTTGAAGCTGTAAGTGGAATATTGTAATAAAACATTACCACAACTGCACTTCTGCCTCATGTGGTAAAACTTTCCCTTCTGAAAGTTTGGTGGGGCCAAGCCGGGTGTGTGTGTGTGTGTGGGGGGGGGGGGGGGGGCACATATGACTCCAACAGAAAAAGATCCAACACAGCTGGGGGACAATATGTCAAGCAGACACAAACATAAACACACCACCCATCTTTAGGAAGCCAACTGACTCATTCTCAACGGCTCTGAAAAGCCTTTTATGAGATGAGGAGAGTCGGCTCAGATCGGGTATAACAGCTTCACCAATCATCCCACCACTTTCTACTATCTCTACTGCTGGACATTTGTTTCCTCATGTTCCTTTCACTCTCTTTTGTTTTGAGGCGGTAAAACAAAAAACAATAAACTGTTACAAGTTTTAAGAATTGAAATCTGGTGAGAAGAAAGGCCTTTGTGATACATGATACAGATCCGTGAATACAGATGCAATGCCATAGCTCAAAACTCAGGAAGGAAACACACACACACACAAACACACACACACACACACACACACAAGGCATATTACAGTTACCCTTACCGGTCTTACTATGTAAACAGGAGCATGTGGCTAATTTGCGTCTTAGTCTTTGAAATCACTAAACAGAAGTATAATGAGGGATTTTCAGTGTGGGGTAAAGCAAGAAGAGGAATGAGACAATGAAAAATGTAATTCAGAGATTTATTAACAAACCTTTGCTTTACTGAACAGATGATCCCCAAGAGAAACTCAAAAATAATTGAGTTAAAAGTTGCAAAAAAATGCGTGGAAATCTAGTTAACCAGACAGGAAACATCACATCAAAATAAAACTGAAATAAAAACGGAACAGTAGTGAATGTTTTCTGTTTTGTTTTGTTGTCCTGGAAACAAATCAGCCAGGTCGTTTGCTTTTAGCAACCATGCTTGACAAGTTGCCATCAACAGTTGCAGTAGATCATGAGCTTCCCTCCTAAGCTACAACACCTTGTAGACAAATTAAGCTAATTTTCTTGCTGCTGTGAAGTGAATGGGCAACTTTCAAACGTAGGCCAACTCTTAAAACGTTTTGCTGGTGTCCAACTCCTGACGCTGAACTGACTGAAGAAAAAAAAAAAAAAAAAAAAGAGAAAACCAGGAAGAAAACTGCATCATTCACCAGGGTTGTCGGACTAGTTCTTAGCTTCAGTGATAGGTGTCAGATTTGACGGCTCAGGTTACAGCTTAACTGGACATCTGAATGTGGCACACTTCAACAAAAACAGTTTGTTCTCATGTGTACGGGAAATCTTTGAACGGTCGGAGCAGATGCCATATTACATAACCATTAAACAATGTCCATCACATCAAACAAACAAAGATGACCACCACCACCACCAACACCGCACCCCCTTTAAAAACTGTTTATATTCTCCCTGGCCTGAAGGTATTGTTCAAGTTCAAATCCAAATCCTTTGTTCACAGGTTTTTGAAAGAGCCGTATCCTTTTACAGAATATTTATTTTGAGACAAACCAGCAATTAGTGAACAACACGTTCTCACTTGTATCCCTTTACATGTAGCACACACAGACACGTCCCGAGGATTAACAATGCATGGCTAATGTTTACACAACTGGGAATGTTTAAATGAAAAGATACAGGGGTTAAAAATTAACTGTGTATGTACCTGCTGTAGATTACAACGGCTGCTCCGTCTCATTTTTGAAATGAGTTGATAAACTTGCAACAGGTTTTTATGAAACACAGTGCTGTGACACATCCTGCACATTTCCCAGAAACCTTAAATCATTCACCAGCACATAGTCACAATCAGGAAATAGGAATAGTCGCAATACAAACTAATACAATGCTTAGCAACAGGCAACACACAAGGCACCAACGCTAATAGTGTTTGGGAGGGACGGGCTTAAAGAGTAAACTGTGTTAAGCTTCAAGAGACACATGAAGGATGACTAACATGCCTGTTATGTGCAGCTTTTTTTTTTTTGATTAAAAGGGTCCAAAAACAACAACAAAACAAATCACACAAAAAATATATACTTCTATCTGCACTGCTCGAGCAATGAAAACTTTAAAACAGTTCAATCTTTAACATGTCTATGCAAGAACAACATGCCGGTTACTAAATAATCTCAATGAAAACTATTTATGGTAAAGTATCTATCTATATTTATTTTACTACTTGTTAATGGGACAGGTGTCTTGCATCAACTTTAAACTGTTGAGTTGACAATTTTGTATTGTTTTATTTTGGATTTTATGTTAGAAATTGTATTTCTTAAAATTTTAAATTTTGTTTATCCGGGTCAGGGTCGAGGTGGTATACGGCTAAGCAATCCCCAGCAAGCCATGTCAGCTCCTCCTGGGGGATCCTGAGGCGTTCCCAGGCCAGAAGAGATATATAATCCCCTCAGCGCATTCTGGGTCTACCCCAGGGTCTCCTCCCAGTTGAACGTGCCTGAAACACCTCCAAAGGGAGGCGTGCAGGAACAGCATCCTAACCAGATGCCCGGACCACCTCAGCTGACTCCTTTCAATCAAAATCAATATAAAAACCTAATACTATGGGTATGGGTATGTAATAGGATGAGATGAGAAGTAAATTAAAATGAACACAGACAAACTTGACAAACTTGGACTACTTAAAGAGTGCGTCCTTTACTTCTTCCTTGAGCAACAGGTTTTCCTCATTGCAGGTAACAATGACCAGTTTTTCGATATATCTAGTATGTCGATACACTCAAACATTTCCTGGAGAACAAAGTGATGGCTTTATGTGGAAATCTGCAATAGATAAAAATCGCAGACTTGTCAAAACAGTATGAATGCTACCACACAAGATGTATGAAGCTGAGAAATGTAATGCTGAGGTGTTATGAATGAGTGCAGTTAATTGCTGCTCATAACCGCTGAAAACACAACAGTGCAAAAGCATGCATTACACATCATCCTCCTACTACTGCCGGGGAATACTGCACCTATAATTTTGCCTGAAAACTACACAACAGTTTTAAAAAGGGAGAATGAGCCAATGGCATTTAGTTATTTCTAGTGTGTCAAAGTGTGTCTGAACAGAGCTCCATCATGATTAGTAGACAAAGTAAACGAGATCAAAAGGGCATAATCTCAGTAGTCATTTAAATTTCACAAACATTTGCTATTTCTAATCCTTTTGCATGTCAGTTTTGTAACTTCCAACAAGTGAACAAACATGTGGATCCCCAAATCAGTTAACCTAGAGTTGATTAAATGTTGCTACGGCTGATGCAACATGTCTCTCTAGGTCTGTATTACAAAAACCACAAATCCACCAATCTGATCTGCCATTAAATATTATTATTATTATTATTATTATTATTATTATTATTATCATCATTATTATTATTATTAGGATGAGGAAAGATGCCACAAAGTCAACAATAACTTGGGATGGAGCTCCATAGTATTTTATCAAATTCAAATCCAGTATTGATTCCACTCATAAAATCAAATTAGTTTTATAATTCAACATTTGCAACTAACTAACGGCTACGATAAGTCAAACTCAAAGATGTCTGATCAGGTTTTGGTAGATAACGAGGCAGAAACACTACAGTCATCAGCTGATGTGAGGTGATCAGTGAGAGGAGTCACCAATCTGTCAGTCCCCGTTGAAATACAAAAACACAGTCCGCTCACTGACATGCAGCGTGGCTACAGAGTGACTCACGGCTTTGGCTGAATACAGACAGAGTGAATTAACAGAACAGACAAACTTTTTGTGCTGATAATTTGCTACGGCTGATCTAATCTGCCATTTTAACAGTGGCCCTCGACTAAAACTAAGAAGACCACTACCCATGTTTTCCACTCTTCTTTGTCAATAAAAAAAGGGTTCAAGCTTAAGTCCAGCTATTTTGCCATCAGGAACCATATCCAAAATATAACCACCCATTGGAAACTATCCAACAATACAAAATAAACCTAGTGTAAAATGTATTTCATCACAGAGAGAACAGCAACCCTGCTATCAAACAACAACTTCATGTCCAATCAGTCTGTTAATTAACGGAGCAAGGTGTCTGGCTGAGGGTAAAGATGAGACAGACCATAAACATAGATGACTCTTATGCAAGTCTCTGAGGAGCTGAGCTCAATGGCACAACAACTACTGTACCAGTAGGTGCTATCTCCTAATGAGAAAACCACCTGTGGCTTTATAAGTCACTGATTAGGATGTCAGGCCCACACAGCCCCCGAGGACCCACACACACAACATGCCAAGTCTCTCTGGTTCAATTGCAAGTGGGGCAGACACTTCACAAATTATACCTAGGATGGCACACTGGGACTTGTTGTCAATAGGGAGTAATTAGTGTGCAGCACAGCATTCGGTCCATCTTTATATATAAACGTCTTCACTGTGATGGTCTGTGTCAACAAGAACGACAGCCTAAAACACCTGCGATGACTTTGCAGAAGCAGAAGCTAACAGTGTCAGTACAACCAGAAAACTCTGCTCTTTCAACACTGTTAACACTCAAAGTAACAACAGCTATGCTAAAGAGCTGAATGTCAAAAATTACCTTACCTTCTTTCACATATGTACATAAACAAAGTGAATGTAGACCATCAACTATTAAAAACACCTTAACATAACCAAACGTCTCTCTACTAACCTGTTTGAAGCCCTGTTGAGATTTTGAAGGGAGATATGAATTATGTCTTCTAGGAGCAATGGGGTCTGGCCCTTCGTTTCAGTTTCGTTTTGTTAGACCTGCATATGAAGACGCCGTCCATCGTCCCCTTTTGATGACCACATTTAAAATCACCTCAAAACTATTAGTGAAAGAAAAACTTCCCAGCAGCCACCAGATCTCCTAGATGAAGACACGTAACTGCAATATCCTCATTTTGTTGTTTTTACAGGTGAAGTCAATGTCTCTACAATTGTTTTTGTTGTTGTTTCAGTCATCTTATTTAAGCTGTGTGTACATAGATGCATTCTTAAATCATGAAGTGTAAACAAGGCTTAAGAAAGGGTTAGGCAGGTAAAGCCAGGATGACACCCACAACCGCAGCAGAAGTTATTATTCTGTAAATTAACTTGTACAGTAAAGTATAGAGAAGAAGCAAGTTTCCATAGAACCTGGAAATGTGTCATTTAAAATCAATTTAAAAGAATTACAGACATAATCAAACAGCAGCTCCCTAATGACAACGCTTTTAAAATCAAGAGTAAAACAAAGACACAAGATACTGGTACCGATATCGTTGTCCCTGTTGTAGCAGGAAAGTGATGTTTAAGTCAACCCTGATTTTGGCTTACACATAAAAGAATGATCTCAGTCTTCCCCACACAGTGAGACATACAGCTTATTAATTAAACACTGGTATCAGATCAGTGCTCAGTATCAGCTGACACCCAAAGCCCTGTTATCTGTATTGGGACTGAGAAAGTCAGATCAGTGCATCACTAGGCTTCTCGATGTCATACCATTAAGATACACTGAGGTGGGCGGAGGTTCAAGCTGCTCCAGATCAAGCTAATAGAAAATAATACAGAAACCATCTTTCACAGGACTTTTTTGGCCCTGTTTATTTAGTTATTGTCACATTCACACTTTGTACCCACATGTTGTTCTTACAACTTATCTCCATGAAAGTTGTGGTGGCAAAATGACACATGGTGGCCCGCCCTTGACCAAAGACGAACCACCTTCTAGTCTCAATATAGCATCATGTTGCATTTGCATCTAAAATAGGCCAAAATATGCAAAAAAATAGGGCAGGAGCAAGTGTGCAGCAATTAGGCTACCAGTGTTTTAATATCATCACACTGTTGTACCCTAAACTGAAAGTACTAATATTTTTACACACCGTAAGATACTTAAAATATCAGAAATGCAGACGGAAACCAGTCTAAACAAGTCAGGACAGGGAGACACCCGGCTCAAGTTTAAGCAGGAAACACAATACTACACAACAGAAAAGAAGTTGGCCTTCACGAGAGCAGCTTGTACTACTTAAAATTCCTCACCAACACTCCCAGTTCCCCACCCCTGACCACATGCATTTGTTACTACATTTGTCAAGTATCTGCATCATTTACTCTAATATACAAGCTTGAATTGTGCCAAATTCATTTTAAAAAAAAATCTGTGTGGCTCCTTTATTCATTCAAACAATGACATGCCAAGTAAGATGATATTAGCTTAGATTTAAACGCTGGCATGTTCCACAAGGACTTTCAAACTTTCATATTTTGCCTTTTTTTTCTGAAATACACAAAGTAGGCTACATCCAAGATCTACTAGCCTAGATTTCCAAAAAGCAGTTGTAGGCCACGAGAAACTGGGACATCATGTGAGTGGCAGTAAAACTTGATGTCTTTCTAATTATGGCAGAAACCAGATTAAAGCCATTACATATTGTTTCTATGGAGGCAAAATCTATGATGGACAACAGACAATCAATCGCTATTGGTTGGCCATAATGTTGTACTACCATACTGAAGACCAACAAACAGGCCAAGGCCATCGGGTAATAGCATTATAGCCTGGCTGTGGTTTGTGTATCAAGGCTCAGTTACACAGGAGCAGAGCACATTTCCAAACGTGTAATCGTTTTTAAAAAAAGACCAACATGTATTTCAAACATCAAATGTGTATCAATTTTGATGGTCAATATCTGAAGCTGTTGTGACAGACTTAAAATGTTTGGTGATAAAATAAAATAAATAGGCCATTATTCGCCCGGGATCTGCTTACTGTTTTATAACCAACAAATTCAATGCAGCAATGTCTTGATCCTGAAGATCCTCGTCTTGTGAAGCGAACAAACACTGGCAGGTAATGCAAACGCAAACTCTAAATGTACCCTTAAGCTTAACTGAGCAGCAGTGATTAGTGAAGGATGCGCTCAAAGAATACGGTAAACAAGAGAAAACACATGATATCAATGAAATCAAATTTCTCATTCAAGTGTGTCCAAACTTTTGACTGGTTCTGGTTGTGATGGAGATTAAAGGCTCAATGATCCTCCTCCTTTAAGGTCTGTGAATTAATGCTTTTGTGTCAGCTGGTTGGAAAAAGGTTCAGTCTGAGCACATTATAGAGTGTTTGTACTGAGATACCTGGCTTAGATGATGATGATTGCTCTAGTGTTGGGAAAAAAGATGCAGATTTAACTGCTGAGAATATAATCTTAGGAGATCATTTTCTCCAATCTACTGTAATGCTTTGAATTGAGAACATAATTTCAAAATATATTGTTGGTTGTTAGTTACTTAATATTGATTTAAATGTTGAGTGGGTTGACGTGGGTTGGCGGGCTGATGTTTTATATAAGATGTGAGCAAATGATTGTTGAGTGTTGAGTGTAAGGCTGCTCAACTTTGGCTGCAGTGTAACATGATGACATCCATCAAGGCGTTGCTTTGGTTAATCACATACATGTAAGGAAAGGTCTGTGATGGATTACTTTGTAACGTAAACTCTGTATTTCTAATGTCTGCCTTGAAAATGAAATGTAATACTTGTCTTAGTAATAAGTTTACACAGTTGTAAAATAAAGTCTATTATAAATAATTGGCCTGATAATCCGTTAAATGCATTAATCTGTTTTTTCAAACTGGAATTCCCGGATCGTATTTCGTCGTCTCACCAGTACCTTACACAGTATGCCCCTGCCACAGCAGCCCCCTTTGTTGTTTTAGCACAGGGCTGTTTTTCTGGTCTGAATTCCCGCTAAGTCTCCTCAGATCTGTTGTGCGGAGAAGTTGGGTATTAAGGAGGTAAATAGGCATTACCATTTACTCACCATTAGAAAAAACCCAAATATGTACATTTAAAACTCCCAGTATGTATTTAGACAAACAAACTACAGTGTTTCCTATTAATTATATAGTCTAATTTGTGCTGCCACAGTTTCATAGTGAGCTGAACATGTCTGTACACTCTCCCAAACGTTATGTTGTTTTAGGGCTGAGCGGCATATTGAGTTTTTAAGATTTATCAACATATTTTCAAACAACATATAGGACAAGACGCTATTCTCTTGTTGTGACGACTTTCCACTGTCTCTGTTGCACATGGAAGGCTCAGCTCTGCCCCCGTTGAGTCAGAGGATAGAAGCAGCTAACATTAAACTCTGCTATAGTTTGCTGTCACTTCTCATTGCGTTGCTCTCCTCTGTTCTCAGAGAACCTGTTTAATGCGGGACTACTACTACTGTATCCCGCCTCGCTGCTCTGTATAAAAGGTCCGGACACGGAATAGGCAGACAGAGTTGCTCCGTCAGTGTTAGCTGTGGTCGAGAGAGGTAGAGAGTGAATGAAAAGAGATTGGTGAAAGTAAGAAGGCAGTGAATCAAATCAATAACACGTTCAACAGCACAAATAAACTTCCCCACACACCTCCACTTAACCCTGCAGCTCTGCCTCAAACCAATGAATCTGAAACGCTGGAGTGCTGTTTTAAAAACACATGGTGGCAGGCAGCTTTATGCTGTTTGGGTTGGTTCAGTGTAAAAAAGCAAAAGCTTAATGAGAGTTCTTCTTTATTTCCATCTGTAAAATAAATCAACTCTGATCCTGATCCACTTCTAAGTCATCTGGAAGTTGAGTCTGTTATTGATAAGCAAAGACAGTTAGTTTAGTTATCTGAAGAAACACAATGTAGAAAATTATACTTACTGAAACAATATTTTATATATTCATAAGTAGTTAACTAGATAATATCTGAACTTAGATAATCTCTTCTGTTTTGTTTTGTTTCAGAGCTCAAATATGGCCATTAGTCTTTGTTTGGAACACCTATTAACTGGTAAAATTTTGTTCTTGTGCTTTGTGGGTGTGTCATCACCATTCGTACCTATACAACCAGTAGTTTAACCAGTAATTAAATGATTAAAGCACAAAAACAAAACATTCTAGATATAACCTCTTAATCAGAGTGCACTAGAATGCATTTAACTTAAACATTTACAAAATGTTCTATTTGACATCCAATCACCAGTCTCTCAAAATTCTGTGGGAAACACTGGACTATATAAACTTAAAATCACTCAGTGTGTACTAACCTCTTCCATGTTGTCTCTCATCTGCTGCTGTCCCTGTGTCTTATCTGTCTCTCTCTCTGCTATCTGCTACATGTGTCTTGTCTATCTTACTCTTTGGTCCTGATGGGTTTGGTTTTTTTTCTCTTTTTTCTGTTTCTCATGACTTCCTGGTGCTGTCCGTTTCTCTCTCTAGCCTTCAAGAATCAAGATGAGACATTTTAGCAAACACTAACATGGGTTACAGATACAGGAAAACATCATTCAGAGCGACACTAATACCAGTTTAGCTGTGGAAAGTTATATCTGCAGCTCTGACTAATTGATCGGTTATATCTAGTAAAGCTTTGCTGTTCTCATTCAGAAAAACAACAACTCAATATCCCTTAATTTCATTAAGTAATCAGCAGCCTATGGAAGTAATTAACAGCATACCCAGAGAGGCAAAAGAGAACCTAATGACAACAGTGACATGGAAACGCCTTTTTCCAGACCAGAGGAAGTAGATGATCTAAGCTAGTGTTGGTCAATATGTTGGTAGTCAGCTGAATCAGTTTTCCAAGGAGGAATCATAGTTGTGCCAACAGACAACTCATTGTTTCCACTAAAAGACAAAAAACTGCTGTGTCCTCCTTGTCAAATGTACCCGTTGACTTGTTGATAGTCTGACATGCTTTGCTTTGGCAGTGACAGTTGCTTCGCAGTTGGCTTGGTTGAATGCTATAAAAACAATAACCCCATTGACTACGTTTTAACATTTTGCCCCCTTGACACTGACTGCAGTCACACTGTTTATGTCTGTGAAAGAAAGTTGCTTTCTCACCAGTCCCTTTGCACAGAAATCTCCCTGTTCATTTCAATCACTACCTCTGTTTGCTCATCTGTATGTATGACAAGTTTTAAGGCTGTGTTTTGTGGCCTTAGCATGTCGTGCCTACAGGGCAGAGGAGTCTTTTTTCCCCCCCAACTGTTAAAACACATCTGCGATCAAGTTTGACCCCCGCCCCCCCAAAAAAAGAAAATGGGGGGGAGGGGACACTTCTGTAAAACTTATGTAGCGTCAAATTGGGTCACCCGTTCCTCCTCGTTTTTAGGTGACCAAACGAAGCAAATCAGACCTCAAAAGTGAACCAGCGACGAGGCGCAGAGCAGAGACAAATGTTTGACTTCTATGAATACACTAGGTTAATATTTACACACAGGGAAGGAGGGGAGGGGAGGGGCAGCAGAGATGATGTCGGAGCAGCTCAATCATAGTCGGCACACCTGTGAGATACCGTTACGTCAAAAAATCATGGCTGTCACAGGTGGTTAACGTGCTTATAAACACATCTTTTAATTAACATTAAGGCCTCGTCCGCCGCTGTATGGTGTGGCTTAAGAGCTTATACCCTGGGCCACCTAAAAATAGATGAGCAAGCTGGCGTCTTCAGTATTTTAGCTAGCTAGCTGGTTAGCTACACTGAGCTGTGTCTTGTAGCGCGGTTTGGGGCAACCGTTAGCTATACGTGTGTTAAAATATGTATTTGTCTTTGTTATATGTGTATATATACATACACACACATATATATAGAAAAAAACTATCAACCTCAATATTTTTGGTTGTGATATAATGGACACATCGCGAACTGAGTGTAGCTTCTTTACCAATCACGTTTTGTCAGGATTAACGGTGACGGGAGACGTGTGTGATAAAATGTTTCAACACAAGGCCAGTGAGCAGTACTATGAGTTAGCCGCATGTGTTAATATAAACGTAGCGGTAAGTAAAAAAGGTATGTCCGCTATGTTAACCTTTTAAGCATCGTGACATGTGTGAATTTCTCAGAGTTTCTGTTCACCAAACAGCATAACACATTAACTAACAGTTACCTTGAAGCCACAGTGTTCACTGAGCAGCCTCTGACGGTGGATGAAGAGGACCCTGAGATAAACCGGGGCCGCTCACGACAAAACAGTGACAAAGATGTGTGTGATGTGAATTTACCTTGCCGTCGAAATGTTGATGGATTCCTGTTGAAAGTGTAGTGGTTATGACGGGCAATGTGCAACGAAGCCCTCCGTGGGTCCGTCCGGTGTTTTCATGGAGTAGGCGGTTTGACTGGAGACGTGGGGAGTTCCCTTCATACCGTCACCCGCTGGTGCCTTCAGGGGGCATTAAAAAAGTAGGGAAATTATTAAGAACTTCAGCGCTCTCGTTAGAAAAGTTGGAATATAATGAGATGGGTCACATACACACACACTTGATTTCTAAAAGAAATAACACCACGAGTAATCATTTTTCTTACAGCTTATCTATTTGTTGTTGTTTGGGTTTTTTGGCGAAAGAATGAGCGACAAGATATATTCATACATAGGATTTGTGAACTCTGAGCTTAGAAGGAGTAACTGAATGCAGCAGTAGTGACAACCACGCAGAAAATGTAGCGTTGGAGCAGTAGACGCTGACCATACTCACTCAGTCTGAAGCCATCTATTGGTGAGGGTCTGAGCATGCCGCCACATACTTTAAAAGTGACTCACTCCATTTTTGAAAGTAAACTATGCTGTCAGTATAGCAATGTAGGTAATATAAAAAAACATAAATCGCATAAATCGCAATACAATAGATTAATCACAATACAATAAACAAAGTCAGAAAGTCACAATATAGCCTGCATATTCTAATATATCTAATATAATTGATCAGAAAACTACCATGACTTTTAAAAGTTAACTATATTCTTGGTGGTAGGCCTTTTTCAAAGCTCAGTAGGAGAAATAAGGCACAATATGGCTAGAGCAGTTATATGGTTGATACACAAGATAGATAAGATAAATGAATGCCCAATGCATTCAATCATTTCATACATCATATCAAACATGTCACAAATGTGGACACACACACGATCAAATCATCATGATAAAATTCCACTGTCGATAAACAATAATTTTGAAATGAGTAGCATAACTGATGAGAGACAATAGGCCTATTCATTCCCAAAGTCCAACCGTTTTCTCAAAATATCTCTTTGGATGCAGCAATACAAAACAATTCTAAATTGACGTTTTAGTGAGGCTTGTATAAGCATCACTCCACCAAAACAGCACATGAAACGTTAATGCATAATGATAATGGACTAGTTCTGCTTCTCATTCATGCTGCATTTGAGACCAATGATGAGTTTCTAATATTTGATGAGGCAAGATGACTGGGTTATCTTGAATACCTGAGTGATACCACTTCTGTTTAATGTGGCAGAGCATTCACTGTCACTATATGCAAATGTAAGTCCTTATCAATCTTAACTAATATGTGATTCATTCATGGATCAACAATGGATCAGTTTTATTCATCTCTTTGGGTATAATCTGTTAAGCTTGAAAAAGTCTATTTGCTTTGTAAAGCATGATTACCTAAATTCTACCAAGACAGGACAGATGTTTCTCCCACAAACATATAATAAAATAGACATCTTGCTAAAGGCCCTGACAAGTCAATCACATTTTTATTAACAAGCATATTCTTTTGATTCAGCACACAAGATTGATAAAACACTTAGTTTCACGATAAAAAACACACCTACATCTTCTCTGTCTCAGACTACTGCAACTGTCTTCACACTATAATTTCATTGTCCCTTGTCTTCAAATCATCAACAGCGGACACAGAAGGTTTTTGATTGGCTTGTGGAAAACAGACCATATCGTGCCAGTTCTTGCCCCTGGCTTCCAGTTTACTTCTGAATCTTCTTGAGTTCAGTTCTCTGTATAGTGACCAGTGTGTAGGACACTGCTACTATACTTACTACTAATTCACAAATCATAATTACATGTAGAATTGAATGAGATACAAGTCAAACAGTCTGTGATTATTGCAAAAAGTCAATAGTAATGAAGAAAAAAAAATTAGCAGTTTTTTGAGTTAATGGTTTTATTATAATAACTGTGATATTAGAATTTGGCCCAAATCTGCGTTAGAGGATATTGCACTTGTGGAGCTCTCATATACATTTCTAAATTGCATCTTGACATTTAGTAATCTATTTAGATATCTAATTGCATGTTGATTTAAATGTTTTCTTTAATAAGGTTTAGATATCAAAATGTTGTTTTTTTACCAGTGCGTATACAAATTCACTATTAGTTGAATATAAAGTATAAGGCCAGAAAAACAACTATTAAAAAAAGATAACTGACTTGCTTGTGAACTCAAATTCATGTTCACCTACAACATTTAATTTCTACCAAAGAGCATCTAGTAAATTCAAATTTAGCTGCCAGGCTAGTAACATAATATCAAGTGGATGGGGAAATAATGGAGAAAACACTACAGGTCAGACTGTGCATGGTAATGCACCTCTTTTTTTAAATTGGAACTTTCAGCTCTGGGTTAATGTTTTATCACATCACTGCATCTGAAAGCTGTTAAAGAGTAACTACTGCGGCTGTGATAATCAGTTTTTGTACCTACAAGATTGCTGTTTAACCAGAACGTTGTAGTCAGAGTGATTGTGTAGATTACAAAAAAGGTTTCTCAGCAAAACTGTCCACATATAAAACAACACCACAGAAACACTGTAAGATATTAAAACATCATTGATGGCAATAAGGTCAAATACAGGAGGAATTACTACGGCAGTTCATAACACAATCAGTCCTCCAGTCAGTCCTTGTAGAACTTACTTTTTGTTTTTAAGTTGAATTTTAGAAGAAGGAGCTGGATTATAATACACATCGGATGCCTTAAAATATCATACAGGACTTCAATACATGATTTCATTTGACTCTTTTTTTCAGTGGTGAATGAATTCTAAGAAAGTTCAGAACATGTTTACTTTAGATTTTATGCTGTGAAGAAATTGGGGTAAACAAACTGGACTGGACTCCACTCACGCTATTTAGCCAACGACACAGATGTTTTAGGTTTAGATAAGTTAAGGGTTGGGGGACAGCTGCTTTTCAAGCCTCCTCTTGCGTGCATCATGCTGACTTTCCATTGGAAATTCACTGTCTTTCATTTCCTCATCACCTCCTGCTGTTCACTTAATCATGTGAATCCTGAGGAGAATCCAGACATACCAGCAATCGCCAAATATTTTAACACAAAGGGAAGGTACGAAGAGGTGAACCGGCACCTCACAGAGGACATACTTGCTGTAAACAGATCAGTTTTACAGCTTCCATCTGCACAATGTCAAGAAATACATCTGACTGCAATGATAAGACATGGGACCAGATACCCGTCGACCAACCACATCAAGAAGATGCAGAAGCTGTACGAAGTGGTGATGAACAATGCGTCAGGCGAACAAAGTTGGCTGCGTGAGATCAAGACTAACTGGAAAATGTGGTACAATGAGGACATGGACGGCCGACTCGTCCAGAAAGGTGTTCAAGATCACAAGCATCTCGCCATCAGGCTGTCTAGGCTGTTCCCCTCACTGATTTCAGAGGAGAACCTTCAATCTGGACGCATTAAATTCATCACCAGCTCAAAGCACAGGTGTATCAACAGCACACTGTCCTTCAAGGCAGGACTGACAGAGGAGTGGGACATCAAAGGTATGATTATATTATAGTATGGATTTATCACTTACATGCATTTAATTTAACATGCTCCTTTTTTTCTCCTACCCAGATAAGGAATTTGACCATGCTGTGAATGATGCTCTCATGAGGTTTTTTGACAAGTGCACAAAGTTTGTGGAGGAAGTTGACAACAACCCATCAGCTGTGGAGGAGGTTGACAGGTTCAAACAAGGACCAGAGATGAGGAGAGTCCAGGACAAGATCGCAGACCGCCTCAATGTTTTGCACAGTCTCATCACACATGGTCATATCTACAGCAAGACTACCTTTTCTAAACTTTAGGCTGTTGACTCTGTTGTGTGCGTACAGTCGAAAGCATTTAGCCTGTTTCGTAACTCCTAAGGATATTTTCTTGAGTATGTTTGGCATTAATCAAAGCAAAGTAAACTTACAATATTCAATTTTAGTTACAACCTGAAACAGAGTCAATGGATATAGTCTAGATATCTGCTATTATACATGAATTAAGCACAAACACAAAGCAGTAATTTTAGTGTGCAGTGCAGTATACCTCATTGATCAAATTTTACAGTGAGTTTTGCACACTGGGTGGAGCTGTTTTCAAATTTAATATTAAAGCCTTTACATCAGTTTGTAGCCAAGTCGATCATTTATGGCCGTAAATTAGTATCATAAGATCCAAATAGGTGTAATAACTGAGGCAGCTGCTTCAGTGTTAAAATAAAGCAAGCAACTTTCTGAGTAGCTGCAGTGTTACTACAAAGCAACACCATTTTTAGTGCTTGTAGTGGAGGTATGTACTCCCAGTGCTTTGTAGTTCATTTTCAACTGTTTGTTATCTAAGATGAAATAGCTGTACTGCCTGTATGACTTGACTAATTACCATTACATGGGAACCACTTTCTTTCAGATATGGTTGAGGCTGCATTTCACTTGTGTGCTTATGAGTTTGCTATCAGGACTGTGAACTCCCCCTGGTGTCGGCTCTTTGATGAGGATGACGCAAAGGTCAGAGCAATGACTGCATAAAATTTGAATGTGGTAGTGGTACAAAATGCTCATCTAAATTCAGCTTTGATGATATATTGTGGGTCAAAACAGTTTCTTTCAAGTTCATTTATTACTGGAATCATTTATCACAGTAAGAACAAATCACATACTCTGCTAAAAATCTCTGAACATCAAAATGCATTAATATCCATACCACTCTGCAACTCTGACAGTAAATGTACGTGTTCTGTTTTACAGTCACATGTTTATTTATTTATAGAGTGCTTGAACGCCAAGTGTAGAACAGGATGCTTCTCTACATAAGCAAACATTGTTCAAATATATCACAAGTCCCAGGAGTTCATGAGTAAAAAAGGAAACAGAGTCAAGGGTAAAATAAAGCTGCAGTTAAGTCATAAACAGGGTAAGTGTCAAGTTATAGCCTTTATTTTCCTCACAAGTGGCTCTATAGCTAAGGAGATAGACAATTGGGTCTACCAGAGGGGTCAACTAGGGGCGCAGGAATGCACAGAAACTAAATGAACACAATCCAACACAGATAGGACAAAGCAAACAAACAACCATATCTAATCTCAGTGTTTTGTGTTACAAGTTGACCTAACACTCAGGTAGCCTGAAATGTTACCTCACACAATGCACAAACAGATTTCTATCTCAGGATACCCTTTTCAATAAAGTCTTTACATAAAGCCCACCCGATCCAAACACACAGAGGCTACCTTTGGACTGTCTCTTCAACAGGTTATAGAGTACGCAAGTGACCTGAGGGAATTCTGGAAACGAGGTTACGGTCATGATATTAACAGCAAGGCGAGCTGCATCCTCTTCCATGATCTATTCAGTCGGCTGGACAAGGCGGCCAGCGAGAACAAGTGAGTGGCCCTTTAATGTCCTGCAGAACATAATGTAAGATCTACTTGCTTGAGGGGGGAAACCTTCAGTAGAACAGATAGAATTATATCAGTGTTTTATTTGCTTCTCCCCCAGTCTTATTTGTTTTTTCCCTAGCTGTTGGCCAGCTGATGTTTTTGCAATTTTTGCCATTTTTATAAGATTTTTCAAAGGTTAAGTACACTTAGACTGGCATGTGTCCTGTTCCTTAACTATAAGCATGGAGGTTTTGAATGTGTCCTATACACACTGAAAAATAACAGTGATACTGTCATATAACAACCCAACATAACTTTATACAGACTGTGTATTCTACTTTGTAGCATGTGTTTTTTTGTCATCTCTTGTGTTGTATTTACAAGGTTTTTGAAATACAGCTTCTTCATTCAATTCAGTTAAAAAACCCCAACCACACATCCACCCATCTCTTCCAGGTCCGGCCAGCAGGTGACTGAAGCTGTGACAATCCAGGTTGGCCATGCGGACACATTGCTGCCACTGCTAACCCTCCTGGGCTTCTTTAAGGACAACGATACCCTGACATCTACCAACTACATCAATCAGAGTGAACGATCCTTCCGCACCAGCCTCATGTTACCCTATGCAGCTAACTTAGTCTTTGTGTTGTACGACTGTGGAGGAGGGGACCTGAGACTGCAGCCGCTGCTCAACGAGAAGCCTGTGACTTTCCCTGGCTTGACTGACCGGCAGGCATCCATGCCACGCTATCAAGACATCAGAGAGCACTACAGGGCACTGCTTCAAGGCTGTGACTTTGAGACAGAGTGTCAGTTGTTCAAGCAGCAGGCTGATATTTAGGCAGACAGGGCAGACTCTGAAGACAAAGGCATTACTCATGATGTTGATCAGAAGTTTATGCTGTGGTTTTTGGGACCCTAATTGGATACAGCATCATAACTTGGTTTGGTAACCTCTCTGTGCAAGTAAAGCCCAAACTAGCCCAACTTATGCAAACTGTTTGGAAGATGATAGGTGTAAGACAGCATCCATCCCTGCGGTACATCCCTGCAGTGTACCAAAGAACAGTCTGTTTTGAGTCAAGCCAACAAAACAATAGTGAATAGTGAATGCCATCAGGGAGGAGGTTTAGAGTACCATGTTGTCAATTGACTAGATTTTAAAACTCATTATCACTTCAATAAAAAAATTAAACTGCTACAGATTAAATTTGTGTTCCCTGAAGCTGTCTTAATCTATCTTTAGTGTAAGTGGAGGCCTTAATCTGTTTTATTTGCAAAACAATAAACGATATGATCCTATCATGAAAATATAACCGGTTAAGTGATTTCAAGATTTAATGTTAAGTTATTTTTAGTTGTGTCTTTTTTGTGTGTGGGCTTTGTTTCCATAGTTATGGTAACAAAAAACAATTTAATCATTTATTAGCCTTGACAGTTTCACATTGCATATATCTATATTCTGTAATTCTAATTAAGATTAAACAAATTACATTTTTTCTGGAGTTTTCTGGAACTGATATTGCAGGATATTTCAATCTGGCTTGGGAAGAAAAGACGTTTATATCATCATACATATATATGCAACAGTATCTAAATAATAACCTATGAATATATTTAATCAGCGTAAGGAGTGACTCCATGCATCTCAGAATGTACAAAGTGGTTTCTTTAAACATTGTGCAGTCCAAAGTGGAGCAAACTAACACATTTGAAGCAGATACAATAAAAGGCTCTATATTCTACTTTGACTCAAAGAAGTTGAATTACCTGAGCACAAAATGTCTCCTACTCCACTGAAAAGTAATTTCTCTGTAAATGAGCCATGATTGACTTCAAACTAGTTGTGACGTCATATGCCATATATGCCTTTAAGTCAGACTTTAAATGAGCACAGAGGAACTTTGCCCATTTAGTAGATGAATGTGAAAGCAGCTTCCTAGTGTCAAACTCTGCTCATACATAATTCTGCACATTGAAACTCAAACATCGAAGTGAAGTGAACATAAGCACAATTGTTTTTGTATTGAGGACTTTAAAATGTCACACAGTGTTACAGTGTTGAGTAAACTATAGGTTACATTTTTAGCAGATACTATGAAAGGTTCCAAATTGATAGTTCACACCAAATACACCATAGGTCCCTACAAAAAAATTAAATAGTAGTTTTTTGTAAAAGTTTAATTTTTACCAGTGGTCCAGGGATAACATCTTTAAGGTTTTCTTTGGGCACTGGTTACTGTACAGAACCGGTGCAATAATTTACTGACTATTGACGTTGGACAGGATTTGGTGCCAGTAGTCCACAGACTGTTGTTCCAAACTGGTTTTACATGTCCATAGCTTGCTCTATTAGTATCATTACGTTGGACATTTTAGTTATTAAATGGGACTTTTTGTTTTGTTTTTGTTGTTTTACTGCATTTCACTGTTTCAACCCAAAGCATGATCTTCCCTAATAACACTCATCAAGTGTTTTTAACAAGAACAAAAACATTAATAATAATAATAATAATAATAACAATAATAATAATCAAAGCATTTCAATCCAAACCATGGGTAGGATCGATGTATAATCCTTAATTTTGAAACAATTAGGCTACATTTTAATTTTATCAATGCGCATGCGTAACAATTCCGTAACAACAATAAATGGACTATGTACCTTTTAGAAACCCTGTGTGATGTGAGGTACCCACTTCCTGTTTCAAACGTTTTATTTCACAACCCAAACGCCTTATTAGCACTAAATAATAATGTACTCTTATCATGTAACAACAATTTCAGTGTAGGTTTTCAGACAGGCATGTTTTCCTGCATTCAAACTCTGGATAAGACTGTCCCACATGATGACGTCACTCAGTTTTGGGTCTGGTCGGTAGGGGCGTAATGCAGCCACGCAAACAACTTGGCTTCATCATGCCGACAATATTTTGGAAAATTATTATTATTCATGTCATCACCACTATCGGCTTTTTTTGGTGTGTTGCTGATAGCAATGCGACTACTGAGAATAACGAAGATATACCAGCGATCGCCAAATATTTCACCACGAAAGGACGCTATGAGGAAGTGAACCCGTATCTCATAGATAACATACTCGCTGTAAACAAATCCATGCTTAAGCCCCCGTCTGAAAACTGTAGAGAAATTCATCTGACTGCAATAATAAGGCATGGGACCAGATACCCGACGACCAAAAACGTCAAGAAGATGCAGAAGCTGTACGACGTGGTGATGAACAATGCGTCAGGCGAACAAAGTTGGCTGCATGAGATCAAGACTAAGTGGACTATGTGGTACTATGAGAACATGGACGGCCGACTCGTCCAGAAAGGTGTTCAAGATCACAAGCATCTCTCCATCAGGCTGTCTAGGCTGTTCCCCTCACTGATTTCAGAGGAGAACCTTCAATCTGGACGCATTAAATTCATCACCAGCTCAAAGCACAGGTGTGTCAACAGCACACTGTCCTTCAAGGCAGGACTGACAGAGGAGTGGGACATCAAAGGTATGATGATATAATATTATAATATGGATTTATCACTTACATGCATTTAACATGCTCCTTTTCTTTTCTCTTATCCAGGTAAGGAGTTTGACCATGCAGTGAATGATGCTCTCATGAGGTTTTTTGACAAGTGCACAAAGTTTGTGGAGGAAGTTGACAAAAACCCATCAGCCCTGTCAGAGGTTGAAAAGTTCAAGGAGAGACCAGAGATGAACAGGGTCCAGGAGAAGATTGCAGACCGCCTCAATGTCATGTACAGTCTCATCACAGCCGGTCAGTGAGTATTTAGATCCTTTATTTAGCTAGAGCTACCAACTACAACATCATTCAGAAACGTATGAAGGTGAAACTACTTATTATTAAAAACATTAAAAACATGAGGTGTGTCATTTTATATTATATTATTGGACTGTTATTATTGATACATTATTGTGCAGGAGCATATACTGTCCATAATACTGCATTTTGTTATAAACTGGCTGCATGTTGTGGCAAAGATATGTAATAGAGGATTGATATTTCACAGTCTAAATGTAAATGTGTGTAAAATAAAACAGTGCACTGAAACCGTAAACTTCACTAGGAATTGAATCATTATAACAGATAAGCCATGCATATATTATACTTACATTAAGAAAAATGATCAAGTATACATAAAATGCTACTTATAAAACAGAAAAAACCCTATACACTTATCGAAACATATTGGACAACATATTCACCGATACCAATATATTTGTGGAGTAGAAGTACAAACAAGCATAAGATGGGATTATCAAGTAAAGAACAGTTCCCAAAAATGTTATTTAACTTCACTACAGGAGCAAACTTACTTGGACACATTACATCACTTCAGATAATAACTATTTATTATACATCACCTGTCAGAAACAAAGTTACACAGTGCTTTACAATAAAAACTGATAGTACAAGTAAATAAAATCCAACACTTAAAATATAAACAACGCAAAATAATTATAGCCATAGCAACGGGCATCAATTTTAAAAAAAACATTAGATAAAAGTGAGTCTTAAGAAGATATTTAAAATCTCCATGCAGATAGTTTCACAGCTGGGGGGCCCAACAGCCAAAGCCAGGTCACCTTTAGTGACAAGTCAAGGTTTTGGAAACCGCGGAAGGACCCTGCTTAAAGATGTCATGCAGCAGCCAGGCTCACAAGGAGTTAGCAGATGACAGATATGGTCACGATCTTGACCATTTAAGCCTTTAAAATCTTAAAATGAATTCTAAAACTCTCAGCTAACCAGTGAAGGGCAGCAAGGATCGGTGTAATGTGGTTGCTTCTCTTAGCACATGTTAAAAGTCTGGCATTTTGTATCAACGTCTTTGGATGTTTTGCTTGCTGATACCAGAATAAAGAAACACATTCTCATATCTGAAGTAAGACTATATTTTATAATCCAAAACTATTGGGTCTCCTTTGTGCATTTACGATGATGTATTTAGTCTTCATTAAGAACTCCTTCATACCACATTTGTAAAATGTTTCCAGTCTTAAAACAACAGGTGCTTAAATGAGCATTGAAGTAGGTTTTTCTTTCTGTAATTATTCCCTCTGTTCATACTGACCTTTGGATGATTCCTTCTTGATGCACATACAATGTGATAGGGGTCAAAATCCACAAGCTTCCTCCTGTGCATACTATATATACAGGGTGCATACAATATATATATATAGTATATATAAGTGGGTCCAAAACTAATATGGAGCTTCAGCTATCGAAATAAGTCAAATCAAGTTGATATATTTTAACATTAGTCTTTGTAGTGCCAAAGTCCCTCTTTTGTTACTAAAACTCCAGCTCACTTTATGTTAAACTTATGTCATTTTCTAAGACCTTTATAAAAATGTAATTTGAGTATAGGGAATTTCTGAATATTTAAGTTTAGTTAAGACACAGTTCTGATTTTCAGAGGAATTTCTGTGAACAAAATGCTCCATTTAAACCCAGCTGAACTCATAACTGGAACTTTATACTCCATAAATGTTTGTTTGTCAACAAATCTCACATTCTTGCATATTCAGCTGACCTGTGCACTGGCTCAGACACTGAAGAACAAATTCACAATTAAGTGGAAATAATTAATTGAAAAGTGTAGCAACTAAATACTGTACACATTTGAACTGTAATAAGTGTCAGACTGCATGCTTTTTTCCAGGAATCTCCTCATGAATTTGCTGTTATGCACCAGTTCCTTTTTAGGAATACTATGGCACCCAGAAAGTGTCACCCAGTAAACTGACTGAGTTTGAAACAGATGTATCTGCAATGTATCAGCTATTACACACCAACTTGAATGTATCTTGTGACATTTTAAATGAAAAATTATAATTAGATGTGGAGGGATAATGTGCACAACATCTCATTGGTCATGTTTTACAGGGAATATTTGCTCAGTAGATGGAGCTGTTTTCTAATCTGACAGTATCAATGCTCCTGTGCCAAGCGATTAATGATTGAGCTATGTTCAATGTTGTCTCAGTCTTTGTGACCTTGATTTATTGTCATAGGTCTCAAACTGGTTCAGTATTTCAGAAATTCACACTGTTGTGTTCAGGTTCTAGGACAAATTGTGTCCATCATTGTGATTGCTGTAGTTTGTTTGAATGGTTGCATCACGTTGTATTTCAACCTTTCTCCACAGATATGGCTGAGGCTGCATTTTACTTGTGTGCTTACGAGTTTGCCATCAAGACCGTGAACTCCCCCTGGTGTCAGCTCTTCGATGAGGAGGATGCAAGGGTATGAGTCTCAGCTGTTTAAAGATTGTAGATTTAATGTTGCAGTGTCATCAAATAGCTTAGGTAGGTAAGACTGTTATTAGGTTGGACAAACATGTAGTCGATATTATGAAGATATAATGAATGAAGGTATTTATTAGTAAGGGTCCTTTTTAAAGTTATAGTTTAACTATTTATCCTAATATGGACAAATAGGATGATTTCCTACAAAGTGGAAACGAAACTGTCCTGAATCTCAAAATGCGAAATGACCTTTATTGTGCTGCATCTTTAGCAGTGATTTTGTGTAGTTTTCATTGTTACACTGCTCATGTTATTGTATTTACTCACATTATCTTCATCACAAGTAAAGAAAAAAATAATTAAATTTAGTAGACCTTCCCCTTGTCTACCATTTGTTTAATTTCACTTGTTTGTTCTGAGATGAGTACATGGCCCACGAAAAATGACAATGCATTTCATTCTCTGCTTTGCCACAGTATTCATTCATTGAGAAACAGTTAGGCATTATTAGTGCCACAAAGAGTGTTTTGTGTCTTGTGTTACAAGCTGACCTAACATTCAGGTAGCCGGAAACGTTACCACCCTAATGAAATATTGACAGATTGAGGTCTTTTTTTTCCATCTCACAGACTAGCAATGATTTGTACTTCCACAGGTTATGGAGTATGCAAATGACCTGAAGCAATTCTGGAAAAGAGCGTATGGTCATGATATTAACAGCAAGTCGAGCTGCATTCTCTTCCATGATTTGTTCAGTCGCCTTGACAAAGCAGCCAACGAGAGCAAGTAAGTGACCCTTGAATGTACTGCAGTACATCATTATGAACCTTTCCTAAATCTGTCTGAATAAACACACCCATTCTGTCCCCAATCGACTGTCACTCGGGTACTACTTGTACAATACACAACCACTTTGGCAGATAAAACAGAAAAAAATAAGCTTGAAACGTTAAAATATGTTTCAGGGCTGGCCTGTGTAGGCAGCTGTATTGATTATCAAAAATTGATATCTGGAATATATTTGTTCCATTAATACATGTGAAATGGACGACTGAAGTTCTGATTAAAATACCATGTAAGGCTGTGATTATTCCTTAATAATTAAATGGACATCACATTTTCCCAGAGCAAAAGGTGGTGTCTTCAAATGTCTTGTTCTGTCAAATAGTTCTGTCAAACAGTCTGAAACTCAAAGATATTTAATTTACTATTAAATAATTCAAAGAAAAGCAGCAAATCTTCATATTTGAAAGGCAGATTATGTTTGCCTATTAAATGTCTTAGACAATTTATCACTCAGCAAAATTGTTTGCAATCAGTTTTCTCTTGATAGACTAAAAGATTTATCCACTAACCGTTTCAGCACTAATATTCACAACACCTGTTTGTTAATAGTTGTATGTATGCAGTTTTGGAGATCTAAATATTCCTTGTAATTCTGCCTCTCTGGTGGATGTTTTCCAGACTTGAAACTTAGTCTGCGAGATATAGTCTGGATAATTTACTTTGACACTTCTTGTCATGTTTTAAACTGACCTCATACTGTGTTGGACCTGAATCTGATGTTGAATATCCTTTATGTCAGGTCCGGCCAGCAGGTGACTGAAGCCGTGACAGTCCAGATTGGCCATGCAGAGACCCTCCTGCCGCTGCTAACTCTCCTGGGCTTCTTTAAGGACAACGATACCCTGACATCTACCAACTACATCAATCAGAGTGAACGATCCTTCCGCACCAGCCTCATGTTACCCTATGCAGCTAACTTAGTCTTTGTGTTGTACGACTGTGGAGGAGGCGACCTGAGACTGCAGCCGCTGCTCAATGAGAAGCCTGTGACTTTCCCTGGCTTGACTGACCAGCAGGCATCCATGCCACGCTATCAAGACATCAGGGAGCGCTACAGAGTACTGCTCCAAGGTTGTGACTTTGAGACGGAGTGTCAGCTGTTCAAGCAGCAGGCTGATATTTAGGCATCCAGGGTAAACTCTGAAGACAAAGGCATTACAGAGGCCTAAGTCTGTTTCATTTTCAAAATTGAGTGGAGATTGTGCACCCTACAGGACTAGCAATTAGTGGGAATGCTTCTCCCATGCAAACCATGAACACATGACTTTTTGATCTGACTTTAGATCTAAATGGATGAACAAAGTGTACACTCTTCGATGATGTGTGCTTATGAAAGCTCTATCTGAGAAAAGAGTTTGAGTCTTTGATACAGTAATGATCCAAGGCTAGAAATTCAATTACAAGTTCACCTGTACCATTACTAACATTATACTGTGTATGCTTTTGCATACACAGTATAATGTTAGTTTGCAAAGTATTCATTATTGGGCAGAAGTGAAAGAAGTTGGGATTTTTTTTGCAGTGTATGAATTTTATGTGTTCTGTGGATTCATTTAATTGAAGTTGTGTACTTCAACAACATTTGGTTACCCTTGGTTTGATTGAGCACAAAATTGTGTTGTCAGTATGTATTACAAGAAGGGTAGTTGTTTTTATTACCATAAGTAATTTTACTTTGCTCATAAAATATATTTGGCAGGGCTGTTCCTGGACTGAATGAAATTAAAGTTGAATTTATCTTCACTCAACTTCTGGCCTGTATCATGTCATCAACTTTATATCGTTTGTCAATAAGTACATTTACAAGCACCCTAGTACCCGATTCCCTGGTTTAAATCATATTTGGGTTATAGAAGATAGCTGTAGTAGTCATTCATGTGATATGGATATCCAGACCATTTTTTATGATCTAATCTACAGTACTTTTGCATTAAAATTAATAAAGAAATGTAGCTATTTTTTCTGCAGAACAACTGCATAGCTCTGCATTAAGAAAACAACATGCTTCATAGCTTTCTTTAAATTGATCCCTTTAATTCACTATCAAATGTGAATTGGGCACCACTTTCAAGCAAGGCACCCTTTATACAGGGTTAATACGTTGTAATTAATGCCTTAATGCTAGTCAATGATTTACTAAGTCTTTATGTTCTTGCTTGTAACAAGAGCAACTTTAAAGTTGTTGGACTATTGACCACTGTAATCTTTACTAGTGACTTCTTAATTTTTACAGCAGCGTACTTCATGGCTTGTTAAATCTCTCAAAAGAGAGAAACATATATATTGAGTTAATACTCACTGCCTTATTACTAAATATAAGGACTTTTTTTCACAACAGACACCACCATGTTCTCATCAGTGACCTTTAATTGATCTACAAGTCATGCCCAGCGCCAATACATTATTTAATACTCATTAATGAAACCATTAGTCAATGTTAAAACCTAACAAAACACTTCATAGAGTCTTATTGCAAAGTAGCACCATTTTGGCGTTGATTTCCATAGCCTATATCAGACTTGACTTACTTAATATAGGCTACTAGTAACAATTTAACGTTGATAGCTCTTATTTTGATTTTAAAGAGACTGTTTGACCATTAACGGCCTTAAAAGAACAGCTTGCACAGGTCGTTAGTTTAATTTTAACTGCATGTTTTGGGAATTTTAAAGCGTTTCCTCACATTAACTTGGCTCAATTAGGGCTGTTTCATGGTAGGTCGCTCGACAGAAATGATGTGTTTTCGACGGGGACGAAAGTGTTGCTCGACCCTTTCCTTTCACTTCGCGTACCTTAAAATTGTTCTTATGTCGCGAACACCGTCACATTTTGTCGCAAAGTGTAATTGGGGAGTGTTACTACCGTCACCGTGAAGGTTGTAGGTTTCACTGAACTTCCTTGGTACTTTTGGTCTGTAATTTTAGATAACTTGTAACGTCCTCGTTTATGTAGTCCCAGTCGGAAGTGATGATGGGACGTGGCTGGAGGATACCCTCTGGTTACCATGGAGACGACTGAACTATTTCGCCACTAAATGTATATTTTTAAGGTCGACTCTTTCTTTTTTGTTGAGTGATTATTAAAAAGCCATAAAGTATAAAACAGCCTTTGATTTTGTCCGACATTGACACCAAAGAGAGAGGAACCATAAACTTTAAGACATTTGTTTGCTTCAATAGACATTAAGCTAGCGTAACCGTTACGTTGGCTAACTGAGGCTAATTAGCTCGACGGTCATAAACTAGCCGGGCTGTGATTTTTTTGAAGCCGGTGTGTTATTAACGGCTCCGCTTCAATCTGGCACACCAAACAAGGCTTCTCGTTTGTTTTGAAGTGAGGTTAATGTTTTCACAGTAGTCAGCTGGCACGGGCGTAACACCAGCAATCAGTAACTAACTTAACCGCGGTGTTACGTTAAGGGTTTCCCACCAGCTGTGGCTGAATCTAACGCCCAACCTCCGACCCAGTCCTGCCGGTGTCGATGCTCGGCCCCGTCCTGTCGTTATGCTTGAGTATTGGCTGGTGTGCGGCGAATTATGCAGATTTCTGGACGTCGGAGGAGGAGGGCTGGAGGCTGGGCCAGCGGAATGCTACGTGTCTTGAAAGTCTCTTCTTTTAAAAGCCCCCCCTTTCGTCTGCATCGATTTACTGTAGCCAAAAAGTTTGTTACAAGTTACAACTTAACAGCGAGCGACAGACTGCCCCGATCCAAGTCCGAGTCCGGAGATCAGCGGCCCATTGGTGGTGTAACTCTCGCACGAAATGTCCGGAGTGAAAAAGCTTCGTACGGTAAGAAACTAAGATCTTCAGATAACGGGGAAGGGAGGAAAGGCGACAACTGAATTTCAAGTTGTCATCAGAGTAGCCTCAGTCAAATGTTTCACAAAAGAGCATGGATGTGCTTTTGAGTTGGCAACGCCGAGATGTACAACTCCTCCGATGTCTGTGTTTAATAAGTGTCTTATTAATGCACGATAATAACACCCCGACTATCCGCTATATGTTCCCCGCTGTCGATACTGCGCTCATACAGAAAAAGCAGTGGGAAAAGACACAATAGTTGAGAGCTAACCCTGATTTTCTTTTCTGCTATAAAAACTCGTTTTCTGTCTTCACTTCTGTGCCTCTTCACTGTACTATACTACCAGGTGTGATGGTTGCAGACATGCCTTGACTCTGAATAGCCCGGTTGTTGTAGTAACGTACCCATGTCAATTTGGCCCATTCATACCGTAAGGTGTCTTGTGAGGAGGGGGGGCTTTAGGGGGTAGAAAGAAGCCACTGTGAGACGGCAGGCTGAAACAAAATGCTGCACAGAAATGCTGCTAACTTGGACAACATAAGGAGAGTTTATCATAAGAAAGCTCATATTTCATGTCATGTGTCCCATAGAGATGCATTTTATAGATACAGTCAAGGTGTGCACCATTGCAGAAAATGTGTGACACTGAATCCACTATGTACTGTCTGATAGAGCTGAAATGCATAATCAGTGTCCAATTAGATGATTAAGCCAGTGGTTCTGGGGACCCAGCAAAAAGGGGAGTAATGCATGACTAAATGTATGACTATTTTGTTTCATTACATTTCATGTAATAAAACATCTTAAAGAAAAAACCTTGTCTTATGGGGGTCTGTGGTCTAATTTGTGTCGGTTTAGGTGTCCCTGACTTGAAAAAGTTAGAGATATGGGGATGTACGCTGAACTGTAAGCAAGAGGAAAACAGTTGATAGTAACAAGACATGATAGCATAGGGCACTATCAGATAGTTCAGTTACAATTACAGGTAAATAAAAAACAAGCAAGACGAAACGTGGGAGGACATTAAGAATGTAACAAAATCAAAATGAAGAATGGGTTTTGCATGAAAGCACGTCTTAACATCTTGAACTTTTCTCTTAAATAAATGCAGTTGTGTCATGATTTTGATGACAGCGCACACAAAAAAAATACAGTGTTGAAAGGAAGGAAAAGTGGATAAGGAGTGGGAATGAGTCTGCGAGAGTAGGTGTCTCCTACATTTGGAAGAATAGTGCTGTTTGTCTACGGCTCACACAGTTTGGGTTGGTATGTGTGGGTGTACACTCACAAACTGCAGGCTTTGTGACATTTGGGGAAGATTATGCTCCTCAATAGAGCATACACCAAAGTAAACTTTCCTTTGTGCATGCTGCTCATGATACATTAATCAGGGCAGTTAGAATATTGCAAAGTCACACTGATACTCAAAACAGCACATTTAATAAACACAAACTGGTTTACGAGTCCTGTGTGGCTTAATATCTATTCTTGGTACCAGTGATGCCCAGATTGGTTATCTATAAAATTTATGGATTCCTTCTCCGCCAGTGAATTAGCAAACAGTAACTTTACATGGTGATCCCCTGTCATCCTTCATAGACACATGTCTCTACTTTGTTACGGTTATTGTTTTTTTATTTTACAGATGTGTTTGTGCGTGTTCATGTAGAAAGTCATTTGAAGCAAACTGCATATTTAAACTGCTGTAACACTGGGTACAAAGTGGAAAAAGCAGAACTCAGACACTCTACAGGCAAAAAATGTACAGGGTGATAAGAGAGTGGGGATGAATACGCAAAAAGTGAAGTGACGGGGTGGGTGTAGGGAAGAAGGGAGAGTGGGTGCAGAGGGCGAACGTGTGGGCACGAGCACTGCCACATCATCGCTGGGCTGCAGGCAGCACACTGGACACATTGTCCAGTCAGTCCTCTCCCTCCCACCATCCCTTCCATGACTCCCTCCTCTACCCCTCCCCTCTAGAAGTCAATACAGCCCCATTTATCCTCAGCCTGGTCCACATAGTCACTTGGGTGATATAAAACCATACAGTGTATGGTAAACTGAGCTCTACTCACTATGCAAACTGGGTGGGCCTGGATAACACAACCAGTTAACCCTAAATGGCGTCAGGCCAGAAGCTTCAGATTTTCTACAAGTCATTGTGAACAATAGGTTCACAACAATAGGTAAGTTGGATGTGGGTGGGTCGATAACTGATCTGAGGTGTACATTAATACTTGGCAAGTGTTTTAGTGGAACCACCCAAATCCTGTTATCAGCATTACAAGACATTTAATTATCAAGAAACTACTTAAGCTTACCTTACAGCTAACTTCACTGTGTTCTTCTATTTAAGGACCTCAACAGGTCAACTAACGTGGTGTACCAGGCCCACCATGTCAGCCGGAGCAAGAGAGGGCAGGTCGTCGGCACCAGAGGAGGCTTCAGAGGATGTACCATCTGGCTCACTGGTAAATCTCCATTAGTCTTTTATAACATCCACCTGTTGGTGATGATGAGGCTGCCATGCAGGAACCAAACTATTCACACATCTTTCAACCCACCTTAAAATATGCCTCCCCTTATGTTCCTACTAGGTTTGTCTGGTGCTGGGAAGACTACCATCAGTTTTGCCCTGGAGGAATTCCTTGTGTCCCACGCCATCCCTTGCTACTCGCTGGATGGAGACAACATCCGCCAAGGCCTGAACAAGAATTTGGGTTTCTCTGCCGAAGACCGCGAGGAGAACATCCGCCGTATTGCAGAGGTGGCCAAACTGTTTGCCGACGCTGGGCTCGTTTGCATCACCAGTTTCATCTCTCCTTTCACCAAGGTCAGAAAACAGCACAGGAGTTAGATATCTAACAAACAGTATCTGATGATGGTGGATGTTAGAAATGTGGGTTTGACCTAAGAGTTTTATATCTCATGTCGAAAGTATCAGCTGTTTGAAATACAATGACACACTTTTATGTAAATTAGAAACGCTGACTCATTTCCTCCACAGGATCGCAATGAGGCAAAGAAAATCCATACAAGTGCTGGGCTGCCATTTTTTGAGGTGTTTATCCACGCTCCTCTTGAGGTGTGTGAGAGCAGGGATGTCAAAGGACTTTATAAGAAGGCTCGAGCTGGAGAGATCAAAGGTCAGTGTGACAATGCTCGCTGTCTCCCCGTGTTGTGTTTCCACAATACCGGGAAGCTCACTTCCCATCTTTACTGTATATTATATAAGCCAAAATTGAATATCAAAGTCTCTGGGGTTTGAATGACATCTCTTTATATGTTTTTACATTTTTTGCCAGGCTTCACTGGGATCGACTCAGATTATGAGCGTCCTGAGGCACCAGAGTTGGTACTGAAAACTGGGGAGCTGACAGTGAATGAATGTGTCCATCAAGTGTTGGAACTGCTCAGGGACCAGGTGAGTTTGGCAGAGAATAATTTTGGGGCTTTCCTGCTTAAGACCGTTGGACAAACCACTAAATTTGTTTAGATTTTTGTAGTTCAATGACCCATTCTACTGTACATATTGTCTCTCACAAAGGCTTCCATCAGTGTCACTTTACTGCTCTGTATCACAAAGAATTTACATATCAAACAGTAAATATTAACTCCTTTAAGGACTAAACCAAAACATATATCCCTATTTAAACAAGCAGCTTATGTCACAAAGCAAGTTCAATATAGTAAAGGATAGGTTATACTTGGTGGCCTCCTAAAACCAAACAATGTATATCCTGGACACAATTGTGATGGATGTGATGTATGTTTTTTCAGTATGGCTGAAGACGTTCTCATGAAAGAGGAGGGTTGCATATTAAAACTAATGCGAGACAACAGAAAATGACATAATTATATCACATATACATACACAATATAAGGTATTATATCAAAATAATACATTTTTTAGGATTGAAAATACTTTTTTTTGATAAATGTGGCGGTTGAATACTACAAAAGAACCTAAAGGAAATGGCATTCACCTAACATGAACTGAAAGACAAAGAGTAACATAAATCTTGCTCTGTTCACCCTCTAATTTACACCTGTCACAGCTGAGAAAAAATATAAAGAAGAAAGAGACATATAAGAAGAATATAAGGTGTAACTCTCTTGCACTCAGTGGCATTTTTCACCCATGGGTCCTTTATATGTGTACGTACAAGAATAACAGATCCAACCATAGCTATATACACAGAGTTCACAATACAATGTCAAATATTGACTCATCACTGTGATCATCCTAAACCATGGAAGAGAAACTGGAGGGACAAATGTAACCCAGGCCATGAATTATAAACCTAATGTATTATTCTGGGTAGCATAATAATAAGAGCTTTACATAAAATTAGCAATACAAATACATTTGAAGGATAAAACTTAACATTACTGCTGCTGCCAAGACTCAAACTTTGCTGAATGAAAAGTTGCAGATAAAGTATATACAAAAGCTTTTTATTAACGCAGCTGACTTGCTTTTAGATAAAATAATGCAGTGTCGTCACAAAAGACTTTCTAAAATTGGCCTGTGGTGAAGATTTTGGGTCTGTAGCTGCAATACTTTACAAATCATTCTCACTTATGTCAGACTTTCATTTCACTTATTATAGACTAGTAAACATATTCATGCCACAAAGCCAAACCAACATTGACTCATATTATTTGAAAGCAGCTATTGAGAGATTAAAAAACATTCAAAGAAAACACTAATGATCATGATTGTAGCACTCAAGCTCAAAGAGCCAGGAGAAAGAAACAGAGGATAAAGTGATGTTGGTAATTGTATCATTCACTTATATAAATGTAAAATGAGGTAGAGAACAGGTTTAGCAGAAAGAAACACTGTAGAGCTACGAATATGCCCCAAGACAGACGGATGGATTTCTCTGCCAAATGACAAACTGTGAAATGCAAATGTGAACTGTATTATCACACCACTATCATACATTACTGCCTTTTGTGGAAATATCCTGCATTTAATAATAATACACCAAGGCCTTTTTACACTAAGACCAAAACAGCACACCAAGAATATGAACATGTGTGTACATGCATGCATTGCGTAAAAAATGCCACTAGGCAAGCTGTTTGCAAGTCTGTGTCATAGTTAATTGCGACATATCTGCGGCATTCATTGTGCTGACTGAGTTGTGGCTTAGATGATACGATACAGTACCATTTCCCCTGGAGAAATAAAAGACAGGAAGTGGACGAGGTGAAATTGCACATCATGTAAATGGTGTATATTACAGCATAATCGTATGTAACTGTTGTGTGCTCATTTGGTGCAGTAATATTTAGTAACTTAGGGTTGTTTTAACCTTTAGATACGGGAAACTGACAACTGATGGCACGTTCATGATCTCTGTGGATGTTTTAATGGTCAGAAACACAAGATTAGGAAACAAATGTGTGTGCAGTTACACATCAAAATAACCACAGAAACACAGTAACCAATAGTAAACCTAATTGCCGCCAGCTCATGCTTGTGTGTACATACAACATGTCTTATGTGTTACTGTCTCTGTCCTTCTGTAAAACTGATGATTTTTAACATTAATTCTGTACAGAGAAATGTTTGGTTTGTGGAAGGAGGGTAGTACAGATTATGAGTAACTTTCTCCACAGGTCTTTGCTCCCTGTCATCAGCTGCTGCTTTATGTCTTGACTAATGAATGGACTGATTTAAACCAGGACAACTCAGTAAACCAGTAGGATTGAAAATCAGCAGCACTCTAGAGGACAAAATCCTTAATTCAGGGATGTCAAACTCATTTAAGTTAGAAGGCCACATACAATAATAACCTATATAATATATACTATAACTATAATAAGTCATCTATTTACTATGAGAAATTAGTGCAATTTGGAGAATATATCAGAGTATTTCATACAGAAGCTGCTGATTGATGTTCAATATATGAATGTTTTAAATATGACCACAATATGTTTTGATTGTTTTTTCAGAGGTTGTATTCTGGTCAGGGTGGGGGGGGGGGAACCTCTGAAGCAGCAGAAAGATTGCAAAATATGAAAATTGCAGAAAAGTAATTCCAAAGTTATCTGCATTTGACCCCTTGGCGGGCCATTTTTGGCCTGCGGGCCGTATATGACATCCATGCCTTAATTGTTGTTAATTCTTCATACAGCTGAAAACACACTTTGAGAGTACTGACAAAGATTCATAAAATTATATTAAACTTTTGATTATCAATTTCCTGTATCATTTAGAGCTGCCCCTATTGGTTCACAGTTGACTCAGGACTTGACATTAACTTTTACATATTTACTGATGAAAGTATGATGGAGAGAAGGAAAGAAGGAGGAAAGAATGCCGAGTCCAATACCTTTTATTGTGTTCTGACGTCTCACTAGTGTCCGCTGGTTCAGAGCAGAGGTTTTCATTGTTTTTAGTCAACACACTTTCTTGAAAAGCGTTTCTCTGGTTACCCAAAGCTTGGATCTGATTGCAGGGAGATAAACCTGATTGAGAGCAGGTTAAGTGTATGTGACAAAGTGAGACATTGTGGTGAAGATTAAAAAAACTGGAGTAAAGTTACCTCACCAACCCACACATGTTTGCGAAACAGACCTTAAATGAAAGGATGAATTCAGTAGGTTTAAGTTTTCACCCCACCTGGTGGATACTGTGCTATTCTTAACTATGATGATTTTGACCTATTTTCATTATACATTACATTATAACCAAAATATCTACAATAAAAACTGTGTCTGTAACGATCAAGCACACACACTGTAAATCATCACATCACCAACATTATCTTCTGTAAGTATGACATTAATATTAAGTTTCTTTGCTTTCATGTAGAATATTGTACCAGGAGAGATCATGGAGGAGGTGAATGAACTCTTTGTTCCGGAGAACAAGCTGAATCTCGCTGTGGCCGATGCGAACACGCTGCCCACCATCAGCATCACCAAGGTAACCCACCACTTCAGTATATAGGCTTCTTATTTATCTCACGCCTAATGGACATGTGGTCAATACTGGACATGGCAGAGAGCTGCTCATGATAAGCCCATAAATATTCCCTTTTGTTTGGACTGTTTGACTTCCTTAGCTACTAATAAAGACCTAAATAAAAGTCCACCAGGCTACAGGACAGCAGGGTGTATTATTTTATTTTTAGATCAGGATACTACTCTCCTAAGTCTAGTTAAATTATTGTGGACAGCCTCAGTCTCAGTGAGACTGTTTCAGATTCAGTGTGGATTGATACGTTTAATAAAATGAAAGTGTATCTATACAGTTAGAAAACACATTTTATTGCCCTGACACAGAAGCGCAGCTGACTCGCTTTGAGATAAAACAATGCTGTGTCAACACAACAAAAAGATTTTAACCACATATAAAAATACACTGAATTAAACCTTTTTTTTAAAATTATGTTTTCCAAGAGGGTCCAATCAGATCATTGTTTCAAATATGTTGTTTTTTCTGCAGCTTTGATGCATTTACTGGCTCACAGTCTGTGTGGGAAGGAGTGACGCATAAAATTGGATGTGTTTATTCAGTCAAGACAGGTCGTGAGACTTGTTAGCTTCCTTTTATACAAGCAGCAAGAAACACAAAATAAAGAGATTACACCAAGTGATGACAATATACTAATACAGTATTTATGAATATGATTATATACCGTGTTTTCATGAGGGAAATAGGATTTAGTGTTATCTCACAACATCTCGCCATGGTTTAGTGAGGAAGTGAATGTATTGATCATAAATACGTCAGCAGTGATATCTTACTCAAACAGTACAATTGGGTTTTTATATAGTTAGACACTGAAGGTCTTTCAGTAATGGAAGAGAGTTCAAAAGGTTAAAGCTTATTTGTGAGTTTTAAAAGAAAGCAGTTGTTTGGCTGCGCCTGTTTTCCATCTATACAGCCTTATTACTCCCACAATTCATTCATTCATTCATTCGTAGCGTAATTACAGGCTTGTTGATTAGAACTGAGAGCGATTATTCTTTTTCCACAGTTGGATCTACAGTGGGTGCAGGTTTTGGCAGAGGGCTGGGCGAGTCCTTTGAAGGGCTTCATGAGAGAGAGAGAGTTTCTCCAGGTCCTGCACTTTGGCAACCTGCTGGATGGTAAGAGACGACCACACTTCTCATAACCTGCTGGGGCGTTATCTCTTCACCAGTTTACCCACTAAAGCATCCACAGCAGTGTAGCATCAACCAGATCCTGTTCTCTTTCAATATGAACTGAAATTATGATTTCATTATTGGTATTAATCATTAATCATTGGGCCATTTATTTTAAAATAAAGCTGAAATATATATGAATTCATTAATTAATCATAGTCCCCAAAAGGTCCAAAATCATCTTTTTTGTGTTTAAGATCATGATATAAAGGACAATATAAAAGAAAATGTGCTTATTTTGCTATTTTATTTAACACACATACCAAGTAAATCTGATCGTGTTTTTCATTTCCAACATATCGCCCTGTTTCCAGATGTAGTTGTAAGTTACACACACATCAATTTCTTTCAGGCTGATCCTATTCCACAAGTCATTTCTTAACTCAGTTTTGAGTTTAGCATATGTTCTGAATTGGGTTTATTCCATTTCATTTATTCGCCTGTTTTTCTTGAAACAGCTGGCAAACAAAAGCTTTTAATCAAACCAGCATTACATTTCCTCACAGCACACTTTTTAAAATGAAGTGTGTATACACTGCCCACGGACTGTATATCTGTACTTCCCATAAGTACGATTCACTATGTTGTCTGTTTCACTGTCTGCTCATACAAATAACTCAATGTGTTTTAGCTTTTTATTTCAGTTATCCATCACTTTTGACTATTCTACCATTTATACTTTTAACTAAATCAAGTCACAATTTCTTATTTTTTCAAACTAAAGTAAGCTTATCACATATTCACTGTTAACTCCAGAAGTACTGCTTGAGGGTTGGAGATCACTAAAAAATACAACATTGTTTGGACTTTACTTGTTGCCGCGAGAGCTTGAAGTGCATTGTACTTTTTTTCTTGTGTTTTTATATCATGTAAGTTATAATTCTGAAATAATATATGTGCTTTGGTTCACTGGTTGAGATTAATGCATCGTCTTCTGTCTCAGGTGGGACCATCAACTTAACTGTTCCCATCGTCCTGCCTGTTAGCACCGAGACCAAGCAGGAGCTGGACGGCTCTGCAGCCGTGGCTCTGGAGTACCAGGGTTCTCGTGTGGCTATTCTCAGGAACCCAGAGTTTTACCAGCACCGCAAGGAGGAACGCAGTGCCAGACAGTGGGGCACCACTTGTCCAAAACACCCTTATATTAAGGTTATAAGGCACTCATCAGAAGTTATCATTTCAATATCTATCACAGGGTTGCACTACAAAAAGGACCTACATCATTGTTTACTTTCACTGTGTTAATGTTGAATGAGCAAACAACACATAAATCAGTTAAGACCAAGAAAAATATTACATAACATTAAATGATTCAGCAACTCAATACAAAGGCGGCCTGAACATGAATCATAAATGCAGGTACACGTGAATGTTTGTGTGATTAAAAGAAAGCTGATAGTTTATCACCTTATGCAGATGGTTATGGAGGGCGGTGACTGGCTTGTTGGCGGAGACCTGGAGGTGCTGGAGCGAATCAAATGGAACGATGGACTTGACCAGTATCGTCTCACTCCTTCTGAGCTCAAGCAGAAGTTCAAAGACATGAAAGCAGGTTAGAGAATCCTCAATAATGTTCCCAAAACACAGTCAGGGAACACAAAATGACAGCCAATTTGTTTTAACTAGCTTGTATGATTAATACCATTCCATAAAGAGCATATTTATCTCAGCTGGAGAAATAAAACAAAGGCATGCCCCATTTGTCTTTCAGAAGAACATGACAAAGGACCAGATGAAAAAATAAGGTGGTAAATTAAAAGCTGCATGGTGATGTTTGTGATCTGTGTTCAGTTATCAGTGACACATTTTTATGAACAATGAACCATGATCACCTGTTTTCACTCTGCCTCACTTCAACTTGAATGCTGGTCTAAAAATTGTCCATTTAGTTATCTAAACTATAATACAGTAGATATTTTTTGTTTTTCAGTATTTTTGTTGTGGTCTCATCTTAAGGGTTTTTGTGGTGAAAGCATGCTGTGAGCACAACCCACAAGCAACTTTGATGTCAAATTCATGAAAAAAGCCAGCTGTAGTGACGTGAAAGGCACGATGAGCATGTTTTCTGTGACAGATGTGACACACAGCATCCACATATTTTGAACTGCAGCTCAAATAATACTGCTGTTATTAACTCCAAATGTTATGCAAACTTAATTTTGTGCTGCATCTCCTCCATATTTTCCTCCATGTTTAGATGCGATATTCGCATTTCAGCTGCGCAACCCAGTCCACAATGGCCACGCTCTGCTGATGCAGGACACCAAGCGTCGTCTGTTGGAGCGAGGCTACAAGAAACCAGTCCTCCTGTTGCACCCCCTCGGTGGCTGGACCAAAGATGATGATGTGCCTCTGGAATGGCGAATGAAGCAGCATGCTGCCGTCCTGGAGGAAGGCGTCCTGGACCCGGCCAACACCATTGTAGCCATCTTTCCCTCGCCTATGATGTACGCTGGACCCACAGAGGTAAGGAGCAACAGTGGTTTACCTTTTTAGTCAGATATTATAGTCAGTCAAGCTCTTGACAATCCTGTGCAACCATTTACGTACAATATATGAGTGGTTGAATATTAACTTGTATGTCTTTTGACTTCTCTATCAGGTTCAGTGGCACTGTAGGGCCAGAATGATCGCCGGAGCAAACTTTTACATTGTTGGCCGGGACCCTGCAGGTATGCCTCACCCGGAGACTAAACAGGACCTGTATGAACCCACTCATGGAAGCAAGGTTCTCACAATGGCCCCGGGCCTTACCTCTGTGGAGATAATCCCCTTCAGGGTAGCCGCCTACAACAAGAACAAGAAGGCTATGGACTTTTACGACAAAGAGCGGTGAGCAAAGAAAGATCTTTAAAATTTTACTTGTAATCTGAGAAAACTGGAAACCTGACAGTTAAGCAGAGGTTAACCTGTCGTGAAGTATTTCATTATATATTTTAACATTTTAACTTTAAGTACAGCCATCAACATGTGCTGCTATTTACTGCATATTGCATATTTATTTATTTACTTTGTTTAAATTATTTTTAATGTAGAACTTGGAGTCTACTGAAATAGACGACCGGTGTAATGAAAACAAAATGTACTTCAGGTGCAATTGTCCTTCATCACAACATGTCCACAAATCTTTTTCATATTGGCTGAGAAAATCTGAAAAAATATCACGTTATATTCAAAACCGTGCCTTCACTTTGACTTATCCTACACCTCCAATAACCTTTCCTGCCCACTCTCCCCATGTTGCCCCTCCTTTTTTTCTCACCCTCTTAGACACGCTGAGTTTGAGTTCATCTCTGGAACCAAGATGAGGAACTTGGCTCGCAGCGGAGAAAACCCTCCAGACGGTTTCATGGCTCCCAAGGCCTGGAAGGTGTTGGTCGATTACTACAACTCTATTCAGAAGGACAAGTAATCAGCACAGCGCTCGGCTCACCAGCCAGCAGCATACTATGAAAAGATACAGTCGGTTCTTAACGGGGGTTAAATATAAACCCATCTCTCCAGGAATAGTTTAGATATCTGCCTCTTTTATCTTATCCAAAAACGCTCAGTAAGAATGATGAATTTAGATTTCTATAAATAATGGTAAAGGTGGGTGTTCGGATCAGAATGACTTCTCTTGAGCAGTCAAAGCATTATATTTTGCATTCCTTTAAAATGAGGTGATTTTTAAATCCATTGTATGTTTATACATATTAACTTAAGCTATGTATTTTAATAAATTAAGGGTAACATGAGATTCTTTATACTATTTTTATTTTTTACGGTTAGGAGCACATCCCATGACAGAGAAATCATTTTTTTTATATTTACACAATATTTGAAGGATACATGACCAAAACAAATGTAGATTTCACATTTTATGACAATTATATCGCAGTCTAGTTATTTGTATGTTACCTGAATGAAAGCATTTTTATTACTACCTACAGTGCCTGTTTGTATTTACATGTATGAATGTTAATTAATTCATCATGCTACTGTTCCCTATTATTGTAAAAATACAATGTAGGTTGTTTTATATTTGAAAGTGCCTTTCTCTCAAATGCCAACATTATAAAACTGAAATTGTTAAAAATGTATTGTTGGAGTTTGTCTGAAATGTCTCCAAGCCTCGTGTGATGTTGTGAAGTGGGCATGTGCATTCATTTAATAAAAAGGAACATTAAAGGGTGTATGTAAAATGCACTAATAAAGGAACTTGTTTGTCATTATGAATCATCGCTGAGTATCTAATATTGGGCTATTGTGTTATATAACCTAAAGCTGGTTGCATGTTTCCTATCATATCTCTGCCCTGATATTGTGTGGGTGCCTCTGATTATGCAACACACCTCACAATAACGTCTATCTGAGCAAAGTTCATGCTTATCATCTGAAGGTTAAAGATTGAAGTGGGCTGACCAGTGTTCGTTCTGGGCCTGCAAAGCCAAAAGTGCACTGCCGCCATCTGCTGGTGAAACCTGGTACAGAGGAACACAAAATAACCAACAAATGAGAAACTAGGAAGATCCGTGTAAAAGGTCACAGACATTTTCTGACAGTTGATCGGTTTGATAACTGCACTCATCATGATAACATTACTTACTGACACCAGACCCGCTGAGATTTATCTACGGCTCTCTGATCTACCAAAACTATCAGTTACATTTCCTGCTGGCATGAACTTTGATTAAAAATTCACAACCTGCAGCCAAGTCAACAGTGCTGGTGTTCTTTGAAATGGTCTGATGTTGAGTATTCACACACTGGGAAACATGGAATCAGCTCTGGATTGGCTAGACCAGATCGATCTTTTATAATAGGAGATCCTGAGACTCTTTCAAATTACACTTAAGAGATGGTTGAATGAACTTGAAGGACTGATTAATTTTGCCAGTCATTAAGCTGCCAGGGCTTACATTGCTATGAGGAGACCCAGTCTCTTCTGCAAGAAGCAGATTTCTAATTAGCCTTACATGGGATCAGATCATTTAATCTGCAATGTTCCAGGTAACCCCATTTAAATCTGCTGAACTGCACTCTCAGGACTTAATAAAATCTCCAACTACTGTACATCCAACATGTCATGTCACTAAGAAACAACAAGGATGGCTCCTGGTATAAATCTCTTAGAATGTGGTCAGTGTCCTTTAGGCTTCATACAGCAAGTCTGAATATAGTCTAACTCTGTGTTCAGCTCTGGCATAAGAGCCAGTGTTCAAGGCTTCTTTAAATATATTAATATTAATTAGTTATTACAGATTTTGAAATGGTTTGCACAGTTGTGGTGTTGCGTGGTGTGTGATTGACTTATAGTTGTGTGTATTGTGTTAATTATTTTGCAGTGTGGTTGTGAAGCTCCTCTTGCTCTGTAGCTGGTGCTGTTTGGCTGAAATTGTAATGGGCCCTGCATCCACTGCCAGTTTCCTGAAGGCACATCATCAGATACATTACTATTATTTTTTTTAATGAAATTTATGTTGCTGGTGTGCTGGAAATGCATCAGACTAGAGCCCCAACTAAAAGATTATTATTGATTAATCGGCTGATTAGTTTGTTTAATCAATTCATCAGACGGCCTATAAGGTTTCAGATAATAGGAAAAATCTGCCTCATAGTTTCCGACAGTCAAAGATCATATCTCCATAAAACAGTCTAATAACTAAGGTAGTCATAATGAGAAGTATAAGAAAACCATATTTATACTTGAGTATTTGACTTTATCTAGCTAGTGAATTGTTAGGACTTTTTTTTCTGTGGATAGACTTTTTTTCCCCAACTGTAATCCAAACCCTACAAAACATGACCTCACATCGATATTATGGTTACACCCTCATCGGTAATATATATTTTTTTATTATAATTAATTTTATAATCTATTTGTTTGAGTATTTATTGCTCTTTTGTCATACAAATGTAGGCTATAAATGTGTCTTCTGCTTAATAACGTGTAATGCAATGTTTTTTTTTTGTTTTTTTTCACTGTAATTGTTCTTCAATGAAAATAACATTTGCGTCAATGCTTATGCAATTAACAATCCTGGTGTCATTTAAGATTTGATTTGTCGAGATTTTATGAACAAGGAAATGACGTCACAGCAAAGTATATTAATATGTCCATTGTAAACATAATAAATGTCTTATAACTTACAATTATATGCTTTCTATAGCTTGGAATAGTGAAAAAGTGACATTATGTTAGAAACTTCCCTAATTACAGCCACACGTGATCACTTTGACAGAAGGGAGCGTCGCATGCGGACTCACCATATCCTTCCGCCAGAGGCAAGAAAATAACTCCATTGTTGCACTTTTACGGATAAAACTACTACACGCTTCAAACTAGCTCGTCGTCTAACATTTAATATAAACACTTTGGATATTATTAGTGGATTATGGAGATCGCCTGCGATTTTTTTTTCTCAATTAAAACGTGGGACTAGACGGTGAAGGCGGTGGGATATTAGTTTTTTTAAAATCCCAGCCTGCTCTACCTTCTTTTTTTCCTACGGTTGGAGGCCATGATGGCAACCTGAGTTCAGCTGGAGCAGCGGAGCCAGAAAAAAGAAGATGATTCCCCGGGACCGAGCTGTCAAACCAACCCCTGAACACTCCTGAGCTTTGTATAGTCTATATACATTCACGGTGGAGCCTGTCACCTTTCTCTTCTCAGATGTGTTCTTGGCAATCAGTCGATGACAATGTTGACTCGTTAGGAGGCTTTTGGCTCGGAGAAGGAGGCAGCGTTAGCCACTAGCTGCCGAGCTAGTTAGCTAGCGAGCTAGCTGCGTCTGAGTGACTGGATACGGGTTTTTTTTTTTTTTTTCGGGAACCGGTGACTTCTCTCTCTCCTCTTCGCTGTCAATCGCGGCGGCTTGCGGTTGAGCCACCGAGCTTGCACCGAGTCTGGCATCTTAAAAGGTTTATTTCTCTCTCTCTCTGTGTGTGTGAGGACAACTGCATGTGTTTTATTCGTGGGGGTTTGTTCGCCAAGACGAATTGCAGGATTGGGGGAAAGTCGGGGCCTGCACGGAGGAACAGAGCAAGGCCCGTCTTTATGATCCAGAGGAAGCCTATCTAATCCTACCCGACAGCCAACGCTAGCTCTGCGGGCTAGCTCGTCTCTGCAGACCCTCTTGGACCGCGACACACATACACACACACACACAGGACTTAGAAAAACCTGTTTTCATCATTTACCTCCTTTTTATAGACTCCTGTCACCTGCTGCGATGGCTGCGATTATAAAAGAAATGGTCAGCCGGAACAAAAGGAGATATCAAGAGGATGGCTTCGACCTGGACTTAACGTGTATCCTTCCCTGTGTGCCTTATTTCACCACAGCACAACCCGGGATATTGATCAGTTGCTGTGTGATAGATGCATTGATTAGTGGGAGCTGGCAACCAGAAATGTCAGAGGAGTAACGTGAGGTGGTTAGCTCCCCCTGCTACTTGGGCTAGCTGGGCTTTGCTGTCAACCAAAAGCATGTTTGAAGATGGTGGATCTGTCAAACGAGCACGCAATAAATGTAACAGGCATGTTTTTTTGCAGGATATTGGTGTGAATTAAAAAAAAAGACAGCAGGGACATTTTACACACGCACGCACGCACACACATACACACACATACATATTTATTTATATATATTTCAAAAATGACATGACAGAGGTGGATTTAGCTTGAGGTTGTGAAATTGTCAGTGGATTCAAGTCAGGGTTTTTTTGACAGGTAAATGTTATCAGATCTTAATCCTAAAACGCCTTTCTGTATTTATTGGTCTATATAGAATACGTGTAATCTCAATATATGACATGGCTCTGGTTAATAATTGTGCAAATAGACCTAACATCCCTAACCTTGCATATCTGTGTCCTCTATAGGTGACTGTTCATTAGTGGGGGTTTTGCTGTTCTCTCTGAAGTATCAAATTAACGTTTTCCTCTACCCCTTTACATGATGATGTGATCATTTCCAGATTCAATAATTGCTATTTCAGGCCCCCTCTGTAGGACTCATTTCTCATCTATTACAACTAGTGATAGTTGATCTGGTTCCCCTGATGGCACTATCTATCCATTGTTGGTCCTGAAGTTGGACGTCTGCACTTTTACTGGGTTTGCTGGTGTGAAACCAGATTAGGAGTCAGTGTGGTTTGACCATGACCAACTAAACTGCAAAATCTAGTATGTGACAGTGGGTCATGGTCTGTGATTGACATTGTATCAGAATGTCAAACTGCCTTATTTAGATTTTGGTTTGAAAGCTTAAACAGTAAGTCGACTAACTTACAGAAAATGACAAGGCATTGATTAATCTTTTATGTTTTTTAAAGGGGGGGGGGGGACCCTAAATTCACAGCCTCCACCTCCTCAAATGTGAATATTTTCTGGTTTCTCCCTTGCCATCTTGATACTAGTTAATCTGAAGTTGTCAGGTAAGGCTTGTGATAGGCAGATTTCACCACTTTTTAAAATTTATCCATCAGATTTTTTGAATTGACTAATCAAGAAAATGGTCAGCAGATGAACTTGGTGATTAAAATAATCATTGGGTTTTTTTATTTTATGGGCATGATTAGCTTTGGTAATGTTCAGTCTTGTGGCATTAAAGTGATAAATATTGCTGAGTATGGTGTTTTTCTATGTGAATAGAAATGCAAAGCTGTGTGCCAATCACCTCGATTCAGTCCCCGCACATCAAATGGAAACATACTGAACTGAAATCAGGCAGATCTGTCAGCTGGTGTGTGTTTGTGTGTATGTGTATAATATATGTGTGTAGAATCTTGACGTGTGTGCATCACACAAATTCAATCAGATGTCTCTCACTTGGTTTTATAATGTGGTAAAAAGATTGTCATATCTCGCCAGTAGCGCGAGGGCTCTGTGGTGTGCCTTTTTACAGCTTTTGTGCAGGTGTGAAGGGGGCATGCCACTCAAAAGTGGCACCTTTCTTTGGCTCAAAGCATCCTCTTGTTCAGATATGGGCCCTTTTGGACTATCCCTTTTATCATTTTTGGCATGGCGTCTAAAAACAATATAGGCTCTCTGCAGTTATGTAATGCAGTATCACAGTTCTGGGAATTGCCCTTAAAATAGAGTTGCCAGTGATCTTGTATCAGCATTGCTGCCTGAGTGCTCTTACCCTCTCAACCCACCACCTCTCCTTTTGCTCTTTTTCTTTACTACTCCCACTCTAATTCTCCCTCCCTCTGCTTGCCCCCTTTCCTCTGCTGCTCTCCTCCTTTCCTGTCCTCCCCACCCCCTCCTCGCGCAGCGTTCGCCGGTTCCCACTCTCCCTTTCCCCCCTCTCTCTTGCTTTCAGTTGTGGATTTGGCGTATGCATAGAGCTGAGGCAGGGCTGCCTTTACAGAAAAGGCGTGCCTGAAACGGCAGATTTTTTTTTCCCCCTCCTACTTGGAGCTTCCGTTGGGGGTCCCGCATGTGCGTTTCCTCCCAGCTGCAGAGACCAAGCCCCCCATGCCCTGGGCTGAGGCTCTCCTGGGAGCAGTGGAGCTTTTTAAAAACACTTAGAATAGTCTGACTGGGATCACTTTGCCACTAGGTCCAAGGGTTAGAGTAGCCTATTAAATAGCATAGAAAACCTGCATTTGGCTCTTAATTGGGTCTTTGAGGCATAAATGGAAGGGATTATGGCACAGTATGTACAGATACTACTACTGTGTCATGAGCCACAGGGAAGTAGCTTGGCAGTATGCAAAATTATACTATGAATTTATTATTGGGCATGTTGCACATACCTCAGCTGCATTAGGGATGCTGCATTTCAGAGGAATATCATTTTTATCTTGAAATTGCGTCCATCTTTGTATACTTGTCCATCATCACACCGTTGATCTGGACTACTTGTGCTGGATCCCAACTTTTTCTTTTTCTTTACTTGCAGCTCTACTGATTATCTGTGTGTGTCTGTCATGAAAGCAGTTGGCCTTTATTTGAGTTTTCATGTGCAGGTACTTGTGTTTGTGTGCGCACCGCAGCAAAGTTAGTGTGTGTAGAGCCAGGCGTCAGATGCGCGTGTCCGATTTTTCTGACCAGTTAAGGTGATTTTGACTCTGGGAAAGAAAAAAAACGGTCTGCTGAAAATGAAACATACATGTCCCATTAGAAATATTCAGCTTTTCTATTTTTGACACGGAGGCACAGGAAGTGTACAAAAAGGTTGCCCTTTAGGCAGCGGTTAAAGTGTGAAATCCCACAGCTTATGGCGACAAGCAGATTGCAGTTACAGGTAGGCGTTGCAGCCGAGCCTCGAAGCCATGCGTGCCACCTCGATTATTCTTTTTCGATGCAACATGACACTGATGTGTGCCTTTAAGATTGTATTCATGTCACTGTATAATTGGCCGACACTTGCCATCGCTTTAAGTGTGCTGAAATATGGAGCACTGTTCAATGATGTAAGGCAGCGAAGGTGTAGCACAAGCAAGGTGATGCAGCGAGGAGTTCAAGTTGTAGTTGAATCTGCTGTGTGTGTGTGTGTGTGTGGCTCTTAAACTGTTGCTTCCCACTTGTTTCTTGTCATAGAAACACATCAGTTACCTCCTGCTGCATCTGCATCTTGCGAGCGACAACACAATGGATGATTTATGTGCTTTTTTTTTTTTTGCCACCTGTGTTGTCATGTCACCTGCATTCGTTCTACATAGATAGATACTCAAATTTGTGCAGCTGAGCTCAAATGGGAGATAAGCTGAACATTTGCAATCATCCCAATATAACTTTGGGCTCTAAAAATACATGCAGGTCAGGGAGCGGAGACTGTCGTGCACCCACATGTAGGCCTGGCTCGAGCAGGAGCTCTCATCTATCCATAACTACAATGACACCCTCATATTTCCATTTGCTGAAACTTGTTACTAACTTTGTTTAAAGGAGCAGTTTGTAGAGTTTAATGGCATCTAGCATAACGGGCTTGGAAGAAACGGAATATAATAATAAGTATGTTTTAATGAGAATGGGAATTGTTGTGTTTTCGTTATCTTAGGAGTGAACCGTTTATATCTACAAAAGGAGCTGGAGCAGGTCCTCTTCCACAGAGCCCACCATGTTGCACCTCCATGTTTCTACAGTAGTCCAGAACAGACAAAGCAAACCCGTAGCTCTAGAGGGTCTTTTGATTTTTTGAGTTTCACTGCTACTGTAGGGGTCTCCTCCACGCTTGGAAGTGGAGGGAGTTTCATTTTGTTGCGATATGCATCTTTCTCTGTCTGCCTTACTGCTGGATACCACTAAATCCTACACATTGGACCTTTTATGTTGTTAAAGCAGTTGATTGTAAATCTAGTTTCATAGCTGTTTGAAAGCATCAGTAAACCTACTTAATGTAAGAGTTAAAGATGTGTGCTGGCTATCTCTATAATGGCACTTGTTATGCCGCCGCCTTTTCATGCTCTTCTGGCACGTACAATGTATGTCCATTTCCTTAACCCTGCCTTAACAGATATCTACCCAAACATAATTGCTATGGGCTTTCCAGCAGAGAGACTCGAAGGGGTGTACAGAAACAATATAGACGATGTAGTACGGTAAGTTGTGTCGCCTCTGCTATTACACAGATGTGATTGTAGAAAAGTGAAATGTTAAATGTAAGAATTGTTTTTTTCATTTTCCTCTGGTACTTGAACTCATATCATTTAATATATGTTCTCTATCTGGTTATGTTTGTACCTTCAAACAGGTTCTTGGACTCCAAGCATAAAAACCATTACAAAATCTACAACCTGTAAGTGTTACCCATATCGTCTGCACCTTTACAGCTCTGTGTTTACTCACACTGACTTCCTCTGTGTGATCGCTGACTAGATTCTTGTTCTTCCCATTTCAGCTGCGCAGAAAGACACTACGATGCTGCCAAATTTAACTGCAGAGGTAGGCCGCTTCACACGTTCAGTTGAACCTTTCCCTCCTTTTTTAAAACGGTCTCACATTAACTCTGATGACTCATAAGGTAGTTTTAAAAAAAATCTCACAAAATGTCCACTGTGTCTTCTCCTCTGTCTTGTCTCCTCTGACCTGTCTGCCGCTTTGCTCCTTTTTCTACATTTCTTTTTTTCTTTCCCCTCTCTTGTTACAACTTTGCGTGGGTCCTGCATCCTGTCACGCATCAGTTGCACAGTACCCCTTCGAAGACCACAACCCTCCTCAGCTGGAGCTAATTAAGCCGTTTTGTGAAGACCTGGACCAGTGGCTCAGCGAGGATGACAATCACGTGGCGGCCATCCACTGTAAGGCGGGGAAGGGCCGCACTGGAGTCATGATCTGCGCCTATCTCCTCCATCGCGGCAAATTCCTGGAGGCCCAAGAAGCGCTTGACTTTTATGGTGAAGTCAGGACAAGGGACAAGAAGGTGAGATTATCTTTTGGTACAAATTCTCAACTCAACAGGATTTTATCACTTCAGGTCATCTTTTGCTAATAAGCCTATAGCTAATGATGATGTTTATTATCAACTAGCTAGCTTTTTATTTTCCTAAAATATTAAATATAATTAAATTGTGGAAAATGTGCTTTGCAATTTCCAGGGGCTTTAAGTTACATCTTCATACTTCTCGTTTTGTCCATCCAACAGCCCAAAAATCCAAATATATGCAGATTGCAATGATTACAACAGAGAAAAACAGAAAATACTCACTTTCAAGAAGCTACTTACAATGTTTTTCAATTTGTGTTTGGAAAGTGACTCAGACAATTGCAAATGCTTGAACTCACACAGAAAAAAAGATCACCTCATTTGAAACAGCCCTGATTGCTGCTTGGGTACATTCAGTATCTCTAAACATTGTCACTGTTGTTGCAGGGAGTAACGATCCCGAGCCAGCGCCGCTACGTCTACTACTACAGCCACCTACTGAAGAACCAGCTAGAGTACAAGCCGGTGGCGCTCCTCTTCCACAAAATGGTGTTCGAGACTCTCCCGATGTTCAGCGGGGGCACCTGCAGTGAGTCACACTTGTGTTCAACTTTAACTCCAAACTAGGGTGTAGGCACGCATATATACCGCTGTTCAAACGAAACAAGAGCTTTGGATGTGTTACGCTCTGTAGGACTCACCCACGCTATAGTTTAGCCCCACAGAACAGAGAAGGCCATCTTTAGTCGAGCTGAGTCGTCCTCCGCTGGGGTTTAACGTCCAACTGAAAACCACATTTAAACGTCACTCTCTGCAGTCAAAAATAATGTCAATATGTGTTTAAATATATACGTAATAGTTTTTGTGGCTTTAAAGATGAAGAAACAAGACTTTGGTGGAAATATCAGCCAGCTGGGGAGTGTAGGTGTCTGTTTTTGTTTGGTGTCATCTGGCACTATACTGAACTTAGACAAACTGTTGTAGCTACAAGATACAGAGATTTTAAACAGCAAGGACCAAACCAGCATCTAACAAGTCCATAGTGACGTTTTCATGTATGTTTACATGCCTTTTTTAATGTGCTGCATCTGAGCACCTAATTGCACTTTGTTTGACGGCTCATTCAACAAGCTAAGGTGCAGGACAAAAAGAGGGTTCATGTTTGTAAGTTGGATAAGAATGGGACTTCAGCAGGAAAGCTCAGTCTGTGTGTTGCGTAGCAGGATGCTGTCAGGCTCAGTGTGACCGTCTGCTCTGCCTGTGGTTGAACGTTACTTTATTTGAGATTTGCTATATTGGAATAATGTCTCCAGCTATGTAGGCAGATTACTGAACAGTATTCCTTCGTAAAACTGGTGGGGAGCCACCATGAAACCAAAGAATGTAAAATATACATTTCTCCCTGTTTGGTTTCTGATTTTTCTTCTCAAAGGAGAACGCAGGACAAGTGATTTACAGAGCAGATGTATGCGGTTCAATTTCTGTTGGACTTTAAAACCAGATCAGGTACGACTGAATTTGCAGCAGTATTTTTGGACCTTTTTAACGAACAAGGGCAGCTCCTTATTGAACGTCTCTTTTCGCTGCCTTCAGCAAGGTCAACTTTAAACATCTTTAAACAAATAAAAGAAAACCTGTTGAATCAAATCCTGTTTGTCCATAATGGAATTTCAAACGTTATTAGCATCATTGGATGGCTTTTCTTTGGCATCTTCCACCAAAAAAAAAAAAAAAACACATAAAAAAATAGAAATTGGTTGCATTTTTTGTAAGAATTTTATTAGCTCCGAAAGCTTCAAACTCTCTGCAAAGTCAAGAAGGGAGCTGTATTTTTTTTTATTTTATTAGCTTCCCCTCAGGAGCGCCTTTTATTTGAGTCAGGCTCTGTGTGCGTAATACTAACGTGTAATGCTTTTTGTTTCAGTGCAGCGTTACAATATGAACTAGACAGTAGAACTATGAACCCTGCATGAGGGAAGTAAACTGTGCACGGCGGACAGTGCAGCAGCAGACTCTGGTGTTATGTGATTTAACGTCCACATAACCAGGAAGTGATTGAAAAGCCAATAAAATAATTTGGACAGTGATTTCTTCTTTTTTTTTCTTTTTTTACGACAGCACTGCACTCTAATAAGTCACTGTAGTTTCGCTCAGTCAGTCATGTGTATTTACATATCACTGCATGTTTGCACATAGCTTGAGTGGTACGACTCTTGTAGCCAACAGTGTTTGATTTTTAAACCCTGAACTCTAACGATATACTGAATGTTGAGCTTCGATTTAAAACGTTAACCTTTTTCCCGTCAACAGGAACTTTTTTGCACTGTCTATAATTGTTATTTTTCTGTTTATATCAAACTGTATACTGTAGTGGTCTGAGTCACAAATCATTGTACTTTTCTTATATCGACTTTGCCCATTTTTAAGTGTCAGTCAGAATTTATTTTTTTTTAATCTCTGTGGCTTTTTCACCCTAACACCTGATTGTGCTGAGCGGCCTTGACTGTATTGATCCTTCTGTTTCTTCCTAACTTAACCTTAAAACAAGTAAAAAAGGCCCTATTCTGAGTTTGACGTCTTGATACCTTCACACATACACACACACACTACTGTTTCCTAGTATCAGGTTTTAGCTCACCACAGCAGCAAAAGACAAGAAACTAGTCTGATAAACCTGTTACAAATAACCAAACGTCACCTTTTTATGTTTCCAATTCATCAAAGAAATGTGTTGTATTTTTGTGGTTGTTAAAGATTGTCAGCAATCTCAAGACCTCTTCTCTTTTCCGTCCCCTTTACGTATCTCACAACACCTACACTGTAAAGTCACACTTTTATTTTTTTGTAAAGTAAAGCGATGTAGATGCAAGTATCTGTAACTATGTGTAGAGATCATTGTGTTTGTGCCTGCTATGCTGTCAAGCTCCTGACAAGCCAGCCAGGCCCTGTTTGTGATAATTTCCTTCTTTCTCTCTAAGGGGACAGTACCGTTAAAAACAGGAGCGAGCCGACCCCTCAGGGCTTCAAGAAAGGGAATTGGCATTGGGGTAAATGAGCCTTTCATCCATTATTATTTCACTCATTTTCTTTTATATGGCCCCAGAGATCCACCAGGCAGGAGCAATCTGAGGTAGACATGTTGCCTAGCAGGATAGGACTAGCTTAAAGGCATATGAAGTCATACCCGACACCACCCTGACAGGAAGAAGAAAGTTTAAAATTCCTCTAAATGAAAATGTGTTGCGCTGGTCCAAGACCAAACTGTGACTGTCTATCAGAATAGGGTCCTGTGTCTCTGGTTCTGGGTCTTTGGGTGTTGTATTTTGTGGTCTCTTTCCCTTTCTCCTCTTTTTAAAATTTTAATACAATGTTTTATCCTTCTTTCTTTTTTTTCTTTTTTTTTGCATTTAATCAAGTGGTGTGCTTTCTTTTGTCAGACTCATGTAATAACACTGGTAACTCTTGTCTTTCTCTGGGTTCACTCCCCTCTCCTCCTCCTCCTCCTCCTCCTCCTGTCATTCACTCCTTCTCGTGATTTTCTGTCTTCCTCCCCTCCTCAAAACCTCTCACGAACTCGTCCACCTCTACCCCGTGCGGCGGCGGCAACACTTCTCTCTCTTTTGCAGATCCCCAGTTTGTGGTGTACCAGCTGAAAGTGAAGATCCACACGTCGAACCCCACTCACACGCGGCGCGAGGACAAGCACATGTTTTTCGAATTCCCCCAGCCGCTGCCCGTTTGTGGAGACATCAAAGTGGAGTTCTTCCATAAACAGAATAAGATGATGAAGAAGGTCAGTTGAGTTTGTGTTCGTTCGGGAGGTTTGTCGTGACGTCTGTGAGGTCAAAGAATAAACGGGTATTTGAGTGAGCATGTTTTTTTACTTAGTTGGGTGCCAACAGTGGAGCTTTTAAAATGATGATGCTCAATTTTTTTAATGTAAGTAAGTAAATGAATCCCATGAAAAGACCAAAGCCCCACAGTGAGTTGACACTATAACAAGTGTTGCCTGTGTAGCCGAAGCCACTGTTGTAAAAAGAAATAAACGTATTAAAAATATAAATGAGCCACACTGTTGGACTGGACAACATGTTTGTGTTACTGTGATCATGAGCACTAAATTGTATTTTGAGTCATCCCAAGTAAACCATCCTGCAGCTGTAAATACACACCACGGCACAATGTGTGATAATTAAGGCTGCGGCTAATGATTATTTGTTCATTTTCTTCTTGATTAAAGCATTTTAGTAATTTGGTTCGTAAAACATGTTGATGACCGTTTCCCAGAAGCCCAAGATGCAACCTAAAGTTTGATGTATCATCCTGACCAGCAGGTCAAAGATGATCAGTTTACTGACACCAGAAAATATTCACATTTAAAAGCTGGAATCAGATAATTTTAACTTTCTTTTTTCTTTTAAAAATTACTCAAAATAATAAATTTTACTCATCTAGTATTAATCAACAGTTGACCAAAACTCCTTTTTGAGTTATGTTTGCTAGAAACTACAGTGCCTAGCTGTTTGAAGGAAATTATTACTATTATTATTATTATTATTATTACTTTTTATTAAATGAAATTAATTTATGAGGCGTTTCTAAAGATATTTGTCTTCAGTAGGATTCAGTGGACTTGGCTAAACGTGTAAAGTTGTAAGCTATTGACACACATTTCTTGTCTTGTCGTTTTAAACAGGACTGAACCCATAAACTAATGCCTTATTTGAAACTTAAAAATGTGTTTGAGTTCTCCATCGTGCCCCATTTCTGATTTACGTCTCCACTCTCATCATATCTGCCCTCCTAGGACAAAATGTTCCACTTCTGGGTGAACACCTTCTTCATCCCTGGACCAGAGGAGAGCGGGGACAAGATGGAGAACGGGGCAGTGAACAACGTGGAGAGCCAGCAGGGGGGACCGGGCCAGGGCCAGCCGCAGAGCGCCGAGAGCAGGGACAGCTGCAGGGAAAGTGGCAGGGACAGCGACAGGGACAGGGACTACCTCATCCTGACGCTCACTAAGAATGATTTGGACAAGGCCAACAAAGATAAAGCGAACCGCTACTTCTCGCCAAACTTCAAAGTAAGCATCGATGGATTCAGATCCATTTTAGATATTAGTTTGAGAAAAGGATAGATTATTATTATTAGGTGTGTTAATTGCTTTGCTGCCAAGTCTGTCAGTATTTTTACTATAATGAAAGTTGAGAGCAGTGAGATTTGGTTTATTTGGTTTGGTTTGATGATTTTCTTTGCACAAACTAAAGTTGGTTGTCTCACTTCTTTTTCATTTCAGGTGAAGTTATATTTCACAAAAACCGTGGAGGAGCCTTCAAATTCAGAGGCAAGCACTTCAACATCCGTCACCCCGGACGTTAGCGACAATGAGCCAGACCATTATCGATACTCTGACACCACTGACTCTGATCCGGAAAATGAACCTTTTGATGAAGAGCAGCACACGCAAATCACGAAAGTGTGAACTCTTTTTAAACAGGAAAAGAAGAAAATTATACACCAGAAAAAAAGGAGAAAACTTGAATATAAACTCAAAAGAAGAACGTTTGTCCCTTCCCTCCCCCAGACGGCAATAGAATTATCATCATGTCAAATGCCAATTTTAGGGAAAAAAAAGATAAATATCTTGACCAATATATTGTTTTTTTTTTTTGTTTGTTTTTTTCTTTTTTTTCTTTTTTTTTTCTTTGGCACGGCCATGTACCATGTGCAAGGTATTGACACTGTTGCCCCATGGGAAAAGGTGCTGTAGCTATAAAAATGTTTTTATATATTTATATATATATACACATACGTATATGTATATACATATATACATGCATATATAAACAAACTTTTTTGTGTCAAAGACAATGGAAAGATTACCACAATCAGGAGACGGGAGTTGAAGTGTGGGAGAAGTTTGAATGATATACTAGGACTATGCTGCTCCTTCTCCTGTCTAAACCAAGGCCAGTGCTGCAGTCACTTTGTTTCACTCCCTCTCTACTCCTCCTCCTCCCCTGCTCCTCTCATCTTTTACTCTTCCCTCCCCTCCATCCTATCCTCCTTCCTATCCTCCTTTACTGTGAATGCTTCTTGTGCTCTTTGCAGGCTGTCTCACGTGACTTTTGGCCTTTGTGCAGTGCAAACTGCATGCGGGCAGTGGGTTGGGGGTGGGCGGGGTTATGAAGAGGCTGTGATGTCTAAGCATTGCCATTCCTGTTCCCCACTGTGTATACGTTAAATTATGCAGAACAAGGCATCCCATGTAATTGTTAATGTTTTTTTTTATCCTAAGATAATAAAAATATAATACACAAAACAGCAGGGAGACAAGTGTTTGCAATAATGTCAACACTACATTTACAGGACAATGGTGATTTGCATGTATTGGAATTGGCGTCCATCCCTAATAAATGTATGCAATGTTGTCTTTTCTTAAAGAAACCAGCTTTGAGATGTGTCTTCCGCGTGGGGTTCCCCAGTGCTTTGAGTCATGCTCAGAAAATTACATCAGAGGTTTATGTAATCTACTCCCTTCACTGCTGGCAGTTAATGAAAATCATGCAGAATGAAAATGAATTTTGTAATATGCCGTTGTCACCGAACAGCGAGGCCAGTGTGGTCTTTAACTTGACACAGAGGCTGTCAGCTGAAGTCATAACCCAGACCCTGTAATCTAAACTTGAGCGTGTGTGCTTGTTAGGGAGGGAAAAAGTGCACGAGCGCTGCGCTTGATGAGAAAAATGCTGTAAAGCAGGTTGTCGTTGCAGCTGCTGGAGCTGTGTTAACAGTAACTTCCTGCTTTAAAGGTCAGCGCTGCAAATAGCAGGTGGGACCTGAGGTAGGGAAGTGATGGAAGGCTTATTATTAAAAGTTCAACTGAGGGCGTAGAGCCTACTTCAAACAAATGATTCAACCAGTGAGCTGAGCATCTACATTAATGCCACTGTGGTCGGTGAGAAAATAAATCAAGTTAGTTTTTGAGTGGCGCAGGAAGAGTTCTGCTTTCAATTTGACTTGACTGGTAATTGATGTACACACAATTTAGCTTTCACTTTTTTTGAATTTTTTTATTTTGTGTTTCAATTCAAGTAAAGCTTCATTTCCTGGCTGACTGACCTCTGAACCCTGACTGTAAAAAAAACAAGAAAAGCAGCTCGACCACATAGCCAACCATCAGCGTTGCATGCAGAGTGGTTGCTGCTGGTTAATCTAGGCATTCTCCAGATGAAATGAGCAGAGGAAGGAAAGGCTACTAGCCCAGGAGAGAGGCCTCTGGGAGACGAGGCTGCTCTGCTTGCAGGCTTGTGCGACTCCCCAAATGAAAGTAACAGGATTAACGACCATGTCACTTTGATAGGAGAGCAGAGAGTGGCAAGACCCTGGCTAAAGCATACCCCAAAGTCTCCGGATAATAAAATAAAGTATGAATTAAACATACACATATATATATATATATATATATATATTTTTTTTTTAAAGAAATGTTCCACCCCCAGAGGCAGGCAGTCACATAATCCCCTTCTGCTCTATTAAGACTTTGTCCCCAGCTCTTTCGTGTTGATAGAGACATCAAAGCCAACCAGTGCAGCGACGAATGAGACAGGCAGCAGTCGCAGGGGCCCGACTGTAATTGGCTGAACTGAGAGGGAGGGAGAGACTCTGGTTGATTAATAATGAATGTGCTGTGCTGGGTTGAGAGAGACCAGAGAGATGCCTCAGCTCTCCACAGTCAGGCAAGACTGAAGAGAACGAAAGAGGGCTGACTTCAGTAGAGTCTGAGCTTGAGAGCCCACATCTTTGCTTTTGATTGCCCTCCTCATCACATACACAGACACAGCAGCAGTAGCAGCAGCATCTGAAATATTAATCTAATCAATATACAGCTTCATTTGTATGCCTTGAGCAGAAGCTCCTCTAAAGGTTTGTTTGATTTTTCTGCATCAACACCTCTCCTGAGATGAGACAAAGATGGAGAGACAGGAGATTTAGGGGGACTGTTTGCTTTGTATGTTTGAATCTCAACCTTCCTCGACTATGTGTGGGTGATATAAATCCGGGCAGATGAGGATACAAGTGTTTGTATTGTGTTTACAGCGTGTTGGTCCTCTTCTCCCAGTGAGCCTGTATGGAAGCCAGTTCCCAGCAGAAAAAGTCCTCATAAAAATAGAAATGCTTGAAGTATTGTAAGAAATTTTACTTACAAAGTCACAAGTTATGAAACAATAGAAAGTCAAATTTTACTTTACATTTCACCCACACTTATTGAGTGATGATAAGATTGCAAGTGAACTGTATTCAATGGCTGGTCAAAATTATAAGATAGTAAACTCAAATTTAGGTTTTTCACACGAGTGTTTTCAAACCTGTTGAGCATTTGCTCTGGTGTGAATCAGTGGATGAGTTGTTGCTTGTTGCATTGAGTTTCTTTTCAAACAGAAAAAAACTAAGGCTATTCAAAGAGCACCACTGGAAGCCATGTTTGCGCCTCTCATTGGTTAAATGTGTCTGAAGTTGACATCATTTCTTAAAACTCAAAGAGACATCTTCATTTGTCCTGTTTTATACAATCAACAGTCCAAAATCCAAAGATATTCAGTTTACTGTCATATATGGCACAGAAAAGCTTAACTTGAGAGCTGAAACAACTGAATATTTGTCATTTTTGCTTAAAATATATTCAAATATTTGATTATCAGAATAGTTGCAGATTCATTTTCAACTACTCAATTAATCAACTAATTGTTGCAGCACTGCCTGGAAAGTCTGAAGAAAGCAACGTACATCGCTGCCAGTCCAGGTCGTACCTTGTTTCACTCTCCAGGTTGTTGCTAGCAACTGTTAATATTGCTCACCTCACATCCAGTATGCAAACTGCACCCAGCTATAGGGGCTATTTAGCTAAAAACTTTCAGATTACATGTTGTATATGGGTCAGACTGAGGTCATATGATGTTCCCACCACAAACAAACCGCTTCCTCGTAACAGTCTCAATGCGGGTGTTTCGGTCCTCACCCGGGTACGACTGTTGTGCTCAGATCCGCCCAAATGAATGATACCAAGAGCAAATTATGAGGTAGCAAATCAAGATTGTGAGATTGTAAATTAAACTTAATTAATTATTTCATAATGCTGACTGTTTATTTTTGTCATTTGTTTTCCTGGCGGTAATGGCCTTCCATAGCCCACGCTTCAACTACTGTGACAAGAAGGAAAAAAAAGCTAACACCAAAATATAGAGATTTAAGCATAGTATTATGACCACATGAGGGGCTAGGGGAGTATGAGGGGGAGGGGGTCAGTCTGGCCTACAAAGAGAAGATAAGCCCAAGCTGGTAACCCCATTTCCCTTCCATCTGTTGGTAGCAGTTGTAGAGCATGGCTGCACTCACCAGGACCTGGCAACCCATCCCCCAAGCCCTCTTTCTCTGGCTGACTGCACAGCTGTGTTGCGTTTGGATTAGGCCAAGAATAAAACAGGAAGTAGAAATTAAACAAAAGCTTAAACACACACACACACACACACACACACACAGAAACACACACTCTCACACACTCTCACACACAGGCACTGTAAGTTAGCAAAGGCTCAGCAGAGGCAGCAGCACGAGTGACAGCCTGTGGAAAAAGTGCACACACACACACACACAAATATGCTACAGTATGTACAAAGTCATACTCTGCCTCCCACAGACTCACATAAGCCCCAGTCAGGACCACAGGCATATCATTTCTCCATGTCCACACTCATGCTCACACATATGGTCATTTTACATGCTAAGTGCCTCTCTGCCTGTCCTCTCCTCTTCATGGTGGTCTGCTGCGGCGGCTAATGAGGAAAACTAGCAAACACGCTCAGTCAGTTGTGGAGCGGGCCAGTGTAATGATGCTAATATGAAAGTGTTTTGGTGAGGAGATGTCATAAAAACTTCATGTTCGTAACAAATGACTATGGATAAGATAAAGACTACATAAGTGCTTTGATTAGCCTACTTGTTCATCCACTCTGGTTATTGTGCAAGCTGGCTCACTGTGACTGGGATATGGAAACCATTGAGATGTAGAAACACTTCATTCCATGCAGATTTTTTGAAAATTATTAACTAAACTGAAGCTTGAATGTCAACCAGCTTTTGTTTGAAGGAGATTAAATAAAATATTAAACTTAAATTGTAATTTGAATCAGTGATTTTTGCTGTTTTAAAGGCACAAATCTTGATTAATCTCTATTAGGTTCAATTTCACGAATACCATTTGATCAAAAGCAACACGAGATTCAGTCTGGATCACATCAAAAAATCATAACATGACCACGAATGTGCCATCCAAACAGCATAAATCTGAGTAAACCTTAATACGAATATATTAAGTGTTTTATTTTATCACTCCTCAATCCTTTTAGCATAAGTGTCAGACCACTAAAATAAGGTCATTATGATTAACTTGATCCCACTTTCAGCAAAATCCTCTGCACGGTTTCTCTTTCTGTGTGAATGCACCGAAATAGCCCCGCGATAGCACACAGGAACTGTGCTGAATAAGGAAGTGGAATTGGGAAGAAGATGAAGAAGGAGATATTTGGAAAGACGTAGCCATGCATTCGTACAGACGCTGGCAAGGTGCATTTGATGAAAACCCATTAAACTGCTTCTCGTCATGAGTTGGACCGACTGTTAATGAATATACGGTAAATGTTTTCAGATGTTATTTTTACTGTCAAGACCTGAGTCACCTAATGAGTCACATGAGGTCTCTCTCAGAATGTGTGTGTTGTGTTTTTGTTGACATGGATATGCCAGAGCATGCTTGTCAGTCTGTGTGTGTTTATGTGTGTCTTCATGAATAAGGAAAGCACATGGAAACAGTTACTATATTGATGTCGCCGCAGACTCCTCCCCTTCCTCAACACACAGACACACTTGCATGCACGCACACACACACACACAGGCTTATTCTCTTTATGTGATCAATGAGGAGCACATATGTGTCCATTATACTGAATAATAGCCAACATGCATAGCCAGAGGCAAAAAACATGGAAAGAAGCATGTCAGCTTTACCATGGAGCTTTACATACATACAGCCGTCACAGTATACACACACACACACACACACACACACACACACACACACACATTTGTACTTGCATTGTGTTTGGCTTGTCTTTCTGTGATAGCTACCCAGTAGTGAAAAGTGCTCCCACTGAAAGGCTTTAATGTGTATCACTGTGAATTTGTAAAGTGTACATTCATACACCATATATCCTCCGGGGGTGGGGGGGGGGGGTGGGAGGGTGGAAGTCTTTGCATTTATCAGAGTTTACTTTGACAGGCTCTGTTCTCTACCTGACTTCTACCCTGAAATCTTAGAGCGGGTGTAATCCTTCCCCCGAGCCTCCTCTTGCGACTCCTCCTCCTCGCTCTCTTCCCTCTCTCCATCTAGTGTCATCAGGAGGGTAATATGAGGCATATGGCTGCTGATGACAGTCCCTAATCCTCACACTGATAACTGATAGTTACCCGTGCACTCCTCATCCCCTTCTCATCCTTATATACCAAGAACAAGCAAAGGGAGCTGATACTCTGCACAGCCTCCGCGTTGCTCCACTCTCGGTCTCACCCAGCTGAGAGTCATTATCTGAAATGACTGATGTGAGAACGACTGATGGACAAGGCCGATATTAGTGTTCGTGCTGGAAAGTGAAAGTTAGAAATGACACTGAAAACTTTCAGAGTTTTTGAGAAGAGAAACTGCTGGATTTACAATGTGTGTGATACATCAAATAGATGTGTACAGTACTGAGAACTGGTGCAGGACCCTCAAGTGATCACCCTCATCCAGAGATTAGTCTGCAACCTCCAGTGTTGCAGCTTTGCTTTTCAAGCTGTTTAAAGTGCGACTAATGTTTGATCACTGTGGCCACAAGTAACAATTACAGGATGATAGTTAATCTCAAAATGTAGTGCATGGCTGGCAACATTAGCGAAAAGTCTTAAATATGCCAATCTTAATACACAGAGCAATTGCTAGGTTTCTCCTCAACTTTCCACTGTGACTGATGGCACAAAAGGTTTATTTTGCTGTCCTTTTAATGCCACCCTCCCAGTCTGGACGGTAAATGCAGCCTCTTTTTTTTTTTTTTACTGAAGGCCGAATGGCACAGCCTCTGGACAAATTGCTGAGCAGCAGCTAAAAAAGACAAGCATTATAAAGCAAAACATACAAAGACAATCCTCCAGACTACTGAAGGTACATGTTACACAATGTTCCTCACTGGCTGCTACTGCAACCAAGTTTCTCTGTGCCCCCTGCACAAGTGTGGACAGCAAGAGAATCTTTGGTGCAGTCTCAAACCTCACAAATGAAAAGAGGAACCGGCACCCGATGCTGGTGTAACATAGGCATTTGTTGAGGCTCATGTGGCTACCACTGTATAATAGACTGAGAGTAGATTATCATATTTTATTATATACAGATAACTATTGTGAATAGAGTATGAAACAGAGAGAAACAACTATTCTTATCTCCCCGAGGTGTGATCACAACATGAGAGATGTTAAACCTAAACTACTACTAAATTACTAATCAAGGGTAGTAAAATATCATCACATTTATATATTACGATATAAAATGACCAATTTCTTTAGTGTATAAAATGATCTATTTGGAGGTCTAATTCCAGACAACACATATCCGTGCTGACCACTTCTACCTGCAGTGATAGTTGCCACAAAGATTTGTACACAATAAAAAATCCCAATCTATTGTTCACAGTGTACAGTGCTTAATTTAGACTAGCAAAGACCCCTCCCATGAAATGGTCTCGCCCAGTTCTCTACTTAAGAAACTGCATGTACAGGACATTGAGACTATTGATGAAATGTTGGCATTTCAATTGTGAAAGTCACCATAATACAAGCCTAATTCAGAGACAGTTTTTTGACATTTAAACTATTAAAAGGTTGATCTGGCTTGGATTTTTATCCTTAACCAAAAATCCACCTTTTTTGATTATAACTTAATGATAAATGAACAACTTTTGCTATAGGCAAGACTGCAGCAGCAAAAAAAAAAACCCTGAGTGTACTGAATTTAGCAAAGGTTAATTTTTATTGCTTATGAGTTTCACTTTTCATTTGTAAGAGGAAGAATATGTTCTTCTTTCATAAAGGTACACAGTCTCTTTAAATAGTGTGACAGTGATGTCAGCGATATGCTAATGCCTTCAGTTTTCCATAATGCTAAAATGAGGAACTAATACCGACCTAGAATATTTTCTTTTTCCTCTTCTAAAGAAGGGGTCTGTTGATTCTGCACTCTTGTTCTCATTATTTGGTATTATTTGGTAGACACTGCTTCTATTTTTCTCATGCATACACAAACATGGGCAGCAGTTTGGGGTTGAAAGTCTTGCTCAAGAACATTTGAAGGAATAGTATGTTTATTCACTTTCTTGAGAGTGAGTGAAGAGTTGGATGAGAAGATGTACACCATTGCTGTATTTGTCCATTCAATATGAAGCTGCAGCTAAAAGATAATCAGCTAGCTTAGCATAAACACTGGAAACAAGGAGAAACTAACCTGTGTCCAATGGTAAAGTCTTCCTACTTGCACCTCTAAAGCTCATTAGCTGGTTAAATCTTGTTTGTTTTTTTTAATTTAGGACAGAAGCTAGCTGTTTCCCCTTTCTTCCAGTCTTTATGCTAAACTACGCTATTAGGTAGCAAAGTAAATAAGTGTATTTACTCTAATCTTGAATTATTCCTTTAAACATTTGGATGGTGTTGTATGTATTAGTTGTTTTTCTGAAAATCCTTTAGTGTAATAAAGTTTTTTGGGTACTAAAGACACTTTTCATGTGAATCAAAAGGTAGATTAAATATACTTCACAGTGTGTATTTATTTGAACCTTCTGACATAAACTACATGATGATACCACTGAAAAAGTAAAAAGTAAGTTCAATGGTGCAATTTCTTGTGTGTGTAGCCTATGTACATGCTTGTCAAACAAGTGACATAATTTCTGGAAGCCTAGTGGATGTCAGTCACAGGAGTGGGTAAGCATGGTCCTTCCTCTCATTTAGAGCCTGCCAGTCAGCTAGCCACTCAACCAGCCCTGGAACCAGCCAGCCAGAGCTTTTTAAAGGGCCTGTGATTTGACAGAATCCCGTGGGGGGAGATGGGGGGATTAGGATTAGCAGCTGTTTCCCCTCAAACACAGGAGAAGATACGCTATAGCTACACCACGTTGATGGCAAATTAATAGATGAATAGAACATGCGTGCGTCGTCTCAGATAATGTGCTAAAGCTCCCCATTTCATAAATAGCGAGGAGGTGTCCTTTTCTTGAACCCAGCAGTGTGGATCTCCTGTCACACATATACTGAGTAGCGGGGAGGGAATCGAAGGCATATTGTAGCCGTGAGAAAGGTTTAAAACATCATCACTTTAATCTGGGAGCACAAAGCCAGCTACAGATTATGCTTCTGCCTCTCAAGCGACTCTGCTGCAGATCCGGTTTAGATGACCCCCACTAACACCCTCAGAGACAGGGGCTTTTAACCCCAAACAAACACTGATAGCAAGAAGCCATCAAATGAGAACACACAGCAAGCACGCACACACACACACACACACACACACACACACACATATATTATCCACATCTATGGCATGCACACTCTCCACATCCAAAAACACATACACGTCGACACGTATGCAGGGAGGACGTCTGCCTTGCCCATGGCACATGCTCACAGCCACAGACAACAGATAAACACACAAGCTTTTGTCAGTTTCACTTCCATTTCCATTTCACACCACTAAGCAAAACACGGAACGCCCAAACTGCTGTGTAGCTGACACGTTTTTCGTGGTCAAAATGATCACCGAAGTGGCGACGATGATACTTCAATGATGCTGTCAAGAGTTATGGCAACATACAGGCCACCAAAGTGCAACATTTTCATTCAGAGGATCACAAAGAAAAGTTCATCAGATGCTAGACTCCTCCGCTGCTGACCTTGTGGACCTGTATTACCTGAATAAAGTAGATGAGGCACCCCGAGGTAACACTCACAGATTTTTGCTCAGTGGGCTCACTTTTAAACTGGAGCACCAACCACACAATTAGCTCCCTGTGAGTTAATGACTAGTCTTCACTTATAAAAAAAACCTTGGAAGGACCACGCTCAACTTAATTCTACCCCAGTTATTTCCCATCTATCTGTCCAAATATTGAACTATTTCAGTTCACTGGATTGGCATACTCTGTATAATTTACAGTATTTTTAAAAAAGAGCTAGAGCATATATATTTAATTGGAAATATGCATTATTTAAAGCTATCTACATTGAACTAGAAGTTAACCTTTACTAAAGAGAGACAGGCAGAGAGCAAACAGGAATGGAATGAGGGAGAAAGCGAGATACAGGGGAGAAAAGGGATATAAAAGAAGAGTGAATTCGACAGCGGTTCGCCACAATACACTTGAGACCTGAAGGGTGAGTCAGAGAGGAGATGGTCATGTCAAAGAAAATTGTGAAAGCAAAAGACAGAGAAGAAAGGGAGGGGAAGGGGGAGATGTTTTAAGCACAAGTAGCATTCTGTTTGAACTTAGCTCTTGATTTTGAAGTCAAAGAATAAACCTGTAACAATGTCACCATATCTTAGTCAGCTTCTTCAGCTTGAGAGCACCACATCTCAAGGAAAACCTCTTCCTCTCTGGCATGACAAGGCTGTATTGCTTTCGCCAATTTTTACCCAACACTTCAATGGGCCTCAAACTGACTGGTCTCACCCCAACTCCACTTCAGCCATTTGTGTCTTTACATCGAGCAGATCAGGCAGATTTTTTTCACACTTTATAATTGCAAGCTTAACCATTCAAACCACATGGAAAATGTCCCCACATCCTAAAATAACGGTTACGTGTAAAGCGTGTTGCTGTGTGTATGTGTGTGTGTATGTGTGAGAGAGAGATAGAGATAGAGAAAAAAAAGAGTGAGAGCACACCCTTATGTTTCCTGTCTCCAAATAAAGACTGATAGCTTATGTGTGTGTACATGAATATCTACAGTCTTCACTATGACTCTGCCTGGCCTCTCTATTTAATAGGTCACACATGACATGAAACCAGCTTCTGTAGTTGAGATGTTAAAAACTGCTGACATATTTAAATAAATGTCAACGCATTCACATACATCAGGACACACACCACCTGTGAAACCACTGGAAACAGCTGCGTGAAGATGTTTCTGTGCTGTCTAGTAGAAGTCAGATGTATCAGCACAACAGGACATACCTTAAAGCCACCTCTGCCGCACAAGAATCCAGATTAGATCACATTTAATAAAAAGCATGACATGCAGGGAGAAGCTGCGCGCTATCAGTTCTCATCTCTGCCGTTTCTCACATGTCCTAATGCAGTGGCAACACTGTAAACATACAGTCTCTGTGTCACAATAAGCCCTAATATTGCGTTCTTTCTGAATGATTTCAACCATGACATACACTTCCATCAGATAGAAAATGACAAAGTGCTGAGGTTTCATGTCTGTTCACTTCCTCTGTGATTTCTAGAGAGTGTGCATGTGTGCATGTGTGCGTGTGTGAGACAGAGTGAGAAACAGAGGCCCTATCTGTGCTCGAGCACTCACCACCACTACAAATAAGTGAGTGTGATTCATCACTTCCTTCCTATTAAGCATGAACAGTGCAAGAGTACAGGGTGTAAACCAAATGCTACAGTTTGAAACGCCAGGCTCTCCACCCTCTACGAGAGTGCATGCTTGCAAGTGACTACTGTATGGTATGTACAGTGTGCTTGTGTGTGTGTATGTTTGTGTGAGTGCGTGTGTGTGTGTTTGCAAGCACACATCTTCATGTGCCCATATTACATCAAAAACTCTTTATTTTCACTTGAAATGAAGCAAACAAGTAGTACGCAAGCTTTTTTGATAACTGAAGTATGAGGAGTGGGAAGCTTCTGTGCGTGTATGTGTGTGTACGTGCAGTATGTGTTGTGTGTGACAGGGCCTCCAAAAAGCTCTGCTCTCGACCTCTGGTGCCATCTGCCAGTGACAGGGCAGAAATGCAAATCAGATGCAGTCAGATAATACACCATGCTCGCTCCCTCCATTAGAGCAGCCTACAGAAATAAACTAGGTCAGACAGACCAGCAGCCAGCTGTGTGTGTGTATGTAAGTGTGTGTGTGTGCGTGTGTGTAATAAGGCACATGCGCCTCTCTTTGTGTGGGGAGACAGCAATACATGTGTGTGTGGGGGATGGGTTTCGAGTTAGCATTGACGGTTCATAATATCCTCACTTGTGATACAGCACACTGAACAGTCACAAGTAACATATAGACGAACAGCAGAGCTCATCCAGTCAGCACTCCTTCAAAGATTTTAGACTAAGAAGGCACTCTAGGCTGTGTGACAGGGCAAAGGAGCTGGGTGACAAATAAAGGCTCTTATCTGAGGCTGAAATTAGACCACAGCCAGAGCGAAACTGATAGGGAGCGTATTAAACTCTCGAAAACGAACCACCCGGGAGGGTGATGCAACGCAGAGGCAACGCTGGCGTAATGCAGACAGATGCGTCCTCCTCTCTCATATCGCTGCGACGCCTCTGAATTATGAATGAGGCCTCGTGCACCTCTTCAATGCAAAAGGCTTCTTCTCTTTATGCTCACAATGTGCTGTTTGTTTTCGTTAATGCCTCGCACTAAAACGCAGCCTCCCATCTTCACTGTTGGTTGTACTAAAAATCTTGAATAAAGACTTGCAGAGTATTTGAGGGGCCTTTTTAAATCCCCTTTGTCTGAGGACAGTGCACAAAGCAGATGGCTTATAGGTGCTGATCTAAGACAATTAGGTTGCTTGTTATTGCATATGAGAGGCTGAACTGATTGTAAATCACCAATACAATTTACAGATGATTAATATAGAAACTTTTTTTGCAAATACAGTATTTGATCTAACAGTTAATAGTTTCAGATCGGTGCCCCTTTGTGTGGTTGTGTAGTGATGCTGCAGAACATTAAGTTTGTATCATTTCTAAAATCAATGCTGCCTGTTACACTGTTATGGGTACACCTAAAGGAGAGTGTATTACACTACTTCTATAAATATATGGTATAGCCTATAAGTAGCTTTAAATATGCTATTGTTATAAAATAAACCCAGATTTCTAACAGGCGTGTTAAGTGTAAAACTGTCTTTTTGCTCATTCTATGTGATAAACATGGAGCAAAATGAGCCTGAATAATAAATGACTGCATGCCTTTCAGAATCATTTCAAACAGCTTACTATTTATAGGCGCTCAAACATTTCCTTCTCCAGCTAACTTTCTCTATTTTCTTTATTCCTCCAACTGATTTCAGGCTCAGATTGTAGATTCAGTCACAAGGGAGGGTCAATGATTCTCATTTCCTGCAGTTTGATCCTCTTTAACTAAATGACTCTCCACTCCCTGAATTCTCTGAAGTTCCTTGGAGATATGCAACCTCTTGTGTGTCTGTATGTTTCCTTTGCATGAATCTGTGTCCACATATAACCCGTATGTAATGTGTGTGCATTGTGGCATGTGTGTGCAGTCAGGCGAGCGTGATGCATAAAGTTAGATGAAAAGGTGACATGAGATGAAAAGGTTAATATTTTCCAGGCTGGTGGGTGGGAGGTGATAGCTTTGTGTGTTCATGCGTGTGAGTGGTGTGTTTGTGTGTATGTGTGCATTTTTGTGTTTGATTACACATTTATGTGTGTTTTCTGTGTGGGTGAATGGGAAAAGTTTTATGTAAACTGTTGCCACGTTCTCAGAAATGTGAATCCATTCCAGTGAAAATGCTACGACAGATTCATTATGTTTGTCTGTTTGTTGGGATATCTGAAAAAAAGTTGCCAAATTTAATTTAGTGGAAGGTTAAGTCATGGGCCAAAAAGAAGAAGTTGTTGTTTTTGTTGTGGATCCAGTAACTTTAAATGTTGTCTTTTGGAACATTTTTTCTAATTTCTCTTGAACTGTTGCACTTACACGAAAGACTGATGCATGTATCCTGTGACTATTTCTCACTTTCAAATCCAGATACAGATGGAACATTTCTAAACATTTTCCATTAAAAATAACAAATTCATACAACAAGTTAAATGAAGTAGATCACAGCTTACAGTTTACGACAGGAGACTTTGAGAACCACAGACATATAAAACTTTCACACATTCTGCAGGAGGGCAGACACAGAAACAAGTGAGGGGGGTTGTCATTGAGCGCAGAATGAGAGGACACCCTTTCGTCTGACGGTTTAGACGAAGGACAGTATGACTGAGGACTCACTCTGAGGACAGAAAGGACAGGTAAAGGACAGGACAGGCAGGGTTGGAATCAGTTTGGCCTGGCCTACAGACTCAGCTTAGTCTTTCCCTGCTGCTGCACAGTTCTGATTAAATCCCTAACTGGATTTTTCCTACACCAATAGTCCCAATAAATCCATCTCTATGGGATATTCAACTGGCATTATTCATGTATTTCCTGTGCTGGAGAAAAGCACTCAGCACAGTTTGGAACAAGACATTCAATCCGCACTCCTCTCCATTGTGTTCCCCACCAGACAGCCCAGTGAATGAATGCTCCTGGCCAAATCCCCCTTCCATGTGGAGACACAGACTCCCTTGCCCACAGATACACTCAGCTCTAATTAGGCAAACCACTGGATGTGTTGCAGGGGAAATCTCTCTGCACAGACATATCGTCTAGTGGCAGCTTTACAGATTTACAACTTTTCATCTAATTTGTGTGCATGTGTGTGTAAGCTGGTGCTGGGGGAGAGAGAGAGACACAGGGAGATATTGTGCTTGGTTTTTTGGCGATTTGGTGACTAACACAATCCTTTTTTTTAATGTGTGGCACAAAACAGCCCACAAAGAAAAAGTGTGATTGAATATGCAAGGGTGTTAATGTGTGTGTGTCCGTGCTGCAACATGTTGCATTGCCTTGCACAGCGCTGGTGTTCAAGCAGTTACAGAGTGTACAGTATGCCTCAGATCTATAGAACTTGCTGAGCTTTCCCCTGAGACCAGCGTCATCAGCACTGAGGTTATTTCCTGTAGTTGAAGAGCAGCATGACTCTCTTCCTGTTCTGTGTGTGGAGAAACATCAGGTTTGTGCCACCAGTCCCAGTTTCTTCTGCACTGGACACACAGTATATTAAAGGCAGGCAAGCAGTAGCAATAGATGTTGTTGCCTAATGTTAGTTAACCCTATTTCAAATTGATTACTAAATTAATATATTGACTAAACACTCTTCGTCCAGTACCACAGTTTCAATTTCTGAACATGAGCACAGAATAGCAAACCTGCAAATCACATTTGTCTTTTGAGGTGAATGTTTCAAAAATTCACATCCACAAAGAATAATGTGAATGATTAAATGTCAAAGTTGCAGCAGTATAGTTATTCTGACGTGAAAGAGCAAAGCCACTCCCTTTGGAAATATAGTTTCACATTCACTCTAAGTGCATTCATGGTTTATGATTACTACCAGTAGGCCTAAAAGCTTGGTTCTATAAAAGAAGTGCTGCAGCTCAAGCTAAAGACGATGCACAACCTCAAGGCAGTAAACATGAAAAATGAAGCATGCTTCACCACAAATGCATGAAATTTAAAATTAACGAATGCATAGTATACTTAAGGGGAAATATTAGCTGGTATAAAATGTGGCACTGACATGCATGCAGTAGATTTCTGGGGGAAAAATACTGTCAGTTTAACTTTCCGCATATTTGCTTGTTATTTTCAGTTAACACTGTTGTGACCCAATTTCCAAAAAAAGACACAGTGCGTCGTGTCTATAGTTAACAAAATCTCAGCATTAATGAACTTCGTCTTACAGAAGGAATCACAACCACTGATGTCTCCTCTCTTTCTTTTTAGTGTTCCTCCACAAGCTTCTCTCACCCAAAGAGAGAAACTGTTACCTGCTGCTTCCATGACTCTTCTCCTCCCTTTTCTTCTGTGTCTCTGGGGAGGCTTTGCAACATGGTCCCTTCCAGCAGCTTCCTCCTAACAACAAAAACATTGTCTTATACCATTTTACCCCCCCTCCATCTCAGTGGAGCTTTTACTGTGCCTTATTCTGCATAGTATGACCTGGGGGCGATGGGAGGCGTAACACATTGGCCGTGGATGATAATGTCTTTGCAGAGCTGAAATCTACATGTTGCACTTCTCTTGTGTGGTTTTGCACATTTGGTTTTGTTGCAGCACCGTACAATAGAAGAGAGTTTCATAGCAGTTTTATAACAGTTTTATACTCTGTTATGACATCAAAGCACAAGTTCACAATTGTCTTTCTAAGACAACAGTCAGGTGCCCAAGTGGGCATTTAATTTTTTTAATTTTTTAATCATTCCTCCTGTTCATACTGACCATTAGAATACCCCATTCATAATGTATTGTGATGGGGCCCAAAATCCACAAGCCTCCATACATATTGCTTGTATATGAAGCTTCAGCCATCCCAATGATTCAAAACAAGTAGATATCTTTCAGTGTTACAGACTTCTTAGTGCCAAAGTCCCTCTTTTTGTTACTGTACTTCCACTGCAGCTCAACAGGAAAACACTGTCAGAAGAAACACAAAGGGGGAATTTGATGCTAAAAAGGCTGTAGAAGTGGCAGATATCCACTTGATGTGACTAATTTAGACTGCTGCAGCCTCGTAAAAGCTTCAGAATAAATTTTAAATAAACTTTTGCCCTATTGTGTTCCCCGTCATTTACACTGAAAGCACATTTTAAGGTGATATTTTAATACCCAGTATGAACAGGAGGAGTGATTATACAGTTCATATGGACACCTGACTGTTGTTTTGAGACTCGAAAAACTGTGAATCCATCCTTTAAGTGTTAGCCCACACAAAACATACATATGTCCAAATCTATTTATTTAAAACCTCTGTTACCTCTGTTAGACATTTGGCTTTGATAAAAGAAAACCAGTGAATAGTATTTTAGCATTAATCCATCATGGCCTAGCCTACTGGCTTTTTTTCCGGGTTTGACTATACAGTATAACAGTTTTAACTTTGAAAATATGGAAATATTAAGTAAAGTATTAGACAAATTAAAATTTTGACCTGACAATGGTGCTTAGATGAAGGGTTAAGGGGTGGGAAAAAGTGTAACAAAAGGGGTGGCAGAAGGTGCTACAAGTCATCCTGAGGGGGGCATGAATGTCTATACTAAATTTCATGTCAAGCTAACACTATGTCTACTTTATGGGGGAATTAGAGAAAAAGTGGGGGCTGGGGGAAGTGGGGGGGACGCAAAATGTCATTACCATCCATCCAACAGTTGATAAGAGATTTCAGTCTGGACCAAAGCGGTGGACTGACTGAATTATACTTACCCAAGAGCCAACTGTACTAGTGGGGCTAAAAATATGAATTCATGATTTTTCTACAACACCTGTGTGTGTGTGTGTGTGTGTGTGTGTGTGTGTGTGTGTGTGTTTGCGTGCGTTCGTGTGTACGTGCGTACGTGTTCATTTCACTGTATAAGTGGGCCAAATGAGCAGGCAGCAGACTGGTACAAATTCGACACTGGGACTCACTGGGACTACAAAGGGTTGAAATTTGATACACTTGCAAAAACAACCAAATCCCACAGGAGCTCTCCTTCAAGTTAAGTTTTTATTCCCCAGCCAAATACTTTTTTCTTCACTTTTGTTCAAAGATAAATTTGCTGTTAACTACGCTTGGCAGTGATCAAATAAATACGGCGGGGGGTTTGGGGTGTGGGGTTGGAGTGAGGCATTAATTTCTTAAGTGGGTGGCACAGACAAAAGGATTTCCTGCTACAGAAATATCTTGTATAGTAAATTAGGAGACTGAGTTAAAGCAGATATTGATTCATCATATAGGTTAATGTAACTTTTCTTTGATTTCACAGAACTTCACAATGAGGCAGCTGCCAGCAGGATTCCCAGCAGCACACTGGTTTGCTCATCTGCATTTATCAGCTTCTTCTCATTTTCATTTCCCTGATTTTTCTGTTCAGGAACAGAAATGTACAGTATGTTGCGGTGGGACACATCTCTCTAATACAGCAAAGAACATGTCACGTTTTAAACTGAATTTCAGGTTTGTCTTCCATCAATGTCAGCATTAAAACTCATAAACTGAACTTGTGTATGTCTGTAACCCAAAAATCAGTTGTGTCGTTATAAGAGGAATGCATTATAAACACAATTCAGATAGGTAAGTGTCACCACTTTTGGATAGTTTTTGCAGTGTAGTTGGTGGTGTTTTGCTTTTCATCTGTTCTCAATCAAAAATTACAAAACTACTAGAAATGACATTTAATTTCACTGATGGTCTCCCATCAACATGCTACTTATTTCCAGCAGCATTGTACCAAAAACAGAACAATGACACCCCCTAGTGGCTGTAACATGCATGGAGCTGTTACTGTCAGTATTTAATCATTGTGATAGTTACATAACGAACTAAAATAGAGTTAAGAACCCAATATATTTATATACTGTATATTTTATATTAATATATAGCATGTGTAAGGGGGGCGGGGGGTGTATTGATGTTAGTTGTTTTAAAAGTGTATCAACAATTTTATTATACATATATATATATATATATTTTGGATCAACAGCAACTACTGGCAATGACATTTCTGTATACAATGCTCTGATACAATAATTTAAAAAAAGAACCCAATATTTAGGCTATACCCCTAACCTTTGTGTTAGTTCAGTCTTGGACCACCATTGTCTTAGCTTTGATGTCACAAAATTGTAATGCTCATTAAACTGTGACTTAAAGTGATCACAGTAATAAAGGGAAGGTTCACATTCGACAATTAGAATTACATGTGGGTATTTTATAAGATCATCTCAGTAGGCTATGTGCTTAAATTGCACTACAAGCCTTCAGCATCTCAATCTCAAGAATCCTATTCCATGCACCATTCAGACCTTTATGTTGTGAAATAAAAATTACAGAAAGTACCTTCCTTTTGGACTGTAAAATTTCCTGTTGGGGTGTAGTGAGTCATCTTAATATTTCTAAACTGCTGGCTACACACACAATTGGCAAAACACAGCAACTGTAGGCCGCCTATTGGAATATAACAGAAATATAGACTATGTTCTTCCTTCCAGAAACAATAACCAACTACTATCTTACATTTATGCATGTTACAATTGTATGTAGGCATTATTGTGAGTTAGACATACTGCCAAATGACTAATTCAATGCAAATTAGTACGGTTACTGAACAGAGAAAACAAGAAATGAATAAAAAGCCCCATAAGAAAATCCCCCCACAAAAGTTCTCCTCATCCGCGCATCCGTATTGCTCAGTGAGTCATAACCTACTCCTCGCTACAGCATGAAGTTTGATGGAGGCGTCTGATCCAATTATGCGTTATTGTTATTGTTTTATCGTCGTCTTTACTTTGTTCGCCCTCTCTGCAGCACAGTAAGTCAAGTTTAATAGACCACTTTTATCAATTAAGCGTTACGTTTGTTGTCGTTACTGTATCAGCCTGGGTGTTGGGCGTCGAAGTCAGTTTCGTTTTCTGAAAAATAAAAAACAATTAGGCTAGTAGAGTTTAAGTTAGTGTGGAGCTACATTATTGTTTGTGGAGATGACTAGTTAGGTTTTAGGCTGAGTTTAAGTTATCGCAGATGCAGATTAAAACAGGTTGGCGTTGTTTTTAAGGTTTAAGGTGGGGTTGACGTTTGGGTAACAAATCGACGAGTAACACATTTTGACACACAACACTTAAACTCTATGTCACCTACATGTTCATTAACACGGTTAATTTTGTAGTGAAGATAAGTAGGAATACGTTAGTCAGTGTTTCAAATGGGTTATTATTGCTTTTTTAGAGGGATTATAGCCCTATTTGCAACTGAAATTTACTTTCGTTTTTGACTGCTATTCAAGGGCTTCCGTAGCTGCCAAATTTGAAGGGAGAGCCCGCTTATCTCAAAGTAAAGGAGTCATCCGGAGCAAGAGGGATGTGTGTCCCCATGGTACTTACGACCATGAGGGCAAGAAATGTTGTAAATTATGCGACAAAGGTAAGTCTCAGTGAATAAAACCAGCTCAAGTTTGCTGCCTTCCTCAATCACGGAGGGTCAAATGTAGGGCAGCATCTCAAGACAACTACGTACATCAGTGTTTCCCACACTTTTGAGAGATTAAGATGGTCGGACCTCAGTCTGGGAGTAAATCATGGCAGCCAAATTAAGAGGTTATATCTATTTTAAAGATGGGGCTCTAAACAATTTATTGTTTTAGTAATTTAACTACTGGTTGTATTGGTATGGATGGCGATGATGCATCAAAAAGGTCACACCTACAAAGCATGGGATAGAAAATTTACCAGTTCATAAATGTTCCAAACAAACCAGCAAAAAAACTAATGCCCATATTTCAGCTCTGAAACAAAGAAAGCAAAGAAATATATAAATTATTGTTAGATTTTTACACATTTTTTAATAAACATCTTTTTCTACATTGTTTCAAGTTGATAACTAAACTACAAGTTAGCAGCACAAATTAGGCCATGGCAGACCGCCTCACTCTGTATAATTATTGGGAAATGCTGTACATTTACTCAAATACTGGACTTCAGTACAGTTTTGAGGTACAACTACTTTATTCTAGTATTTCAATTTGATGCTACTTCATACTGCCACTCCTCTGGCAATACTTAAGAGGGAAATATTGTCCTCTCTTCTTCACTGCATTGATTTGACAGCATACTTTTCAGATGAAATTTTAAAACAAGCCTTTAAAGTACAACAATTTATTAGAGATGAAACCAGACGTTATCAGCCTTTTTGGCCTCTGACGTCTTACAAAAAGCAGTGTGTACTCAGGGTCCCATGTTCTCCAGCAGCTTCAACAGTAACATGTTGCTTACACACTAATGTTTCAGTATATGATGTAATTATGTCATAAATGATAAGGGACCAAAGCACTACTTTTATCTTAAGTACAGTTTATTTTTGCTAATACTTGTGTACATGGGATTGTTTTATGCTGGACTTGTAATGGAGTATTTTTTGTATTGTTTTGTATCTTTCACATGTCACAAGTAAACTTGAACTTTGTGGTAGGTAATAACGTTTGACAAGATATTGATAAATATGGCAATTACAAGCTGTCAGTGTCTATTTTGCAAGAATAAGTGACACAATACTGACTTTGAACATTTTTGCATGCCTATCTTTCTGTAATCTATCTGATTAGATAATTTGTCTCCATACTGTAGGTCATCGGCTGAAGGAGGCCTGCACTGCAACAAGTCCTACAGAATGCGAGAAGTGTGCGAGTGGAACGTATAACAGCCTGCCTAATGCCCTGCCGTCCTGTGAACTCTGCATCTCATGCTCATCCAATGGTACAGACACAATTAAACACCATTTTTTGATTTAACAATGGAACTGGCCTATACAAGTGACATAAGATTTAGAAGTAGGCAGGTACACTGTCTAATATGCTATGCTTTTAAGATGTCTCAGACCACATAAGCTCCACAAAACTCTGGCAACATATGGCCAATTGACATTCCTATCCTTATAAAGAGAATCAAGAAATCCTAATTATAGAGTTAATTCAAATTTGCATATGGCTGAAAATAATGTTGGTGTAAAATTTTCTCCACTTAGTTAAGGTTAGTTAAGTATATTCACAGCCTCGTTTTAAGTTTACACAAAGAAGAATGATTACAATTATTAGTCAGGGAAGAATCATCACCAACAATTAAAATAATTAATTGTTTAAATAAATTACCAAGCACAAATGCCATATTGCCTGGATCCAGCTTTTCAAAGTTTAAGGTTTGCCGCTTTTCTTGGTTGTAATTTTACACATTTTGGGTTTTAGAATGTTTTTTAGAGATATAAATTTATTTATTGACATCAACTAGAGTTCTGAGAAAATGTTATGGGCTTTTTGGTTTTCTTTACTACTTTCCGACATATATAAACCAAATAATTAAAGGTGCAGTGTTTAGAATTTAGTGGCATGTAGCAAAACAGACATGGCAGAAACAAAATATAATATTCACCCTAGATGCACCTAAATGCTACACACTATGCCTTTAAGCAATAAATGGAAAATGTTGGCCAGATTAATCAATAATGAAAACAGCTGCAGCTCTAATTCCAATCATTTTAAGTGAGATATGCAGAATCAAAAAATAAAAAGAATCAAAAGCACTTAGTTTATCTATGAGGATTCAGTACTCAGAGTAAATGTTTTTTACTTTTAATAAAACAAAACAGACTAACTCAACAACAACATTAAAGAATTCACTCTAACATGAAGTGTAGACTACCCATAAAAACCAAATGTTTTACTGTGGTGATTTTTGGATAATAAAGTAATGTAAAGGTCTGTCAGAACCACTGGTGACAGTTGTATCAATGTACTTTCCTTCTAGCCAATCTAGAGGTGCGCGAAAACTGTACATCTGTCAGTGATACTAAGTGTCAATGTAAAAAGGATCACTACTGCACTGGATACATGAAAGACACCTGCAGGATTTGCAACCCTTGTAAAGTGTAAGTTTTACTCATTCAAATATTTGTTCATAGGATATGTGCAAGGCTTTTAAAAACTGTCAGTTTTATTTCAGTGTTTTGTCAATCATCAATTTGTTGACTTGTCTTCACCAATTACCAGCAGAGTTTTGAAACCACAGCAAAGTGACTGATAACTTTTTTTGGGTTCTTTTTGGTTCAAGGTGTGGTGATGAGGGGATTAAAGAACGCTGTACAGCCACCAATAACACTGTGTGCAATGGCAAAAGTGAAGGTATGATTTTAAGTTTGATGGCTGGAGTTTGCAACCTGGTGACAATCAGACTACTGCCTTGTCATTTTAAAGTATTTTTGTCTGTAATGAAAATGTCCACTAATATCTGTGTGCTTGTGTTTCAGGGGGAAAACTGCCAACTAGACTCTTGGTAGTTCTACCAATATTGTTAATTGCTGGTATTGTGGTCACTGTAGTCTTATGGAAAAATAAACGTGAGCATTTCTACTACTTTACAACTATATCTAACGTGACCAGCAGAGGGCACAACAACATTCTATTTTCCTTGGAAAAATAGCAAAGTATAGTAATAATACCTTTAGTTTAGCTCTAGTAATGTTCTGATTTAATCATTGTTTTTGTATCCTCTCCATAATATATCATTGCATCTTGTTTTTTAATCATTTGTCTCATTAGGGAGCACAGAGAAGGACAAACTCAGGAATGACACAGCAGTACAAACTCAGGAAAAGGACAATGCAACGGTGGTAAATGATTCTCCTGTATTATATTTTAATAATAATAATAATAATAATAATAATAATAATAATAATAATGCATTTTATTTAAAGGCGCCTTTCAAAGCACTCAAGGTCACCTTACAAGGCACATATAACACAACAACAGTACATCAAACAATATAAATCAGGTAACATTTAGTGCAAAGATAAAAAATAAATATGAACGTGACTACAAAGTGCATTAGTACAATAAATAAACAAGAACGAAGATTGCATAGTTAGTGTGAGACAGAGTATGCCACTCTGAATAGGTGCGTTTTCAGGTGGTATTTAAAGTAGGAGACAGAGTCCTAAGTGCAAATGCCTGGTGGGAGAGAGTTCCAAAGGCGGGGGGCAGATCGGCTGAAGGCTCTTGACCCCATGGTAGTTAAGTTGGCAGATGTGGCGAAGAGCTGGTTGGCAGAGGAGGATCGGAGAGTTTGAGAAGGTGTGTAGATGTGAATAAGTTCAGAGAGATATGATGGTGCCAGGTTGTGAAGGATCTTGAACGTGAGGAGTAGAATCTTAATGTCAATGCAGGATTTGATAGGGAGCCAGTGAAGTTGCTGCAGGGCAGGAATGATGTTTTCAATAGAGGGAGTTCTGGTTATGATACGAGCGGCTGCGTTCTGTACCAGTTGGAGTTTATGAAGAGATTTCCGAGGAAGACCAAAGAGGAGAGAATTACAGTAGTCCAGACGAGATGTGATCAGGGTGTTTACCAGGATAGCGGTGCAGGTTGGTGAAAGTGAGGGATGGAGATGATTGATGTTACATAGATGGAAGTATGTAGACCGAGTAATGTTATTGATGTGGGCTTCGAAAGATAGTGTGCTGTCCAGGATGACACCCAGGCTCTTTACCTGAGGGGATGGAGGAACAGTGGAATTGTTGATGGACATGGAGAAAGTGTTGAGTGTTACTAAGGTTGATCTGGTACAGATGAGGAGGACCTCAGTTTTTTCGCTGTTGAGTTTAAGAAAGTTCAGTGAGAGCCATGATTTAATTTCCAGTAAGCAGTCAGATAGAGCTATGGGTGGCAGAGTGGAAGTAGGCTTAGTGAAAAGATAGAGTTGGGTATCATCAGCGTAACAGTGGAATTGTTGGTCAAATTTCCTGAGAATGTGACCAAGAGGCAGAAGATAAATAGTGCGCAGGAGGGGGCCAAGGACCGAGCCCTAGGGAACACCGCTAGAGACTGGAGAGGAGCCAGATCTCAGGTTCTTGATTTGAACAAACTGTGCGGCCAGAGAGATATGATCTGAACCAAGCCAGAGGGATGTCAGTGATTCCAATGGAGGCTAATCTGTCCACGAGGATGTCATGAGAAACGATGTCGAAAGCTTCACTCAGGTCGAGGAGAACCAGAATGGAGAGAAGTCCAGAGTCAGATGCCATCAGAGGTCATTGGTGATTTTCACTAGGGCTGTCTCAGTGCTGTGGAGGGGACGGAAGCCTGACTGAAATTGTTCATAGAGATTGTCAGACAGATGGGTGTTGACCTGAGCTGCAATAGTTCTTTGTAGTATTTTGGAGAGAAATGGCAAGTTAGAGATGGGATGGAAGTTGTTAAAATCATTCAGATCGGCGCCAGGTTTCTTGAGTGTTGGTGTTATTGCAGCAGTCTTTAGTGATGATGGAACACAGAATACACCAGAAGTCAGTGAGGAATGAATGATGTCAGTTATTAACGCGGACAGGGCAGGTAGGCAGATTTTTACCAGGTGGGTAGGTAGGGGGTCTAACTGGCAGGTAGATGACTTGGATTTATGAATGAGACCAGTTATTTCGGAGACAGGTAGCAGTATGAAGCTGCGGAGAATTTTGGCATTGGCGAAGGTCATGAAGGTATCTGTGAGTAAGTGAGGTGGTAGAGCATCAGGTGGTTTCAGAATATTGTTGAGAGTTGAGAATAGGGCTCAACTATCCCATCAGCTGTCCTGATTAAGGTTGAGTAATATGTGGTCTTGGCTGAGGAAAGAGCATCCTTGTATTGAAGTATGTGATTATAATACATTTCTTTGTGAACTGCAAGGCCGTTTTTTACATAAAAGGGCTCCAAACGACGGCCTTTAGTTTTGAGCTGGCGTTGTGCTGGTGTAAACCAAGGAGCAGAGTAGGTAAAAGAAACAGACCTATTTAGTCCATTTATAACTCTCTGACCATATTTGACCAACTGTAGATGTTTGTCCTGTTTTTATCACACACACACACACACGCCGTCCAAGGTAACTTTTGGGGTATTTACATAGAGTATAATTTCCTGGAAATTCACCCTAACACTAACCACTATTTGCCTGACCCTAACTCAAACCTTAACAACTGATCAGTGTTTTCAATAATTGGTGACACGTCTTTTCTCCCCAACTGAACAAGCCATCCCCAATTAACTGGTTTCCCAAAAGTAGCCTGTGACAGACCCACATACATACGTATATGTTCATGTGTCATAAACCCTTTCTGTCTCTCCTTTAATGTTTGCGAAGCATCTGCTTTCTAAAGGAGATACAGGTTAGTTGTCGGAAACCTTTGTGTCCTTGTTAGCGTGCTTGTGCTGAGTCAGTGTTGTTGTTGTGTGTCTGTAGCTGTAAAACTAGAATAACTTTATTTCTTATTTTATCACAGTGGAGTTGAAAAACTTTTATTAACATTCATTCTACTTTTGCTTTTCAGAAGATGCGTCTTCTTAACGGTAAGCAAAGCAAAACCTTTATTTTTAGTTGATGTAATATTAGAGCTTTATTTCTTTATATTTTGAGATTGTCAGATGAAATTGCTGTTTGATTGATAATCAGACCGTACTGTTCATTTCATTTCACATTGTTATTCAGTCTGACTTTCAGTTTATGTTAGCTGATTTCTGCATCCAAAGTTATTATTATCTTTTATGTGTGAGTCAAATTGTAAGTACATCAACCCGCACATCTCATCCATTTTTATGGTGATTTTTCCATTGCTATTTTTCACAGTCGTATCAATTTTTTTCTGACATCCTAATCTGTTTGGTTATTATTAGTTTAACCATCATGTTAATTGAAGACGTGAGGAGAAATCTGGCTGTCTAGAACCTGTGCCAGTTTAGTTATTGTGTCTGATGTCCTTTTCAACCTCCCTTGCCCTTAAATATGGTTATTTTGTATCTGCCTTGTGTCTTCTATGTATAGTTTACAATTTCCAGAATCAAAATGTGCCTGCAAGATCAATGAAGTTGTGATGTGTTGTGCTTTGTTGCATTCAACCCTATTTTTTCTGTCCTTCACATTAGTTCCACGTGTGGATCTCTCACTTTACGTGCATGACATTGCAGCCGTGATTGAATGGAAAGATATGGAGGCTATAGCTACGCGTTCTGGGGTACAAAAGAACACTATTGAGGCTTGTAAACAGAACTACCCTAATGACTGTCAGAGGCAGACACTTGAACTACTGAAGGAATGGGTGGAGAAGCACGGCATGCAGGCCTCAGAAAAATTGGTACAAATGCTAGAAGACAGAGGCAGAAGGCACACAGCAGAGAAAGTGCACGATATATTGCGTGGTGGCAGCAGCGCATAGAAACACGTAGCAGGATACCAGATGCTACTATAGAGGTGTGTAAACAGGACCACCGAGGCGATTGTCAGGAGCAGCCACACCAACTACTGAAGATCTGGGTGGAGCAGCAGGGCATAGAGAAGAAGAAGTTTTTAAAAACATTTACAGATACTGCATGACTGTCTACTGTGTGAATTGTTATTTTTAAAGGTTTCCATGACAGTGTTTAACTTGTAAATATTCATTTGCTTTTATGATGTGAAGAATGTGTTCAAAGTACTTCTAAAATAAGATGTAGACTTTATACATTACTTTATAGGTTGCTAGTAGCATTTAATACAGTTTAAGTACTTGAAAATATGCATTGTTACATCTTGACCACATTACTGCACCTCACGAGTGGTTAATTAATTAAATTACTAAATGCTCAAAATTTAAAAATACAAATCTTAAACACACAAACATCAGATCTTTCTATGACCTCATCTTTTTTCCTTGTATCTGCATTTTATGGTGATAAGTCAGAATGATTTTCATAATCGTCAGATTAATTGATGATCAGTGGGAGACAATCTATGCCCATTGACTGTTTCCAAGAACCATGTTTATGTATTCAAAGGTTGTTTTTTGTTTGCTGTAGGAGATTCAGTTTAATCATCTCATAGAAATCAGAGAAAATTCTGGAATAAAAATAAAATGAAAAACTGGAATATTTGCTTTTGAGTATATATATAACCAATTTTGATCTTGGCTCTCTGTGTACAACAGTATTACTCAGTGCACACCATTGTAATCTAAACTGTCACTCTAATATCAATCTGTCGAACATTTTTTGATTAATTGTTTGGTCTATAAAATTCCAGAAAATACTAACAAATGCACACCACAATATGAACTTGTCTTGAGATTTCTGGCTTTGTCAGATTAACAGTCCAAAAGCGCCAAAATATTCAGTTTACTGTCACTTAAACAAAATAAGGGAAGTCTGCCAAATTGAGGAGCTAGGGACGTTTGGTGATTGATTATCAAAATAGTTTTTAATGTAATTTTATATCAACTGTAGAGCTGTACTGAGGAAATAAACAGAAATTGCCAGATCTTATGACTGAAACTTGCTCAATTGCAGCAAATTCCTCATTCTGAAAATACTGATTAAGTAGTCCACACTGACGAGAAGGTGGGCTTATTTTGATCAAAAAATAGTGTGGTTGAACCTCACTTTTAGTAGACATTTTGTTACAGCAAAAAAACTGCATAAAATTCCAACCCATCTACATTTAACTCACTTGCTCACCTGCTTTCTGTCACTGTTTTACTCATTCATGTGGTTTCTCTGTATATACACTTTTTTCTCCTTATTCCTGTGTGTTATTACACTTTTCATGTAGCCCTTACACATTTTTTTTGACCTGGTCACTACGCTAAAGCAGAATGCTTTATCATGTATGGACGTTCATGACTACAACCTTCTTGAAAGCAAAGACATCAGTTCACAAGACTTATTGCTCATAAATATGACTCAGTATCTTCAGATAATGAAATCAGAGAACAACATTTTCTGCTTAGGTCTTTACAGTGTGAACATAGCCAGAAAAAATTTAAGATTTAGAAGTTTAGTTATGCTACATTTAAATATGTCTCTTTAAATTTGGGCTAGACTGATACTGGATTTAGTTTTAAAAAATCTGATCAATATTACCATATATATACAGAATATGTAGCCTACATAAACACATTTTTTGTAGTGATCCCTAAAATTTGGTAATATTGGAAATAAGTTTATTTCTAATCCAACTGCTCAGAACTCTAATACTTATAAAAATATAGAAACAAGTTTACTCATTTACTTCAAATGGCAAAGAAGAAATACTATTCTGATAAAATCAAAGAATCTACTAACAACATAAAAAATACATGGAATATCATTAATGAAGTATTAAACAAGAAAAAGGTGCCTGTGAAATTCCCATCCCAATTTACAGATGGCAAGTCCATATTCTCTAATCTCTCTGACATAGAGAATTAATTTAACAATTTCTTTTTTTTTGTTAATGTTGGTAGCTCTTTAGCCATGAAAATTCCACCATCAAATGACTGGCCTACATATAATATTGGTTTCTTCCCTGTATTGCATAATTTCGAACCTCCCACTAATGAAGTGATCGACATTATTGTAAATCTTAACAATTCTGCAGCGGCTCATGATGAAATCAAGGCTAAGCTGCTAAAGGAAGTAGCTCCCTTCATTAGTAAACCCTTAACACATGTCCTTGCTATTTCATTAAAAACTGGGGTAGTCCCTAATGATCTCAAAGTGGCAAAGGTCTTGCCTCTTTTTAAAGAAGGTGAACCCAGTATTTTTAACAATTATCGGCTGATTTCTATCTTACCGTGTTTCTCCAAAGTCCTGGAAAAGTTAGTATACAAGAGTTATTAAACACCTTAATGGTAATAACATACTGTACAAACACCAATATGGTTTTCGTCAAAAGCACTCAACATATATGGCATTTTCTTGGATCACAGTTAACCATGATATGAATCTTCTGTCAAAACTCCACCCATATGGTTTTCAAGATGTTGTGTTCAGACGGTTTAGTGATTACCTTAGTAACAGAGAACAATATGTGTGTTTAAATGGTCATGTATCTAAGAAAGCAAAACCATACTGTGGTGTGCCTCAAGGTTCGATTCTTGGGCCCCTTCTGTTTCTAATTTTCATAAATGATTTTGCTATAATGTCTGAGTCTACTCTGCCCATTCTATTAGCAAATGACACTAATATTGCCATGTCTCACTCTGGCTGTCTAATCAGAAATGCCAATACCACTCTGGAATATGCCTCAAGATGGTCTCAGACGAACAAGCTTTCCTTAAATGTGAACAAATCAAATTTCATACTTTGTAGAAACAAAAATAAAACTTTTCCTGAGCAGGATTCAAAGCTGCAAATTAATAACATTGAAATTAAACAGGTCTCTTGTACACAATTTCTTGGTATATAAGTTGATGAAAGATGTATAGAAACCATATTGAGTATGTATGCAAAACAATTATGAAGTCTTATGGTATTAGAAGAGTCTCTCATTTAGTTAATCAGTCTTGTCTTATGACATTATAGTATAGCTTAATATTTCCATATTTGACATTGTCTGGGCTACTTCATATTCAGAAATGTGTCATTCTGCATAGTTACTTATTAGTTTTACATAATGATATTAGTACTCTTATTTAAGTTAAGGATCAATGTTCTGTTTTGAGTTGCAGTTGAAACATTTTTGGGGAAAGTGAGTAGCTAACAAGGATTCAGTCTTTTTAATTCATGTTGGGTATGGTCAACATGTTATGTAGCAACAGATTATTTGAAATCATTTTTGATGAGCCGCAGCATATGCCTCTGTCTTCCTTGATGTTTGTTTGGATGGACTGAGCCATGCGAGTGTTGGAAAACATCTAGCTGAGCAAGGCATGGGAAGTTTGGCTCAGCAGACTCATGTGCTCTGCTACTACTGCGCTGCCATTATTTCTGTCATGTCAAAGCTAAAATCTGACAGAGAAACAGTTCATAATCACATGATCTAACTATGAGATGATGATAGCATGCATGTACTTCCTACTGTCATTTCGTATGTCTTGAACTTGAGGAAGTCTACTCAAGTCAGTGCAGTTTTAGCACTTGCTTTCATATTGTGTTATTAATAGTAATAGTACTAGTAATAGTAAATTAGTCTGTCCTTAGCAGAGCATTTCGCAGTTCTCTCTTTAAATTCCCCTTAAAGCTCAGACCATAAGCAACAGTGTCATGTAATTTCCTCTTCTGTAATATATTGCTTTACTTTTTAGTCTGATGACGTTCAGGAAAGAAGAAAATGTGTCAGTGTCTATTTATTTCAGCACATAGTTTCACTTACAGAAGAAGCTGAATTTCTAGTCTATAAACCTGGATTTATTTGGACATTTTCTAGAAAGGGAGTAATTTTTCATTTGATTTTGGATAAAATGGTAACAGGATGTAAATGTTAAGAGGCACAATGTTGGTAACTAAATAGGGTTATCAGAGAAGGGCAACGTTCTTCTAAAGGGCTCAATCTTCCTTCCTCCCATGCATGTTGCACAGTCTGATACTGGAAGAGTGCGTCACTCAACCCACTGCCTCTATATTTAGAGGTACAATCTGTGCATCCCCTGATGGGTGGAGTACTCTATAAAAATAAATGGATTATTTGTATACAGTATTTAACATGATTTTCATACTTTTAGTTTAGTACACCAATGCTCATTTTTGTTTTGAATCCAATTTTCTTCTTAATTAAATGACTATTTCTATTTTTTGTTTCAGGATTTGAGCTGGACGTCTGCAAGGAGCTTAAATGTGAATGGTAGAAACTAGCCGAAGATGCAGGGGGCCATCGCACGAGTCTGTATGGTGGTGGCGGCTGCCATATTAAACCATCCCTTGCTCTTTCCTCAAGAGAACACCACACTTCCAGAACAGGATGAGGAGCTGATAGCTCGAATGCGTGAACATGAAGAGAGGCTGGAAATGGAGCAGGCCAAGCTGGAGAAGGAGCTTTCACAGCTCGACTCGAAGCAAGAAGAAACCAGGTCAGAAGAAGGTTATGGTTGGTACTTCTGGAGCGCTCTGTCCTTCGTCATATTCTTTACTATTGAGATGTGCAGGGCGGACTCTGCTGACACAGAAATACGGCCAGTTGACGAAGAAGATGTGTTTTCAGAGAGTGAATCCGTCAGCCCAAGCACAATGGTACTAGACAAGGATATCCTGAGCAACTTCTGTGACAGATCCACCTACACTTCAGCCCATGAAAACTGGAGGATCAGGGAGTTTGTTGAAGGTTTTGCTGATGACTTGCTGGAATCACTCATAGTTGACCGCACTCCTGATGAACTGCTGTGCTCCAAGAACACACCTTACTTAGCCAAAGATCAAGTCATGAAGTGGTTTCAGATCTTTGTGACCAAAGCGTGGGGACGCATTTCTCACAAATATGACTTCGAGGTCACTTTTCGCAACCTGGATGCTGCCGGTGCTTTGAAGATCAGATTCCGTTCAGGGAAAGTCATCGTGATGAACATCATACCCGTTGTTCAGCTTGAAGATACAGATGCTTATTTTGTCTCACACTTTCCATCAGATTGTGACAGCTCTCCAGACCCATACTGGCCCCTCTCTTTTGCTGTCTATGAAAGGAATTTGCTTAAACATTTTACTAAACGCCTACCACAAAATTCCTGTCATTTGCACTGCCTTCAGATTGTTTCTTTCCTGCACAGAAAGCAGACAGGGCTCACAGGAAAAAGTGCTCTGACTAACTACCACTTCAAGACTGCTTTGTTGCACCTGTTGCTGAGTAAAAGGCCCTCATTGTGGGGCATTGACAATGTTGAGCACAGGCTTCGGGATGTGCTCAACTTCATACAGAGGAGCCTGCAGGAGAAGAGACTGCATCACATTCTGATTGGGAACAGGAAAGTGCCTGATGTGCTCCAGGTTCCTGAGATTGTCTGCAAAGCAATGCCCATCAACCTGTTCAGGTCACTGGTGTTGCAAAGGGAACTTTATGCAGCAACAGCCAGACACTTCCAGGAGATGTTGAGGAATTCAACTGTGCTCCTACAAGAGTACACATCCCTCTTATCAAATGGAGGTGTACACCACAGTCTAGATGAAAGTGTATAAGCATTGGCCACATTTACTTATTTATAGCACTAGCAGTTCTATATATATTTTGTTACTAGAAATAATGTTACTGATGGCAGTTATCTGAATATGTAGTGATTTGCTGTAGCTGCTTTCTTAACGCAAAAAATTTAACAGTGTATTAAAAATATCCAGTAATTACATACATTATATCGGTTCAGTATTTCAGACTTAATATTATAATAATAATAATAATAATAATAATAATAATAATAATAATAATAATAATAATAATAATATGGGCTCTGCTTTGTAAAATCTAGTGTCTTACAAGACTTGTAAGGTGTATTGTATGCCTGTGAATGGATATTTTTCAAAAAATAATTTTGAAGGACTATTTCTGAATCTTATAAGCCTTGCTGCTTGTTTTAGAAGCATAACCTGAAAGGAGCACTTCAAATCTAGAAGAAGTAGCAATAAGTATTGTACGGATTTTAAAAATACCTCTCATATTATGCCAGTATCACTTACCAAACAGTATCACACGTTGTTTGCATTTGTACTGTTGCAAATCTGATGGCAGCTATTACACAATTCTCTTTTTTTTTATTGCTCATTAAAAAGCACATTTATTTGACCTATTAGATTTCTGCAATGTTGATGTCAACTTTTTGGCACTTTTGACTTACAGTTAATGAAATAGGACCAATGTATAGCCTAGAGGGAAAACATAATGAAGTTGTGTGTGTTGTAACAGACAGAAAACCTCAACGTCATTTCACCTACAATTTTTATTAGGAAAAGTGAACATCTTTGAAAACCTTTTATACATGTATACAAAATACAGTTAAGGTGCCTCATTCCCATTATGTCAATTTCATGTCTTCCCTCAATAAGTGCTGAATGTCCAATAAAAACAGATTTATTTGTTAGCTTTGTCTCTGGAATGTTTTTACTCCCCATGGTTTTTACTGAAGTAAAATTTCCTGTTACATCTAAGTTTGAAAAATAGACTTAAATCCAAAATAATGATGACCAAGAACACGAGTATAAACAAAATGCTGGACGGTTACAGGTGTTGGCCTTTGTTCTCTACAGGCCGTAGTCAAAGTTGGGTTTCCCATCAACGTAATTCTCGTAGAAGGCCTTGTGGGTGTCCGTGCTGTGCATGGTGATTTTGACAGCAGGGTCCTCTAACATGCGCTCTGACCACTTCTTCAGCTCCGGTGTGTGATCTAGGCAGCTGAAAAATAAATTATTGACTCAGCATGAAGGTTGTACAGTCAATCATCAAGAAATCTGAAATGTCAGATGTCATGAAGGAGAGATGATAATCATTTGTATCCCAATGTTCTCTTTATTGTACTTACTTTTGTACTGTACCTAACATCAACACCACACTTTTTGCTCCTCATAAAAAGGTGATGCTGACTGTCTTAAAAGGCTTCCATAGATAAATGTGTTTATTTATAAAAGGTCCTCAGAGATTACTTACTGTTTCACTTCAAAGATCTCCAGTCTCTCAAACCATGGCCACATCATGTAATCAATCATTGTGATAGAGTCACCACCAAAGAACTTGGTCTTCTTATTAACCAGGTCCTGAAACATAATCAACATAATCACTGTCACCCATCTTTTATAAAATATATTGTCACACTGCAAAGTAATCACACACTTTCAATTAAAGAAAAGATACATGGATGACAATCTCACAAATAAAGTAACTTCACTCATTATCTTTGAGGACTTACTACAGTTCATACAGTTGCACCCAAAGTAATTCGAAAGAACAGATTTAACAATCAACAAAACGACACATCTGGTGAATGTGTCAAGAAACCAGAGCACTCAAATTAATCTCAATTTAGCAATTTACCTCATTTAATTTGGTAAACTTCTCTTTCAGTTCAGCCTCCAGTCCTGAAACATCCTCACCATTCTTTCTGCCTGTCGGGATCTTGTAGAAGTATGGCATTATCTGTCAAAAACAGCAATTCAAATGATTCTTTAATGATGGTTCTAGACTTTACAAGATCAAATCCTATGATTTGTATTAAAGTTTTCATGTAAGATACCTTGGAATATTGCTCCAGCATCATCTTCTGTTGAGCTTTACCAAACGGGTTGGAAGGTAGCAGCCTCTTCTCAGGGTAGACCTCATCCAGGTATTCACATGTGATAGGAGATTCATACACCACCTCACCAGCAGGTGTCTCCAGTGTTGGGACAGTACCAAGGGGATTCTTCTCAAGGAACCAGTCAGGCTTGTCCATCAGGTTAATATTGATGGTGTCATACCTGATAAGAATCGAAGCACACTTTAAGGAATTTCACGATTCAGTGTGGGTAATGGTTAAGCATAAAATAATGAAGAATCAGGAAACTTTACTTGATCCCTTTGGCATTCAGCACCAGTCTGGCCCTCTGCGCAAAGGGGCAGAACCTCATGCTGTACAGTCTGATGCGGCCTTCGGGCACTGGATCAGGTGCAACACTTCCTGGAATTTTTTTGCAATTTCCAGATTGTTACACAGTGCAACAGGGAGAGCATGTTGATTTATATTTAAATACTAAAGCATTTGGTTGATGGCTTACATTTACCCCTTTTACAGCATCAACGTGGCTTTACTTACTGACTTTTTAAATTATTTTCAGCTATTGTGTTTCACAGATAAAATCACAACCAATACACACAAATTGAATTTGCTTGCTTTACTTCTTTACCTCAAGTTATTATTAATTTTAAGTTTTCTAATTAAAACAGCAAATGAAAGAAAGGACTTTACTAAACTACTATAGTAGTAAATATTAGAAATGCAGGACCTTTCCTTTAAATTTGTATGGTTACATTGTAATAGTATAATTGTGAATTGTGAAGAATCCCAGCTGAGAGTCACATGAGAGAAACCATGTATTATTTTTAAATAAGTAACCAGTAAATTTGCAACACTTTATGAGAGAACAGATCATATAGCCTACAGCAACAGTCAAACGTTTGGGCACACCTTCCTATTCACTTGAATCATGACTTGAATAAGCAAAAAAATTAGGAAAAAATAAGGAACATGAAAAGGAAACTAGGGCTTTGTTCTTCTTGTTACTATTATTATTTTTATTAGTCTGAATAGTAGCATCTTCAGACTTTGACGTTTTTGGTCCCTATTACCATAATTAAACCATAGACTGTATAAAAGAAAATGAATTAAACAAAAAGACTCCGAACTGGGGCTGGCTGCAGCAGTCTTTCTAACAAAAACAGACTGATGTAAATACTTTTCCAGAGTAATTGCCGGTTGTCTTATCTTTGGCGAAACACTTTTCAGTAGTCATGTTTACAATGAGGGTTGAAATCTGTATAAAAGTGGAGCTCTGACAACAGAAATGGCAGGTAGCTGTTTATGTACTACACTTCCGGGTTGGGCGTGTCAGGGAGCTTTTTTGTGTTAAAAAAAACTTTATTGAAAACAGTCGACTTCAGACAACAGTAACATACATACAATATAAACATGTCTAATAGACAAAAGAGGAAACAAATTACCACCAAACAAAATAAACCTTAAAGACTGCTTGACCACATTCCTCAATAACAATCCTGGTCATTTTAAGCATCTTTATTCTACCATAGCCTATATCCTTGAACCATCTACCCCAACTGAGGATAGAAGAGCAATGTAACAGTTTAATAGACTTTTTCAGAGCCAAGATCAACATCTGCTCTCTGATGTCCAGCTCTGATGTCTACCTCCCTGTTGTCCTCGACATTGTTCGGGAGCTAGCATCAGGCAGTGCCATATTGAGGAAATCCTCAGGAAGATGAAACCCTGCACTTGTGCCCTGGATCCCATTCCCACAGATCTACTAAAATCATAAATCCCTATTCTCAGCCCTGTGATCATCTAAATTATGTTATTTATGGATTGCATTATTGTTCAAATTATTATTATCATTCTTCTTCTTCTTCTTCTTCTTATTATTATTATTACCGTTATTGTAAAACCATACACCACTCACTCTGTACAACGGTATGCACGAGTGTATTTACTTAACCTACTTTACCTTAATATATAAATCCCAGTATTGTACATGTATATATATCATATTTTATACACATTGCACATTTATTTATTTCCAGTTTACTGTATAAAGTATTTTATTTTATCTTATTTTTGTCTTATTTATTGTTGATTCTATTTTTAGTCCACTTTCACTCTTACTCTGCTACTTTTTCCCAACTGTCAATTTGAATTTCTTCTAAGGGGGGTCAAGATAGACAGAACAACTAGGGCTCTATATGTATAGATATCACCACATTTTAATAAACATACATGTATAAAAATGAACAGATCAGTCGATATAAAAAGTAGTTTTGTTATACATCATATAAACAACGTAATCGTTTGGATTATTATAATCTACATTACAAACTGAATAACATAACTTCCTGCATCTCTTTGTCAATCAGAACGGTCAACCAATGACATTATGAGGGGGGCGGGTCTTAGGTCTTTTTGGTTGCCAGGTGAACGCAACAACTCGCCTATTCGTCTGCCTGCTAATAAAACAGTTTAATGTAGTTGTGAGTAGCTATATTTATCTTAAAATGGATGAAATTGGGAGTTTAGAAATAAAGTACGTCGTCGGTGTAACTGAACCTATTTTCTATTTTATTTAAAGCACAATTTATAATGCATCATTATGTACCATTTGTTATCACTGTGCCCAAAGCAGTAAACTAGCGTTAATATCTGGCTATCATATAATACGGGGAGCCCACAAACCGCGACAATTAATTTCTCCTCCATCTTCTCTTCTCTTCTCTTCTTTGTGGACAAGCTTACGTGCTTACGTCACGGATGTGACGTTGGGAGAAACTCGCCGCTGATTGGATGTCGCGGCGCGATGTCGCCCGAAAAGTTCAATTTTTCCAACTTTATTCGCACCGCTCCAGACGCTTCATTTGCGTCGCGCCAGACGCTTCATTCGCGCCGCCTGATATGAAATCGCGTGTTATCGCGCCATTTACATTGATTTTCTATGTAGACTTGCTGCTCAATTCGCGTCAGACGCTTTTGGTGTGAACGCCCCTTTAACCTTTACGTTACTCCCTCCAGGTGGATTTAAGGCTTTACAAACAAGAACATCGAGTTTGTCGACGATAAAACAGTATTTTACACATGTGGGAGTCACATCTGTTTCTTGAACCTGGAAACAAAAACGCAAAGTGTACTTCAAAGTCCTGGCAGAGGTGTCGGTGCCTTAACAACAAACAGCCACAGTGGGATTTTTGCTTTCTCTGAGCAAAAGCTTTCCCCTTCTATATTTGTGTACATTTTCCCTGAGCTTCAATTGAAAAACGAGCTAAAAGGTAACCCAAGTGAGGCAATATTTTCTTCCAGCTCATATAAAACGTTACTAGCTATAACTGTTAACCCTTACACACTGTTCATAATCTGACTCATAATTAGTTTCTACACCAATTCACATTAATACATTTCCCATCAGTCTTGAATAAATATTTGATTAATCCTGTTTGATTAATCTTATAGGGGAAAAAAGACATTCACAATCAATATTTTTTGGTCCAGGACATAATTTTATGTTTGAATGCTGATTTTTGAATTTTTTTAGTAAACACATGTCAAACTTGTACATTCGCATATATAAAAAAGGTGTATCAGCTGCACGAAAAAATATGCATTTTATCTCAATTTTTGTATGCTGTAACATTAGGGTTACCCACAGCATACAAAGATAAGATAAAACAAGTGTTTTATGGTGTTTTGGCACTCTCAAATGTAAAAATTGGATAAATTTGACTCTGAGCAGTATGTAAGGGTTAACATAATCAATTTAAGGTGGGATATTGCTGTAAATGTACTCCAAAATGTATCTTGTTATCCTCTTATCCACTAATATATCTCTAGGAACTGCACAACTGGACTACACATCCCTGACATTAAGTGATGGTGGTTCTTATTTGGGCTGCTGTTCCTCTCTTCCAGACTACACAATAACAGTGTGGTAAGCCATTGAAAGAAACACATTTTTTTATATTGTGTTACATATTCTCAGTTATGTTTATGTGTGCTGAGAAGCTCTGTTACTGTGATTGTGACTTGTGTTATGCAGGAACTGGGAAAATGCTGAGCTACTCTGTACACAACCACAAGCTGGGCGAGAGGTTATTTCACTGGTGTTCAACCCTCTGAATTGGCTCCAGCTTTGTGCTTTGGGCACTTCATCGCTCACTGTGTGGAACATTGAGAAGAGTGCCAGCTTTCACCTCCTAAAACCAAGGTGAATCAGACCCAGCTGTACAAGCATGTAGTTGAAATCCATCTTAATATGTGGGCATAACATTTTTGCAATTATCTTGTTCAACATGTACATTAAACTGCATCACTAGTATTTTGTCTTTATGTTCAGTTGGCAGCGGGTGAAACAGGGACTTATAAAAACACATGTGGAACATACTGTAGATACTAAGACTGTGGCATTTCGAATTACGTTAATCAGTATTTACTAACAGAAAGTGTTCACAATCAAACACTGGTATGTCTAAAATGTATATGATTCAAACAGTATTCTGTGCATTTCAGTGTGATAGACCTTCCAGCAACTGATGGTTCCTTGGTTGAGAAATTGTGGCCCACCTCTCATACAGCCAGCGAGCAATTCACCTATTTTGGTCCAGAGATGCCCCCATCAGCCATCATAGGACTCAGGGGAGACAAGGCAGAAAGCATTGTGGTATTGTCCCATTGTCACCTATGCACTAGTACTTAAGAAAATAAACACACCTCCATCTTTTAATGTGCTTTTTGGCGATATATCTGTAATAGATATTTGTATCCATTTGTGGGAAGACAATTAGGTTTTCAAAACAACCTGTAAACTGTTACTCAACTCCATGTGTTTACACAGACTAAACTCTGCACCAAAGCCAGATTAACTCCTACTGCCATCTGCTGGACTGCCACATCAGAGCTTTATGTGGGCTGTGAGGAAGGCTTTCTGCTGCTTGTTGACCCAGAGAAGCTCTCCATCTCCGTCCTCTTCAACCCCACAAGTAAACACTGTGATGTGGTATATATGTAAAAGAAAATCTGTGGGAGTTTTTTTACTCGTTCAGATAAATATTGCTGAACATTTGAGAACTAATTTGTGTTTACCTCTTGTCCAGCTGCTGATGCCATTCCTGAACTCAAGCAGAGCAACTTTCAAGCTTTAGCTCTGAACAGAAATGGTTTGATTGCTGTAGGAAAGGTAGGAACCCGTACGTCTATTACTGTCTGCTTGTTCCTATCTCTCAAGTTTCTGCTTATCAGTGATCTAATTCACAGTTTTCAGTAAGAAAAAAAGTACTTTAAAATGCTTATGTCTTACAGGAGAATGTGGTGCACTGCTTACAAATAAAAGGGGCTCAGATTAGCATCACACAAACATGGCAATTAGAGGGACCTGTCACCACTGTTATGTACTCCCCTGATTATGACACATTACTTTTGTCCTCCAACATGGTGAGTACTTAAAAGTGCCATAGTGTGACTTAGTTTACATAAGGACACATGATATTCCATCAAATAATACCAGATAGCATTACTGAGAAAATATATATAACATTTTTAAAAAAGTATAACCGACTGCTTGTTCTTTAGGGGCAAATCTACATGTTGAACCCAACTCGGTCAGAAGAGATTGTGAAGGTTCTGGATGTCCTCAGTGGCAACTTCGTGGCAGCTGCTATGTTGCAATATGAAAAGAACATTTGTGTGGTAAAATAGTGTTGCTCATAATCAGTGTCTCGTGTTGGCTTGTGAAATTAATGTCAATTTAAGTGACAATGATGTTTGTGTCCGGTTGCAGTCAGTGAGGGACTCTGGGGAGCTGCAGCTGTGGTCAGTGGATGGCTTTTGCCTCAGTTCCTTGTCACTTCAAGCTGAGGTCAGAGTCAAAACATATGAATATGCATAACACATCAGTACGGCCACATTAATACATGTGGTCCCTAAGCATGTGAAAATGACTTAAGCTTAAATTAATCAAGAAAACGTTTCATCTGTGTCTGTGTAGGTGACAAGCCTGGCCTGCTGTCCCATTGCACAATATGCAGCTGTAGGAACAGCGACAGGAAATGTCCTGTTCATTGACCTGAACATGGAGCAACAGCCTCGCCTGGTACATCAAGTTCATCTCTATCACAGGCCTGTGGATCACCTAGTGCAAGTATCCTCCACCACTCCAATATTATGGATTTATAGACTTTGACAGGATTAATGTGACAAAGTATTTCATAGTACATTTATGAAGTAGTGGGAGTTATTTCTCCCAGTTCTGGTCAGGAAAATGAATTAAAATGTAAATATATATGTGGACTGTGTGTTTGTGCTTTTACAGTTTTGATCAAGAGGGACACTGTCTATTCACTGGTGCCTTAGACTCACATATCTGTACTTGATGCAAAACCATCAAAGAGATTTTCAGTCATTGGATACACAGGTAGATACCCAGTGCTGTGGCACAATTAATGTATAAATATTTAAAGAAAGAGAAAGGTCCAGCTCTCCTGCATTCTTGTGTCATTTGTTTTTCTCTTCCAGTTGTTCCTGGGCCAGTTTTGTCCCTCTCCACTCAGTACATCAGGGACCTTAAACAGGTGAAAGTTCTTGCACTGTGCCCAGGACATGAGAGCAAAAGTCACGATGGCAACCTGCTCATCCTGCTCACTCTGCCTGTAAGGAACCTTACAGGTAAAGCACTGATGGAGCAGATGAGGTCATTGAGACACACAAATTGATATTTAGAGGAGTTTATAAGGTGATTAATGATATAAAAATCAAATTCAAATGTTGTGCTGGTTGGTAGAAATTGCATATATTGTATTCTCTTTAACTTTATGGTTATATAAGGTTAATAAATCAGTGAGCCCTAAATAATAGAGTTGCAGATTACTGGACTTCCATTTCCACAGCTCTTACCATTTTAAGCCTGAAAAGCCAGACAGTGGACTTCAGTTTAGTTTCTAAAGTGGCAACTATATCTTGAGACAAGAAAATACATTGAAAGTGTTAAATTTTATCCAAATGTTTAGACATGTAGTCATTAACATTGGTAAGAAGGAAGAAAAATGACTGAGAGGTTTACAAAATTGCATGCTTTGCTTAGGCAGAAGCCTGTGCAATGCAAACATTAAGTCAAGGGTGTGGTCACAGTTGCAAGTTGAGACAAAAAAAAGAGACTCTCATTGTGTGATTTGTATGTCTGCTCACGCTGATAAAGCACTTTTACTCAAACAAAAGTGCCAGAATCAACTATTTTAGAATCTCTCGTTACTATTGTAAATGTGAACATGCATGTATAGCAGACCCCTTAAAGCTGTCACTACAGATAGTCTGTTTATAATCGCTTACTTATTGAAGTCCTACTACATTTATGATGTGCCTCTACTGACTTGCAGGTGTGGATTGTGTAGACAGACATGGTTGTCTGTCTAATCATATCCTAAAAGTGTCCCAATACGAAGTGCCTCATCCACTTAAATCCTGTGTTCTGGGAGTCAGTGAGGTCTTCACTTATTGCCAAAGGAGGAAAACTCTTCAGCGATTTCAGCTTCCACAGGTTTGTTAGTGTCTAATGTGATATATTCCCTTATTCTCTGTATTCATCCACCTGAAATATACATACAGCGAAATTACTGCAAAGCATCATTGTGTTTTTTTTGCATTGTATATTTGGTCCAAATTTAAATGAAATGTGTTCCTAATCTGTGTAGTAACACCCACTCCCTGCTTCATCCTCTTAGGACACAGACAGCATCCCGAGTCATCAGGTGGTCCAGCTGAAACCAGAGCAGGAAGTGAAGAGTCATCCTCTGGGCCCTGCCTCTCTTGTGCTTTCTCCTCACCAGTTATGGCTGGCCTCTGTGGGCCACGATGGCCTACTGCGTATCCGAGAAACCACCTCCATGGTGTGAGCTTATTTGATGTAAATCTTAATTCTCCTTCTTCTGGTTTGTTTGTAAGTGTTACAATCTTGTTATTGTTTGTGGTGTGTATTACGATGCTGTTGCTTGCTGCACCTGCAGGAGCAGTACATCGAGCTACAGTGTCATTCCTACCGCCTCCGTGGAGTCCGGAGTGTGTCCTTCTCTGCAGACAGCCAGACCCTCCTCACTGCTGGCTTTAATGATGGCTCTCTTGTGTGTGCTAGTCTCAGGTAAAGCAGTGAATAGCTGTCATGACATGTTTACATCCTGCACAGCTTTGAACAGTAGAGGGAACTGTTGCTCTCAGCAGTAGTGTCATTCCCAGTTTGATATAGCGAAGAACAGCAAAGCTTGCTTTGGATCAACTGGTGATTATCAGGCCTCTTTAAGACATTCATATGCCTACTGTCATATTGTGTGTTTTCTGTCTTTTTTCCATGGCTCCATACAGCATTAAAGATTTGGATGCTGGTGAGATTAACAGTGCCACTCAGTACAGCCAGTCTATGAATTATTTCTTGAGGAACATAATCATTAAAGAGAACGCAGTCCTTATTAACTTGCCAAAGTGGGGAAAAGAGTCTCCTGCTGGCACTGAAAAAACAGAAGAAAGTGCGGTAAACAGTGTTCTATTCAGTTCTGTTTTAGTAAATTACTACCATATAAAAGTGTACTAACTGCTACTGTTGTGCTGCTTTTTTGAGAGTTGAGTGTGCAGCTTTTCTGTTTTTTGGAAAAAGTATTAGAAACATTTCTCACTACAGTATTATACAATTCAACAGCACCACAAACTAGAAATTGCAAAACAATCATAAAGTTGAATCAACACCTCTAAGATTATCTCAGCATTCCTCATTTTAAGTTACAACAGGGTGCGATTTATTGCAGGACTTTTAGCTAGATGTGCCTAAAATTAGTAGCTGTGCATGAAAGTTGGTATGTGAGACTTATACTAATGATACTGTGTGAAGGGTGAGGCATCCCAGTATATTTAAGGGAATAAAATGACAAATGTAAATAGCTTTTAAGAACTACTTTCGGAGCGCCAATCAACATTTTGTGTTTTTAATTAGGGTATTGTGATATAAATCAGGTTTGATAGATGCACTGTGTTATTTATTTCCTTTTACTAATTTGAGAATTAACTTATTTTAGTATTACATCAAAACAAAACACATTTTATTTATCTATATATGTTGATATTTCTTATGTTAACACTTTGCAGGTCAGCGTTAGAACAGCGACTGTGGATGTGGCGCAGGATGAGAGTTATGCTCCATCTTCACACCCCACCTGGCTGGAAAACAGACAAGAGGCAGTCAGTGACTAATATACTATAATTGTGGTGGTGACAAATGATTTTGATAATATTGATTGATTAATATTAACCATGTTTAGATAGGTCTGTTATGTCTCTGACACATTGCAGGTGGAGGATTACGCATTTGCCCTTTGCACCTGTGTGCAATATCAGCTGTGTTTCTCACACTGTTTCACCACGCAGCAGTTTGACTTATTGCGACTTGTTATAATGTGAGACAGTCAACCTATTAGCACGTGCTAAAGTGCGATAATGGTGACAAGCATTCATAAAAAAAATATTTAGTATTTGTCACCTGCTTCTTGATAACAGCAACAGTCTTTGGATTGTGGGTTTTACACCTCATTGACAATCACACATGGGAAACAGGCAGATGTGCTATCTAGCCATCTTTTTGTGCTCCAACATGCTTTATCAGCTGACTCACATTTTGTGAGGGCCTCTGTTTGTATTGGGCTTGTATTTAGCTATAACATGTTGTGTGGTAAAGTGTTGTAACATTTTGCCCTGTTATACAATTTATCATATTTACCAGATTTAAGGTCTGTAATTTCTGTTATTTTAGTCACAGTGGCTAAAAAACATGTCGTGAAGTTGATATATTGTGTATACAGCTTAATTATTTAACTGTTTTAATCATTTATTGAAGTTCAGTTGAAATGTCACTTTGTTTTCAATCTGTACGTATTGAACAGGTTGTAGAAGAAGACAACGAGCAATATTCTGAGACAAAGAAAAACTTGAGGAAAAGAATGAAAGAGATGCGTGACATTGTAAGTCTTTTTTTCTTTTCAATTTTAAAAAATTGTAACCTACAAAGACACTTGCCATGAGCAATAACAGTATCATAACAAGCATAAAACTCGATGACAAAACAACATCCCACCGTGCATCTATGCATGTACCATAAACACATTGCACACTGCGTGAATGTATTCTAATCAACTCAAGACTTATCTCTGTAATTATAAGGATCAGCTCACAACTCAGGGCAACAAACACACACACACACACACACACACACACACACACACACACACACACACACACACACACACACACACACACACAAACACACACACACACACACACACAAAAGAAACTAAAGAGAAAACAAGTAAAAACAGTCAAACACAGTCAATGCAATTCAAAGATTTTAGATATAACGTTATGTTGAATTCTGGTAGTAAATACATAAATGATTAAAAATGAACTACAAAGTCATGCCTTAACTATGTGAAAATTAACAACTTTGTCATTGAAACAGCAGTCATCCAATGGTATATCAAAGCATCACTGATCCATTTTAAAATACATTTTACAACGTTTTAAATATTCTTTAATTTACAGTTTTTCATATTTCTAGCACACTGTATGCTTTAAGTTAAGATAACACTAGCTAAGTTACAATATAGAGAGTGACACAAATACAAAACAAGTTGCAGAAAGGTTTTAAAAAGTTTATGGTTTGTCTAACAAACAACATGACAACTAAACTGTATCCTCTGTACTGTCAGATCCAGGAGATGATCCGTGAAAATGAGAGAGCCCCAGAAATGGAGCGTCTAGAACTACAGGAGTTCAACCTGGATGTTGAGGAGCAGAAAAGGCTGGATGTCATAATGCAGCAGGAAGTTACCAGGGTAATGCATGCTTACAGAAATGATTGCAATGGGTCTTTTTGTTTGTTTGTTTTGAGGTCATTACGGTTGTGATCCTTGATTGTAGTTGAAAAATGAAATCGAATTGGAAATTGTAGAGAAATGTTACCTCCGTGACGTCCTAAAGAGAGAATGCTGGGATTCTATGAAAGTCAAAGGCAGAGCTGTTAAGGTAAGATGTCTCAGTTTGGTGGTGTAACATTTCTGCATTATCATTAGAATTTTAAGAGCATGTTATAAATATCTCGCTGTCTGTCTCAGGCCTTTAACTCTGAACACGAGGTGAAGAACTACCCTTTGAAAGAGAGATCTGAAAAAGAGTTGGAGGACCTGCACAGGGTTGAGAATATGAGAACGTTGGAAAAGGCTGCCTCCATCGTGAGTAAAACTGATTTCAACAGTCTGTGGTTTTGATTTTTGTCTACACTGCAAAATGAAGCACAGTTAATTAGTTGGAATGGATCAAACATATGTTTACAGTTTATAACATGTAACAGAAATGCAGCATGTAAAGACATGACAAACAACAAATCTACATTCTACATTTTCTAGAAGCTGCCACACGACAACATGTTCTGCATTCAGGTTTTTACTCCCTGAAAATACATTTTATGAGGAAAACCACTCAAGTCAACACAAGATTACAGCTGGAGAATAAGTTGATGCTTTGAATCACAGTCCTACGTTGACCTTTCACTGTTGTAACTTTTTGAAGTACTTGACTATGTGCCAATCCACTAGTGTTGAAATGCATCTGGATTTGTGGCTGTGTGAGAGTTGTTAAGATGGTTCACTTCAAAATTCTCAGGATAAAGTTTATAATCTAATGGCCACAGATTCAATCTTGAATGTTAATTTCAGCCCACACATTCAAAGTATTTGTCCACACCTTTCAGCTGCAGCACATTGGCCCAGAGAAAAATTCCAACACAACCAGCGTGAAGGAGCAGGAGCCAGGGGAGGGAGGTCATGAGGCAGAGAGCGACGCTGTAACGGGTAGTTACTCTGCTCAGTTAGGATGTTCAAATCCCTACCTCTACAATCAGTTCAGCCTGCAAACCACAGAACAGAAGGTCAACCAGATCATTCTGCTACAGGTGGGAACCTGAACAACAAAAAAAAGTCTCACCAACAGTATAATGTAAAAGTGGTGATAATTATATCTTTGTATTATATAGCACCACCATAGCAAAAAATGAATAAAAAATAGAAAAGGAATAATTGAAAATGTGTTTTAAAAAGTGATTTATACAAATTGATTGACAGCTCTTAACTATATAATCAGCTGTAAGGCAGTTTGTATAAATCACTTTTGTGGTCATAAATAATACTTTCTTTTCTCTTTGAACTCGAAATGCAGGACATGATTTATCGAGTCAAAACCGCTTTCAATGCTGAATTTGAAGCTGTGCACAGGCAGAAGGTGCAGGAGCTCAGCCGTATGAGAGAGAGGAACAGGCAAATCAGGGAGATCATGGCAGAGCTGGAAATAAACGAGAAGCTGTGGGAGCCCAGCCTGGATGATAGCGAGTGGCCTGAGAGGCTGTTCACTGTGGATGACTCAGAGGTTAATGACTGCCTCATGAAACATCTAAACATAAAGATCATGTAGAGTTCAAACAAAGCAACAAACAGCTTACAATTTGTACTAAGTGGTTGTTTGGGTTATTTTTAACATGTCAAACATTATGTGGATGTCATGATAGGAATGAGTTTTTTGCAACTAACCAATGAGACACCAACACCAGTGAGACACTGTATGTGCCTTTGTCCCACTTCAGATAAAAGCAGAAAAGTACCTCACTCCAGAACAAAAAAAGGAGGAGGAGGTAAAGAAGTTGGAGGAGCAAAGGCGTTTGGCTGCCAAGGTATTCTGCCATAAGAAGTGTGTTTTTGTTTTTAAACAGCTTGCCAGTGTTTTCACATTCTTCCATGTGGAATCTCTATGTCTTTGATGGTTACTCACAACAACAAAAATAAATGCAATGGTCCTTTGCTAATTAGAAATGCTGTCAATTAAATGAATGTCTTTTGTCTTAGTGATATACAGTACATAGTGTTGGTACGAATTACAAATAAATAGTGCAGTTCTCTCTTTTTATTTCAGGCTGATAATGTCAGAGAAAGGGCTCTTGATGACATGATGGATGGAGTGCTTGAAGTGAAAAAAGAGGACTTCTTAAAAACGGTAGGTCAAAATAGTCAAATTCTAGTTGAAGTGAAAATTTTGGTCTCCCCTTTTGGCAGTGAGAGTATAGCCTACTCTGACTTTATTGTTGCATCTGTAAAATAGTGGATAAATGTTTTGAGCATCACAAAAACCTCAGTGAAATCACTCATTTCATTATGAGAATTTGATCCATTTGGCCTGATAACGCTTGGAAAGTCAAGTAGAGCTGCACGATTACATTATTTTATCCCCATTCAAGTTAGCAGGGAGCTAATTGGAAGCCTCTGGGTAAGCATTGAAACTGCCAAAGTGGGGATTCCCTGCCCGAAATGGGATTTAAAAACTCTGTATACTTTGAAATACAGAGAGATTTATCTGGCAGTGATAGGCTTAATCAGCATTGTGTGAACATGTTTAGTAAGAGCTTGAAAGTAACAGACATTCATTTATATGTACAGGCACTGCACTGCAGATTTAAAGCTACAAGTCAAAGCTTGTTAAGGTTAAATACTGTAGATTGACAATAGACAATAGACTCTTTTACAGTGAAATATTCTCTGCTTATCAATTAAAATACATTTACAAACACTTTAAAGTATTAATTTGTACACACATATTGCAGACAATATAATTAAAATGACACAAACCTATTTAACAATGATAACGGCATCTATTTAAATATTGAAGCCAGGCTGATGAAAACAGATGTCAGGATAGTGGTCAATCCCAGGTTGGTTTCAATCAAAAACTGTAAATGTAAATTTTAAGAGTTTTAATACATTCTATACAAAATGATTTTTGAACTGTCTGGGAAAGAAAACTATTCCCTTCCTCCTGCTGTCATTTTTCATTATGTACTCAAAACATTACACATCTCACAGCAGCCAATATTGACGGCTTCATGTACACACAGGAAAGTGTTAATTATCTTCATTTAGCCAAATTATGTCTTAGTTGGGTTTTTTTTAAACTTGAATTATTTTTAGGCAGTTCCAGTTGAATTAGAGCACATAGTTTCTATTGAATTTACTCCACAGGAAATACCTCCGCCTGAGTTTGTTTTGACGAAACCTGACGTTCAGTGGAGTGAAGAGGAGAAAAAAGTCTACAAAGAGTATGAAAAGAAAAGCAAAGAGCTGAGTGCAGAGAAGGAGAAATATAAAAAGGTATTACAGTCACACCTGTGATTTTTGATTTGCTATAATGAGAAATATGATTTACATCTGATCAGCAGACCCAAATGGAATCTGCTGACTTTTTTAGATTTTTCAGCGGTGATCCAGAATGAAAATCTGCAAAATTCTCCACAATGTTTTTTGCTTGTAATGTGACCGACAATATTCAGAGAAGGAAGATTGTTTTCAGTAAATTAGAGTTCAGCCACGTTGTTCTGGACATGAAAACAAAGTTTTTGCTTAGTGATATCAAACACATCTCTCTTCCTGTCTTTGTTCATATTGCTCTGTTAGCTACTATGACTCACAAATCGTGACAAATCGTGTGGTTTTATATGTCCAGTGTGGTTGACTACTTACACAAAGTCACATTTGATTGGGTGAACCTTTGTAAATGCCTATGAGTTTATCAGCGAATATTTCAGACTATTTTACAGGAAAAGATGTAAGAATACTGATTTTATGACCTATTTGGCCTATAATAAGAGATAAATAAGCAATTAACACAGAGACACAGGATTAAAAGTGGGAAAAAGTAATTTTCATTTCACGTGGTCGTAACATTTTGAGTTTTACAAGCAATACTTTTATTGTTGGAAAATGTGCCGAATTCTGCTGATCAGTGATCAATATAAATAATCTGTGGACACTGTAATTTCAGTCACTGGAAACTGAAATGAAAAAACTCCAGGCATCTACCAAGGATGCCACTGAAAGGTTTGATGAAACCTTGAAAAAGCTGTTTGAGAAGAAAATTAAGTGTGAAATGGCGATATATCAGGTGAGCCAGCACACACACGCTTGTCTTTCTATCCTTGTGATGATACTCATTGACATAATTAATACCCTGGTCCATAACCCTAACTTTAGGCTTCACAATTAAATGTGTAAAACCAAACTTGTCCTAAACTGAACCTTAACCCAATTTTAACCTTAATTTTAAAACCAAGTGTTAATGCTCAAATTGCCTCTTGATGTTGTGAGGTCATAATGTCATTAAAACATAGAAATGTTTTCAGCACGCTGGTTTTCAACTGAAATTGGTTCTCTCAAAAATAGAAAGACACACACATACACACAGATATGATATCTTGTGAACGTCACACTTTAAAACTCTTGTTCAAATAGTTTTTTTTAACATATCTTACAGGAAGAGCTCAAGGTTACTTTTCTTGTTTATTCAATCCACATGGAAGAGGTGATGAGGAATCGAGAGCTGGAGCTCAAGCTCAGACTTGAAAAAACGTTGGCATACAAGGTCAGAGTACTCTTCTATAGAAATGATGGATGAATTTATGACTGTCAGTTTCATATTCTGTTATATGTGAAATAACAGGGTGAATAGCACTGATGTTTTTCCAAATTGTAGTATAACATCTTCCCATTGCTCAGGCTTGTTTTACAGGAGCTAACCTGTACAGCAGGCTAATTTCTTTGGCTTCAAGACTGCCAGTCACTATTTCCCGTACATCCTACTCTGATCTTATCAACATGTATTTCTCTTACAGGATGAACTTGAGGAAGAAGTGAAGAAACATGAAAGGGAAGTAGAATTGTTTCACGAGACCTATGACAGCCTTTTAGCTGAGGACAAAGTAAGCTTACTGGTTAAAATACTGAAATAATTCTGACAGTACATATCTGAGCCCACAATATAATCTGTCAGTCATGTCTCCCAAGGTTCTTGACAAAGAGTTCAGGAAGGAGTTCTTTGATATACCAAGACATGTCGTTGATCACCTGTATAAACTGTTCAAGCGTAGACCCAGGTTTGTTATATTTAAAATGTATAAAACAAAAGACATTCATTTAATTGACAGTATTTCTAATTAGCAAAGGACCACTGCATATTATACAAATAAAAGTTGTACATTATTTAGCAGTTGCTGCAGGCAGAGCTCCCCCATTATCAGGGTCTTTTATGCCTCAGGGTTCAAAAGATGAGGACCCAGACCGACAACAACCAAAACCCCTTTAAAGACCAGAGTCTGTGTGGTTCTCTGGCATCCAATGGGCTTGGAAAAATGCTGATGGCCATGGATGAGCTGGATACTCAGGAGAATATGCCAGAGGGCTTGAATCCGTCAATCTGGGAGAGGTTTTGTCTTGTACGCAGAACAAAAGTAGAGAGTGAGCAAAAGGTAATATGAGGACACTGACGGGTAAAAACTGTAAAAACAGAAGAACGTGGCCTGGCCCAACTTCAGAGCACTAGACCACCAAAACACACATAGAGGCATGTCCCAGTACAAATATGGAATAACCATGCACACACACTTGATGTTTGTCTGTTTTATAATTAAATATTTCTAATTGCATTTATCAACAAGGCCTTCCTATCCCTATTTTAAAATACACCATTGCTGTAATTCTTCTGACCCACCTAAGAAACAGATTAAAAAAAACATCACCAAATATGTATTTTGTGTGTATTCTCCTCTGAATGTTTAGCTGTAGTTGTCCATTCACTGTTACACATATCCTGTGCAGGTAAGAGTAAAAGCTTTGGCTCTTGCTGAGATGCAGGCGTTCCTACAAAAGAGGAGAAATGAGGTTAAGACTGCTCAACAGGAAATCAAAAATCTCACTGACGAACTTGAAAGGTATGACTGTGGTTTTGACATTATAAACAATTATAATCGTATACATACAACTTTTGTATTCTTTCCTACTCCCATAAAATACTGCAGGCATCCTTTAATATCAGCAACTCTTAAATTTATATCTCTAAGGAATGATCACCCAATGATTTTTGTTCCGTTCCCTTCTAGTCTGCATAAGGAAAAGCACTGTTTCCTGATGGACATCATGATTCAGGTCCTACTCAAACAGGGCCAGGTAGAGATGCCTACCACAGACTTTACTCCTGACTTCAGTGACTGTGTACTTCTCGACAGATCTGTGGTGGAAGACCTCAACAGCTCAATCAGGGTCAGTCTATACAATCAGACACACACACAGATTCTTATGGCAACACATAAACTCTGGAAAAGAGTCCGGAGTTTATAAAAAGAGAGTATTTAATTATTAATTACAATGTAAATACAGCAAAAGATCATTTCTGCTCGGCCAAAGTGACAAAATCTGTCACATTTAAGTATGTCAAACACACTGAGAATGGAAAAATGTGTAAAGTGATTATTTGTGTGATCAGGCACTTGGAGACCAAAAGATAGCTGCTATGGTGGAGACAAAAGACTTACGTAAGGGCATCATCCAGCTGGAGTGGGAAAACAAGATGAAGAGGATGCAGATAGAGGACCTCAAAACAAAGGCTAGAGACATCCAGATGTTCTGAAGACCAGAAGGAGGTAAGTGTGGTAATTATGATCCTAAAACATCAAAATATTTGCCTTTCTCGTGGACCTGAATGTCTTTTAGCCTCTGTCAGATACTGACTTGCCCATAAAGAAGAGATGAGCTCTAAATAACAGTCTGTGCTGTAATAACAACTGCTGGATAGTGGAAAGATGTTACCCTGCATGTAATTCTGACATTTTTACATGCCATACGTCACATTTTCAAAATTTAGCATCTGCTTGAAGTGGCAATGAAACCTTTGCTCTTGGGGTTAAAAAGTTTTGCCTGTTAGCATTTCTGATCTAGCCACAATCAGCGATTTCAGGGCAGGTATTTTGGTTTTGGCAGTGTTGGATATTGTGCAAACAGATAATTCCTCCCATTGTGCAGATGGATGATCACAACCTGCCCATGCAAGAACTTGGGACAAGCCGACCCACATGGCACAAGGCAACTTCAAACCAGAGGAGAAAGCTGGTGGTGGCTCAGGTTCGGCAACAAGAGGAGGCAGAGAGATGCGCGACAGCAGTGGCACGGTCCAAACAGGGACAGTGGACTAGCTGGGAAAACCTGGAGCATCGTAAACTCACATGGAAGGATCTTTGGGAAATGGAAGGAAGCCAAATCAGCTTTATCATCAAAGCCACCTACGATGTTCTTCCCACGCCCAAGAACCTAAACCAATGGTTTGGAGAAGATCCTTCTTGTGGACTTTGTCAAACCCCTGCAACACTGAGGCACATCCTCACCGGCTGCAAAACCAGTTTGTCTCAAGACCGCTACACCTGGAGACACAACCAGGTCCTAAGACAACTGGCGATCACCCTGGAAAGAAGGAGAACTACCAACAATGCCCTCCCTCCCCCAATGCCTAGACGCTCAAACACCACCCCGTTCGTAAGAGCAGGACAACTTCCAGCAAAACCACCTGCAAGAGTGGAGGCAACCCTTCTGGACTCAGCCCGGGACTGGAGGATGCAGGTTGACCTAGACCAGAAACTCATCTTTCCGCCTGAGATCATTACAACTAGCCTCAGGCCGGACCTGGTCTTGTGGTCAACCTCCCGGAAGGCTGTGTTCATTGTGGAATTAACTGTACCATGGGAGGCAGCAGTTGGTGAAGCATATGAGCGCAAACGGCTGAAGTATGCGGAAATAGCAGCTGAGGCAGAGCAACGCGGCTGGCGTGCCCGGGTGCTTCCGGTTGAGGTCGGGTGTAGAGGCTTCGTTGCCATGTCCACAACCAAGCTTCTGAAGGGAATGGGAGTGCGAGGACAGGCATTCCGACAAGCCGTCAAATCACTGTCAGAGGCTGCCGAACGAAGCAGCAGATGGCTATGGATCAAGAGAAAGGACCCCAACTGGGCTGCAAAATGTCCCTAGGGGTAAACGCAGAGGGGGGCACACCTGGGACGCCAGGTGTCGCCGTTGAGCCCTCCTGAGGTGTCGTGGGCCTATCAACGAAACACCGGTGAAGGGGGGTGCCCGCCTGAAGACCCCAGTGAAGCGTTTACCCCCCCCCCCCTCCCCACTCAATACCAAGTGCTGATCTATCTAAGGGATTGTATTATCTAGTCCTATGAGCTCAACTGATTTAATTGAAGTTAATTTACCTTCACTTGTTTAGACTCAGTGGGGCTTGACTCCACTGAATCACAAGGTGGAGAAAACACCGACTTTAATCTCTCTGTCTTCGGCGTGATATCCATCGGTCACACTTAGATCACCTCATGTAAATTAGAGCAATTTTCACTGTCAAAATAACGCGACCGTAGACAAAAACTCACACGAACACCGAAGAAAACTTATTGTTTGACAAGTTCGCAATAACTACAGAGAAAGTAGCACATCTACTATCATAGAAAAATATACAACAGTAAGAGATACGGTGAGATTTTCTATTTTTCCTTGTTTTTGCGGCTCAAGAAAACCTCCAAAATCAGTGATTGGACAGCGTGTGATGACGTCTCACCGCTAGGGATCATGGGAGCTGTAGGTAATGCCTGCAAAAATTAAACTTCGACTTTAAAACTCACTTTTACTTTTTTATTCGTCACACCAAAACAAAAAATATTTCCACCAGTCTCCATAATCTCTCATTTCTTATTTTGGTGGAGTTATTTGCACTTTAGTGGCACTTTAGTTCACAACAATTCGGACAGGCACCAAAATAATCGACTCACTATAGCCTACAAAATATATGTGTAACAATAATAATGATATTACTAAAAATAATAATTACAGATAAAATAGGGCTTCGCCCGTTGGCTTGCTAGGGCCATATACAGTCTATGGCTCGGGCCCTAATTATGATGATGATGACGATGATGATCTAGTGAAATAGCAATGAGGCTACTGTTGAGGCTCTGTTACTTGGTTACCTTGGTTACTAGTGTCAAGTCGCATTGTGATTCAGCTCTTCTCATCCGTTGATTCATACTCTATTAAAAGGTTTATTTGAAAGTCCCACCAACTGATATTTTTCAGATTGTTTTGAGACTTGTGTATATCCTACATTTTTGATTTTGTGTTTCTGTAGAAAAAGGTGTTATCCAAGTAACTCTGTCTGGACTTGAACACTTGGCAATCTGATATAACACACCCCGAGTGATGGGGATTTTTAACATTTTATATGGATTAGGGTTATGGATTATAAGGATTGAAGATAATTACAATTTGTGAGTTTTTTCTTTTACTGTTGACATGAAATATTGCAGTTTGCTCCCCCGCAATATAAATGAGGTAACTGTTGCATTATATGGGTTTATATATATGAGACACTGTGTGAGGCTTCCAGTTCTTTCACCATACAGAGGTTGTGTGTCTCAAGCACTCATAAATAAAGCTTAATGTCATGTTTGTGTACATATGGGGCAGCAGTAAGACACTATAGTCACCTTTCCATCTAAGAGGGTTGAGGTATGTTGTGAAGAAAGGGCAGTGATTGTCTTTTATTCAATTGTATGCTCTTTTTAAAGTTCTTTTGTAGTAATTATTTGATATTGGTAGGCTAATTATGCAGAATAAGGTACAATTTGAATGGAATATTTTGCTAAAGACCCTGATGATCCTTCAGTAGTAATGCACAGTAATGAAGACAAAGAAATATCTTATCATTATACAGATTGTGATTAGTTCTGAGTTTTCTGTGCGAGAGTTTAGTTGAATTGAAAAAAAGTTAGGGAAATAAACTTTTCATGTTTTTATTTTCAAACCGTCTGCCTGAATCCAGGTAATCAAGAATCCAGTTAAATATACAGTGAGGGGAAAAGAACTGCTTCACCACCGTGCGACCGCACACGGTGCCCTCCTGGAATCTGTTTCTCAGATTCCAGGAGGGCGTCATTGTGTGCGTGCACCAGGTCAAGTTGACCTGGCATGTTCAGGCTAATTCTCAGTTTCCTGGAATTCTATTCTTAAGTGTTGGTGGCCAGATTTCCCTGGAATATTAGATATGGTGAAAAACAACTCCTTACAAGGAGTTGATAGAATAAACAATGGTAAGGCCTGTTGCGCAATGTTGAGCAATCTCCTAACCTTTCGCCTCTGCTGGTGTTTTCCACGTTCTCCTTTCTGATACACACAAATGTAGGATTTGCTCCTACATAATTCCTCCTCTTTATGATTTTATCATAAATGTTCGCCTGAGGTTATGTATGATAAATGTGTTTATATATGTGTGGATATTACGGATATATGGTGATGTGAGTACAACCTGTGTTCCTCACTAGTGTGGATATATGTTGTAAATTTGGTAGATAGGTTGCAAAGTGAGTACAGCCAGTGTTCCTCACTCTCCTGGATATATGTTGTGAATTTCTTAACATGACCATGGTACACATAAAACACATATATGAAGTATAATAATATATGGCTTAACATGATTATATGGCACACATGAAATACTGGAACATATTCCAACATCTGTCCCTCATGATGAAGGCGAAAAACCTGATCGGCTGTCGAATCAGGAAAATTCCCCCATCGCTCCCGTCCCAAGGGCAGCCTATACTTTGACAGATGTTCAAATATGCTATTAATGAATTAGCAACATAACTTCGAACTGAACTGTAACATGAATCCTTTTAACTTTAGTGGGGTTGCCGGGCTCATTTGTTATAGTGCAGCCCAAAGCACACATTCAATATGCCAAATACAACTCAAAAATGTAAAAATGAATATGGGATACAGAACATAAATCACACACAGTTGATTACATGACATAATGATAGTGACAATGACAATGATATTGTATTCTGATCATAGTCTCTTGTTATATGTGTGGTATGTGGTTATAGTGTATCTCTTTTCCGTCCAAAGAGTACGTCAGCCATTGTCCATTTTCCTCATTTTACCTCACGGTTCATCCTCCTCATCCGAAACGTCCTTCATATAGTCAGGAGTTGGGAATAAGTCCGGTATTCCCTCCCCCCTTTGCGTCAGAAGGATTCTGCGCACAAGTTGTTCAGGAGGCAACATACTTAGCATTTTTGCTCCATGCATGTCCGCTGCAAGGTTCAGCTTCTCGTCCATAGCTCTCATACACCATCTCTTCAGGATAGGCACGATGCAACATGTCAATAAGAAAACCAGAATCAGTACTATCAGGGCACTCATCCCTATTTTAGCCAAAACGGCTCCCCATTTTCCAAATAGGTTGTCTAGCCCATCCCACTTATTGCTTCCACCCTTACCAGCATTGTCAGTCACCTCAGATTTTAGCATTTCAAGCTTTTTCATAGCAACAGAAAATGTTCCATCAGCTGCGGTGTTATTCGAAATATATGTACAACATAATGTTCCAAACATTTTACACACTCCCCCCTTTTCTGCTAACATCCAATTTAGTACTTGTCTATTTTGCCATGCCATGGCGCTAGTTTCATGCAGTTGCTGACCTAGCAGCTTAAGGACTTCAGTGGTGTAATTAACGTATCTCTGTTGGTTGTAATATATGTAATTGATCCAGTTCACATTTTTATTAATTGTTATCCATGGAAGTATGGACTCCAGTCCTGCTCTAACCTGGCCTGGACATTTGATGATTGTAAGCTCTTTCGGTTGCATCATCGCTGTGATCAACTCATTTATCTGTTTCTCATGTTGTATAGGTGCTCCATCTGACTTCCTGAACCCTCTCTGTTTCCACAACGCTCCAAACAGGTGACAGACACCGTGAGCATACGCGGAATCTGTGTAGATGTTAGCTACTCTCCCAGTTGCCAGTTGACACGCCTCTGTCAGCGCTTTCAACTCCGCCAGCTGGGCTGAACATGGTTGGTTACAATTCTCTGCCTTTTCTGTCTCAAAGTCATCACCGACCTGTCTCACTACCGCATAACCGGCATGATTTCCCAAATGATCTCTGAAACAGGAGCCATCAACAAAGAATATCACATCTGCATGAGGCAATGGAACTGACTCTATGTCTGGTCTTAGCTTGGTGTACTTCATTGTCTCCGCAATACATTCGTGTGGCTCGCCTTCATCTTCGAATGGGACAACGTTTGCTGGGTTGGTTGTCGTGCACTTTTTGATTGTTATGTCTGGATATGTTAGCAGTGGTGTGTATTGCAGACACCTGGCTTGCGTTATTACAAACTTCCCATGGTTTATTAGTTCTGAGATTTTGTGGTGAGTTAGGATTGTGACAGGATATCCCATCGTTATGGTGGCGGCTTTTTCGTATGCATATTGCACTGCTGCAAGGCCCTGATAGCATGGTGGCCAGCCTTGTACTACATTGTCCAGCTTTGTGCTGTAGTATGCGATTGGTTGTTTCTGGCGGCCGCTGCATGACTCTTGCATTAATATTGCTGATGCATACATGTCCTGTCTATTTGAGACATATAGCAGAAATGGTTTGTCGTAATTTGGTGTCGCCAGGGCAGGTGCACTTTGCATTTCTTGCTTTAGTGTTTCAAACGCCACTGTAGCCTCGTTTGTCCATTTCAATGGAGCTTTTAGTAACTGCGTCCCTGTCTCCTTGATAAGATCTCTTAGAGGAGCTGTCTTCTCTGCATAGTTCTCAATCCAATCAGAACTATATCCGGTGAGCCCCAAGAACGTCATCATTTGTTTTACTGTTCTTGGGCGTGGCGCTTTGCTCATTCCCTCTAATTGGGAGGGGGATATTGCGATTGTTCCTTCGGAAATTGTTCTCCCCAAGTATTCAACTTGTGGTTTACAGTACTGCAGTTTTTTCTTGGAGACTTTGTGTCCCCCTTCTGCTAAACATTTTAGCACCTTGACAGAGTCTCGGCGACACTCCTCGAGTGTGTTTGCAGCGATCAGTAGGTCGTCAACATATTGGATCAATGTACTGCTAATTTCAATCCCTTCTAGGGTTTGTTTGAGAACCTGGTTAAACACTTGTGGACTATGTTTCAGACCTTGTGGAATTCTTGTGTACGTCAATTTCCTGCCCTTGTATCTGAATGCAAACAAATACTGTGATTCTTCGGCTAGTGGAATGCTAAAGAATGCAGAACACAAGTCAATAACCGTGAAGAATTTTGCATTGGCTGGCAAGTTTGTGAGGATTTTTGAGGGTTTGGCACATCACCAGGCCAGTCTTGTATAACTTCGTTTATTGTTCTCAAGTCATGCACTAGTCGATATTTAGATTTGTCTGCTTTTAGCACCGGAAAGATCGGTGTATTGCACGGACTTCGCGTTTCAACTAGTACTCCTGCTTGTAACAGTCCCTCAATAGTTTTGCTGATTCCCTCGACTGCCTCGGGTTTCAATGGATATTGTGGTCGGTTGGGCAGATTAACGTTTGGTTTCAAATCGATTCTCACTGGATTTGCTGTTTTTACCAGTCCCACGTCTGTGTCATGTTTTGACCATAAATGGTCAGGGATCTGGCGTAGCATGTCTTTTATTAGCTCATCGTCGCGGTCAGGTTCGGTGTTTTCTGATTTAGACATTATTGGGGTGGTGATTACCTGTGGCACAGCTGTCATTTCTGAGGTGCATTCGATTTTGATCATGGTTTTGTCTTCGGATGTGAGGATGGATGGGTTGTCAGTTTTTTCCCAATTAGACTGTGTTGCAATTTTCATCATGACTCCTAAGTCTTTTGATTCGCATTTTTCATTCACCAGTAAGGTAATGTGTGGTGTGGATTCTGGCACATTGTACCATTCGGTGATAAATGGGTTTGGTTCGATGCTCATGGCTGCCCCTTTTGGCCCAATTATTATGTGTTTTGATTCTATGGCGACGCGCAAGTCCTTTGTCTTTTCGTCCCATTTTTCCTCAAAAATTTTGCTGCACGATGCATCATAGAACATTGTGCAGTGATAGTCAGAGAAGGGTTTGGTCGCTTTTGGAATTTGGGCTCGGATGTATTTCTCCCATTTGCTAAATGTTTTCTGTACTGGCTCGGTAAGATCTCCCAGCCAGTAGACTTTTGCACAGTCAGCTTGCACATGCATTTGGAAGTCCAATCCAGATGTGTCAACGTACACTCCTTGTGGAGTGCACCAGATTTTTACCTTTAATTTGCATAGTGCATCTCTTCCCAATAGATTGATTGGTGTTTGATTTGAGACCAGAATTGGAATTTTTATTTCTCCACCTTCTGTGACTATGCGTACTGGAGCTGTTGTTGGGGTTAGCTGCTTTAATCCCGAAAATCCTACTGTCTTGACAAATTTGCCTGACATGGGGAGGTAGGTGGCATATTCGTTACTCACGCATGTGTATACGGCTCCAGTATCTACTAACATTGGAGTTTGCCTATCCTCTATTTGAACCTGCAGCATTGGTTCTTTATCAGATGCCGTGGTGACTATTGGCATCTGACCCTCCCCTTTAGGATTCTCTGGGCACCCCTAGTAACCGTGGTTCGGACCCGCCCAAGGATTGGCTGGACCCGCCCCCCCTCTCTGAGTGGCTCTGGATCTCCCCCTCCCTTCTACCCGTCCGGGGTTCGCCTGTGGGCAGTTCACTGCTCTGTGGCCAGGCTCTCCACATTGCCAGCACGCTCCCGGTGGCCCTCTCCTGCCAAACTGTTCTCTGTTGGTTCCGCGGCGAGGGCCGCCAAACTGTCTCGCGTTGTTATATTGTTGCCGATATGGCTGTGAGTAGACATTTACAACTGGTGATGCTTGTGGGGGCTGTGTCTGTTGCGCGGTCTGTGTATTTGCTGCCGTGGGGTTTATGTCCCCTGTTGTGATCAGCGCTTGGATTCTTTGTTTACTTTTGGACTGTAGTTCGTTAAGCTGGAGTTGTGCCAACTTCCTCTGGATTTCTTTATCCTGATCTCTGATTCTTTGCTCATCCTTCCTGTACCTTTCCACTGCGTGGGTTACATTATCGCAAAATTGTCTGTATGGCATGGTGGTTAGTGCCACCACATCCCTCAGTCTGCTTTGGACTGGTGTGGGGAGTGCATCAATGACAGAGTCTTTAAACAGCGTTGTCAGCACTGGGCTTTGTTCAATGTTCGCCTCAGTTTCTTTTCTCCACCTTGCCAGGTGGTTGTTTAGGTACGTTGCAGGATTGTCAGTGTCTTTAAGAGGTTCCCCCCTTAGTGCCTTTGGGTCGAGGCGCGATGGATACTCTCTTCTCAGAGCCTTCCACAGCCCACCCTTATAGTGATCAAGCTCAGTTCCATCCGCCCTATTGTTTACCATCCACCCACAGTCATTTTGTTTCAACATATTTTCCATAGTTGGCACGCCCATGGTCTGGGCAAATATGGCTTTTATGTCGCCGATGGTCATGAGTTTGCCCGTAGTGGCCTGCTCGAACGCCCGTATCCATTTAGACGCCCCATCATGAATATCTGGGAGGTTAGAGATCAGGCCCGTCAGATCGAGGGTTTGCCACGGTATGTAATTTCCCTTGTTCCCTTTCATTAAGATTGGAGCCATATAGTTCTCATTGTTGTATCTGTCTGTTTTTTCAGTAGCTTCCTGTCTCTGAGCGTCTTTTTTAATGGTTCTGTATCTACTTCCTTTTCCCCATCACCCTCACATTCTAGCTGTTCCTCTAGCTTTTCCAACTCATCCTCAAGCTCCATAATCCTATCGCGACTTGAATCAGCTCTGTTTGGCATATTAATCCAAAACGACTGACCTTCTGTAGCTTCTCTCCTCCCTTTGTAACAGTCTAAAATCGGTGGAGCGCTGCGTCGTGATTTCTTATCTGTGCTGCTATGTTTTGGGATCAGAATTTTCACTGGTGTTTTATCCAGCATGATTTCAATTTCCCTGCATGCTTTTCCCTCTGCTGCGCTCGCACTGGTTTGTGGCTCACTCGCATCTGGTTCTTTAGATTTTGGACTTTTGATGGCACTGCTGTTGCCTTCCCTTGACCTTGTGGATTTATCCCTATTCTCTTCTCTTAGCCTGCTCTGTGATGTGCTTTGCACGGTTGATTCATCTAACTCACTAGAGCTGCTCTTTTGTGTTTTCGGAGTGGGGTTTTTGCTTCCACTCCGTGTGTGAGGTGCATCCCCTCCCTGCCCGTATGGCATGAAAGGCGGCATTATCTCCATGACTGGATCTGAGATGGTTGCGCCAAATTTAATCCACCCATCTAAACTTGGATATAGTCCAGCTTCCTCACCTAAATTAAGTTGTTTGCCTAACTGGCCCTCCTGTGCTTCCTTGATTTGTTTTAGTTTTAACAGCCCTTGTTTCAAATTGGCTCTGTAGATTTCACCCTCATCTTTGAACAGCTGTAAAACTTTTAGTTCCAATGCTCGTTTTTTCTGGCGTTTGTTTGATTTGTCTTTGGCTTTGTAATCCCGCACCCTGGTTTCTAAGATCTCAGACGTACAAAGGTCAAAGGTTCCATTCTGTGGCCAGGGGCACTGTAGGTCTTTGGTGCGTTTTTCAAATTTCTTTGAGATTTTTTGAATTTCCTTTAGCATGTCGGGATTTTTGTTGCTTACAATCGCGATTGGTGTTGGAAGCATTGTTTCAGATTGTCACTTACTAACTTGCGTGTAATTGTTTAACTCAGATTTAATCTGTTGCTTTATTTTATCACTCAGATGTTCTTTGAGTTTTAGAGTTTTTGAAAAAATGAAAAGTTTGCTTCTCTACTTTGAGTGCGCTCGCAAGGAGGGGCTGGGAGGGGCTTTGTAGCCTGCAGCTAGTTATTTTTAGAGTGGCTCCTATCTGTGTCTCAGGCTCCTCCCCCTACACTGTCTGGTCCCACTTCATGAACTTCGTCAGTTGCTTGCCAGCTGTTGGACAGTCAACTTCTTCACACACTGGCTTAGCTCTTTTTATACTCAACAGAAACACTTCTTCTGACTCTTGCCTTTACTCTTAAACATGAATCTTATCCTCCACACTCTTCACACGGCTATTACGCTTTTCTAACCAGTCCAGCCACGTATCTCATATTCTAATGCTCTTAACTAAGGGTTAACTTTCCTCTGGCTTAACGCCCCAAGATACACACACAGCGGTCGGCGCTCTTGGTTATGAGCCAAGAGTTTTACAACATCTGCAGATCACATTCATAGAGATTTTTTTTACAAGCACAGATTATACACACACAAGTTATACACATTCACTTAAACCTCTTGTATTTGTGTAGCTTAGTATATATCTATATTGATTAGTTTATATTTATGCGCATGTAGTAATTGTTGTTCGGCTGCAGCCTTTTGGTCAATTTGGTTATAACTCTTCTCTGTATATTTATCTCTGATCAAATTTCAGCTGGGTTGTTCTTTTACTGCTTGAGCTCAACGTGCACTTAAATTTTGCTTTATCAATTTTTCATATTTCACTTCATCTCATTTTGGCTTGAGCAAGACTCACGGTACCACATACTTATACTTATGTATTATCTTTTACTGTTAACAATAAACCACCTGAATGGGGAGATATTCATACCTGCAGGAGAGTCCATCAGACCTTGTGTGCGAGTGCAGAGATTCCTTTATACCCCACAGTTATGAAGACAGACAATCTAACATATTCAGTTTCTGTAATGTAGCATAATGAGTAATGTTTTTCTGGTTCACTTGAGGAACACTAACTTTTTTTATAACACTGTACTGTCAAGTTCACTTTCACAGTGAGTCATTTATGTGGATATTCATGTCACAATAACTTGATAAATCTCAACTGAATAAGTTCTTTGCTATGTTAAGTCCTTCTTTTGGACTCCTGTGTCGATGTAAACCAAATTTGGGCACGTTTAAAGGCTGCTGCACACTTGCTCCAGAGTAACAATGTACCTTTATCAGGAAAAATGTTATCCTCAACACAAGCATGAGTGTGTTTCATGTAAAAGGGTTGCTGGAAACACTTTTTTTCTCTTCTATTTTTACAAACCTGGAATCTGTTGTTTTAAACCAACCCCTTTCCGTTTGCTTTGGCATTATTCAAGCTTGCACAGAGATGTGAGTGGAGTGTGGAGTGGCCCCTCCTTCCTTCACTATCCTTGGGGCCATTTGTTTTCCATCATTTGAGCAGATTGGAGTCATGCTCTGCAGTGAGTCATGTAGGGTGGGTGAATGGTGGGTGTGGTGGGTGAGGGATCCTATGGTGCTTTGTGGCTGCAAGTAGAGGAATCAAACATCTATAATTTGGCTCAAAATTGCCTCTCAGAGGTGCGTTCTTTCTGATGCATCTTCAAATGATTTTCAGCTGTTAAATCTATCAAAATTCCACATCTCAGAAGTAGAAAACATAAAAGCTACAGAGCTGCACAAACATGCTTGAAATGAACCTCAGTTACTTTTGAAAGTATATTAAGATGTAGCTACTGTCTCCTTAAAATGTATGTGTGGTAAATAACACAGCGGCTGAAACCATATAGGTTAAATGTTATGTTTCTTATTCCAATGTGTGCACCAGATGTGACCCAGCTGCAACGGGATGGATTTTCTGCACACAATATATCAGCAGACCCTGAAATAGTTTCACTCCTACAATCCTAAAAAAAAGGGAGAAAATCCCACCTCCTCAAGCACTCCTTTCCCAAAACTTGGCCATGCAGTGTCGATAAGTTGTGACTAAAGCAACAGGAGGAGTTCATCACTTTCCTTTTTTTCTCTACACAGTCAGACTATCTGTCTCTGCAGGGGTGAGACCGACGCTTAATTGGTTCCCTTCTGAGTTTTTTAACAAAAGCTTTTCGTGCCGTTTACTACACCTGCTTGCCAAGCTCCAGCCCTGATGGGCGCGGCTGGGACCCAGAGGCGCATCTCGTCACCAGGCAGGGCAGGCAGCTGCTTGGAGCCCCCGATCCGCTAGGTGGCGAAAGACTCTAGCTGATGAAAGACATGTCGTCATTGTTGTCGGTCACATGTCCTCATTGGCTTTGGAGACATGTACTGCCTAATCCTAAACACCGATTGGCTGGTGTGTGGTGTTGTCAGAAGCAGAAGAGGCTCACGGTCGTAAACATCTAGTCACGTGTAGTCTGAGATGGACGTGCAGGTCAGGAAATTACGTAAAGGGACCGTATATGGTTTGTTATTTGTGTTATTACGTTACGTGTTGGACTAAATACATGGACATATTGAGGAAAATATTTCGGTTAGAAGGAAACGGATTTCATATTTCACAAGAATGGATACTTGGCGAGCTGTACAGAAAGTCCTGAGTCATAAGATGATCGTTGTGGATAAAGGGAAGACTTTGAAGGTATGTAGGCATTATAGCTTTTCTCACTTAGCTGAGTGGCTAGCCGAGCTAATCGCTAATACTATTACGGCTGTGAGCAACCATATAAGTCGTGAGTGGTCTTGAATGAATCAGGGCAATCTAAGCTTTCCAACAATGTACGGCATGAATATATATGTTTAAGGGTTGCTGTTTAAAACATTCAGAAGAACGTGTGGCTACCTCCTAACATCCGTCCCGTCCCGTAAACGGAACAGCGTACGTTAAGAGGTTAAGTGTGAGCAACTTTATAAACGGTGCCCCATAGTTTTAAGATGGTTTCTAACTTAAGTTTGTCATCTTCCCCTCTACTGTTGCCCAAGGTGACAGCTTTGGGTCATGAAGTAAAAATAACACCTGTGCAACATATGTCAAGCTTTATCCTGCTCTGCATACCAAAACATACAAGATTTATATAAGGATTTATGGAATTTATTCTCAATGTAGGCAAAACGTGATGTGCTGATTCCAGAAGTGTGTATATGAAATGCATTAGTGTTTGACAATCCGACTGAGAGGAAGTTGTGTGAGTTTAAAGCAAAGTGTGTCTGTCAGGTGATAAAATAGTGTAAATATTACTCCACAAATTTGGATGTCATTCACCTCTGTTCACAGTGTATTATCTGTTTATATTTAAATCATATTTGGTTCCATCACTGGAGAATTATTACAATTTTTGAAAAATATGGCTGGTTGCTTCACTTGGTCTTAGCTGGGGGAGCATTCGGTTGCCTTCAACTCCCACTGTAGTGACTTATATATAATATAGGTGATTACATCATTCAAGTGTTGACATTGACATATCTTTCTGTTTCCATTGTCAGACAACTGTATGAGAATCAAATAGTGATTTCATAATGCTTTGAGCAATAGTATCTGTTCACACACACTGATACTCCCTGCTGTGTTAAGAGTTCAATTCACATTACTCCTTTGTACACATGCAATCACCAACAGTGTAACCATTTGTCATTGACAACACCTGTATTATTTGAAATGTAATCACAGAAGAAACAAGCAGGCTTTCTTAACACTGCAGCTGTATAGAGATAATTTCCCATGTGTGTGAAGGCTGATCAAAGTCCTACAACATTGTATTGTTTACCCCATTGACACCAAACCGGCAGTTTTAAAGCCATTCACTCTGAAAAAGCTCTGTTTAGATGATGCCAGCAAAGTGTGAATAAAATCCCAAAACAGAAAGAAAAATATGTATTTTGAAAAGTATATGTTTTATGTAAGATATATGTTTTCTTGTTTTGAGAATAGATCAGTGTTTCCCACACATAGACTAATTCGTGGCGGTGCGCCACAGATTCAACACCGGCCGCCACATATTGCGTTTCGTTATTAATTATTTTTTTAACGCTATTTAAAAAATACGCATCGTATTCGTTAAGCTGCATTTCCTTTCCCTGCTCTCCTTGCGTCTCTCTGTCACTCACGCGTCTCTCTCACATAGCCTACACACACACACACACGCACACACACAGCCCCTCCCCTCCGTGCACACCGTGTGTCTCCATCAGCGAGGTCATCCCTAGAAGCGTGGAAGCTGTGCCTTAGTGCAGAGAAGACGGCTGGTGAAATTCAAGAGAGATTGGTATCACGTGCACCTTTATAAAATCACACATTAAAAAGTCCTATAAAATATTTTATATTTTGAATACAATATTGTCCCGACCCGACCCGACCCTTACACCTTCTTTATAAAGTTAATTAGTCGCAAGTTTGCGGTAAAATGTAGTTGGGTTGTCGAGGTCAAAACACTAGCAGCTGTGAATCAAATAAAGTTGTTATAAGTACTGTTATGTCGTTTTTTTACCCTTACACTGAATGTTTGCTGCTTCAATCCAGATGAGTATTGAAAAATATTTTCCGCGATTGAAAAAGAGACGTGTTGAGGATGAGGACCAGCCTGAACCGGAGGTATCAGTCTGAAACAGAGCTGAACAGTCGGACCAGTGTAATTAGCTATGTTATTAATTTGTTTACAATATTTTCAGGCTTCAACCAGTGCTGCTCAAGTAGAAAGACAGGGTCAGGGAGAGAAAGAGATAGATTCGTTAGGCATTGAAGAAAGAGTCGGAGAGGAGGACAGCATAGTATAGTATTTTGTAGAGGTAAAGACATTTGAATGGGGTGTGAATAATTTGTGATTAATATGATAAAGTTGTGTATGACCAATTATTAATGAAGGAATCAGTGGGCGGTTTACAAAATGTAGCATAATAGGTGTTGTGAAGGTGTGAATATTAATACAATAAAGTTGGGTGTGTTATTAACGAAGGAATTATTATTGTGGTGGTAGGCCCCCCGGCCTACCACCACACATTGCCTTCAGATCTGTGGGAAACACTGTAGATATATTTACTTACATGGTTAAGATTTTCAGTACCACCATCACAGCATTATAATTCTTCTTATGGGTCACTGTTTGGCTCATATCCGACTCTAACATACAGATTTCACAATGGGTGGAAACTCATATTGCCAGCTGTCAATGGAGCACAAAACTAGATTCTGCCCTATCAAAGCTTGTCAAAATACATAAAGTTGATAATGGTTAAACAGGAGAGTCAGCGGGTGCGGATTGGTTTTCACAGTAGCTGAACATGGCACTGAGATCTGATAATGGGATAGCACTGAGAGGGATAATGCAGCACTTCCTGATGTTTTGAGTGATACATTTTCCATCACTTTCCTCCATCCATCTTCAGTTGTCTGTATTACAGTATACCAGTGTTCATTTTGCAAGTTACAGTTTGAGTTTAATTGAACTGTTTATTTTTTTTACAATGCATAATCAGAAAACAACAATTATTTGTCTTCACAGGTTTGTTACTCAGAGTCTTAGGTAAGAGCTTTCTTTGTACTTCTCTATAGTTCTCTATAGTTGGTTATATTAAATCAATAATAAGTACTGTTGTTCTCTGTTGCACTATTAAAGGGATTTTTGTGCTATAGATGAAGTCTGAAACAGCTTCCAGCTTTTTGGGAATTTCTGTTGCGGTGGGGGGCCCCCACTGAATTTCCGCTTGGGGCCCCAACAGACCCAAGAATCGCCTCTGTCCCAGTGGGACCTGTGCCCTAATCTCTGTTTTGACTTGCCTGGGAAAGTTGTGCTAAAAGGCACAAACGAGCCGAGGACTTTAAGAACATCCCACCACGGTGCGCCTACTTCACAAACTCACATTGTTCTCTCCGCGCAGAGCGCGATCAGACTGTCCATCTTGAGAGGAGTCGGCATTTGATAGATTGTTGTTCGGCTTTGTGAAGGTATGGACTTTAATAAGAGTACACTGGAATAACCTGAAGGCTCTTGTTTTTGCTGGATGTTGCGGATGTTTAGTCCCACCTGGCTGTTGCACCTCTGCACTAATAACTGCGCTCTTGGAGTTTGGTGATGGGCTGTCAGACACATTTGTTGGCTTTGTTGGATGGATCTGCACAAAGTCCTCTATGCTGTATTTCTCTTAAGTTCTTCTTGAAGTTTCTCATGTCTTTCCAGCTCAGTAGGGGTTTTGTGGAAGGGGATCACCTTTCTTCTGGTGGTATTTATAAAATTAGTCTGTTATAGCGAGCTCAGGATAGTTTTACATGCTCTTTGGTGTGCTATTTACATCCCTCTAAATATACTGCAGTGGCTGACTTGACATCAGCCTTTTATATTTTCTCTTCAGCTCAGTTACAGGCTATAATAGTGAACTTTGTACACAGAGGAAAGAAAACAACTATGAAGTATGAATTTATTATAAAAGTGAAAAGTTTTCTCCAGAAAACATTTATGGTTGCACTGAGCTGGCTCTATATTGTGTCTTAAGCAACCTGCGCTTTGAGAAAAAAGAGAGGGAAAAAGTAATTTTTGTGTATATTTCTGCATTTTTATTCCTAAATGAGTGTGCTGCAGATGAAGCACATGTGGTTAAATGTCCTTGGCTCGAAGGGTGTGGTGAGTGGATGGTCTTTCAGAGCAGTGCAGGAATCTGGTTTCTTTGATTCTTTTGTTAGTTTGCTCTTCAAAGACACAAAGTAAATCAGAAGTGTATTGAAATATACAGGTAGTCTGATCATTATGCTTTGTAACTTTTGGGGCCTGTTCATGTGGTGTCAGTTATCCACATGACATTAAACGTGTCTGGAAAGTTTTAGGTTGACGAGAGTAGTGGATGTTTTGATCATGTAAAAGCAGGTTATTCAAGAGGAAACTGCCCTAACCCTATTTATCAAATAGTGTTTTTTAAAAATGTGGTCGTGAGGCTGATGAAATGATAGTTTTCTGTGTATTCAGTGGACTGAAAATTCAAAGTAATGCAGTAATCATAGTGTAATAATTTTTGTGTATTTAAGATGGTCAGAGTAGCGTCAAGCTGCCACCACCTTTGGTAACCCGGTCTGGTCCGGTAATAGAGGTCAGAGAGCACCCACCACAGACAGATATGTATAAAAATAGACAAATCTTTATTTCCAATTAGTTTTCAGGTTAGGGACGTCTGCACCCGGCAGGCCAGTGAGGACAGCTCCAGCAGGTCAGGCAGGTACTCCACCATCCGGTGACACCAACACTGCACACAAGAGAACACACCCAAAAGGGGACACTGCACACAAATCACTGCAACAGGTATCACACTACACACAATGGGAGCTCACTATCAAACTGGCTCCTTAGGGACCACTGCAACATAATGGGTCGAACCCCACTCCTGACGCTAGGGGGCGGTAGAGTGCTGCAAGAGCAATGAGCCGCCCTTCACAGGGCTGCTGGCAGACTGACGTCAATTCATTAAAAGCTTGTTTAAGACAGGAAAGCATATAACACTCAGACTTTCAGGCTACAAGTAAGTTTATATAGAAATCATTAAAATACAGGACTTATCCTGCCTCGGTCTGGTGACGAGACCCCCCCGTGGGGTCTAGGCAATGGAGCTGGGCCGGGCACCGGAGAACAGGCTGCTCAGCTGACAGATGTGGAGTCGGTTGGCGTGGTCGGCGTCACAGGTATAGCCACTGCAAGAGAGCACAGATAATTGGCACGGCTACTCCCCGGTCCCTCGCTACCTAAAGGAGGTGTCTGGCCTCCCCTCTTGATACAGGGCTGATCGACACGACGAACTCCCCTACTCAGCTGTCTTCACTGCCGGCAGCACTACAAGCTGCGAACAGCACCCACCCGCCACAGTGCCACTAGCTCCCGACAAAACTCAGGCCGACGCTCCCACGTCCTCCCGTCTCTCCCCCCCCCTGTCTCTCTCCCCCTACCTCTTTTCTTCCCAGCCACTAACCCAGGTGAGTCTCCTCCCCCTCCCAGGTGGACTGCATCAGCCCCTAATTACCCCCCGCTCCGGCGAGTTCCTCCGCCCTACGCCGCTCTCTCACTACACTCCTCCCTCCCCTAAGGGAGAAGACTCGTCCTCGAGTCAACATGACAAATCATAGTCTCTTGACCACGCCGGTCACGGACCGGGCGTCTTCCTTGTGCAGGGTCAGGTTGACAACTCCCCCCCCTTACTGGGAGGAGTGATGACTCGCATGACTGTTCTAAAACTACCTCAGTGTCCATTGTTTCACTACAGTGAACTGGTGCCTGAACCTCTCCCCTTTCTCCAGGCGAGCCCCCTTCGCTCGTCTCTCCAAAAGGTAACCTTTGGGATGGCCCACCAGCTCCTTGCCTGCTTGTCAGATGACCTCGGCCCGGGCTTGGTACTCCCTCTGACTGCCCTGGAGGACCAACTGTTCTGACATCCTGGGCTGGTGGTGATCCTGGACAAGGGGACAAGTAAGGGGCCTTTAAACCGCCTCTGCAGCTTAGGACACAATCCCCTCCTTCTAGCCTTATTAAGAACCCACACAAATTCCCCTTCAGAATAAAACTGAAGACTTGCTCTAAAGTCAAAATTGGTCTTTTGCTGATTTGACGCTTTAGCCTGATGCTTCCTTACTGCCTCTACGACTGTAGACAGTGTCTCCACCAAGTGGCCGACATATGCACTGACTGAAGAAAATGCTTCCCCAGCCCCCACATCTAGCATTATGTCCACTGGCAGCACCATCTCCCGCCCAAACAGTACCTTATATGGAGTATAACCTGTACTAGCGTGTACACTGCTGCGATATGCCATCATTACATATGGTAACAAAGTGTCCCAATTGGACTGATTTTCCTCCACAAACAGTGACAGCATACACAACAATGTACAGTTAAATCGTTCAATTAGACCATCCGACTGGGGATGATATGGTGTAGTTCTTGTTTTGTGAATATTCAAAAGTTGACACAATTCCCTAAACAAGGTCGACTCAAAAGACCGCCCCTGGTCAGAGTGGATACTCCGGGGGGCCCCAAATCTGCACACCCACTCCTCCACTAACATTTTAGCAATAGTATGGGCCTCTTGATTAGGCAGTGGATATGCCTCTGTCCATTTGGAGAAGTAATCCCCTACAACCAAAACATACTTATTCTTGCAAGATGTCTCTGGTAATGGGCCCAAAATGTCAAGTGCCACTCTTTCATACGGTCTTGACACTGTGGATATTTGGAGGGGGGCGCGAGGAGCGCGACCCTGAATTTTCCTGGAGGCACAATCAACACACTGTCTACACCACTCTTTCACATCACCAAACCACCCCAACCAGTAAAAGCGATCCTTTACTTTCCCTTGCAATTTCTGTATCCCTAAATGGCCACCTGTCGGGGAGTCATGCAACCGAGCTAACACTTTAGGCAGGGGTAGACAATTAGGAAATGAAGATCACTGGCCCGACTATTGTAACCAGTGGCCCAGGTCAACGTCAGGTATAGATCCCAATAATCACGAAAAAGAACAATTCAGTAAATGGCTTTTCTTTCTTTCTTTTTTCTTTGAACCCTGCTGCCATTTCACTATTGACATGCACACAAACTAACACAGGAGATGTTACATTCTCTGCCTTCTTCTTTTTAAAGCAGTTTTGGTGTGCGATGCTCTTTTCATGAGGGTCAAAGCCAGTAGCCCGCTCTGCTACATGGCCCTTGTAGAGTGGAGAACTCCTCAAATAAACAAGCAAGAAATAAAAAAAATAATTTTTACTGCTCATCCTTTGTAAATATATAAAACTAGCCACTCTACATTTCTATAAAGCAAGTGTCTATCGTTAATTGCATGTTAAAATAATTGCATCCAGGGCTTGAAATTAACTTTTTGATCTACTAGCCAAGTGGCTAGTAGATCAAAAAAGTTACTAGCCAACCAGATTTTTTACTAGCCAAAACCAAAACGTTGCTTTACTGTTGTACTTGTATTTCATAGGGGTGTGACGATACACTCAGCTCACGAGACGAGGCACGATATTGGGTTCACAAGATCAAGACGAGACTTTTAAGAAAACTTCAATGAGGAAATAAATGACTGTTCTTTTATTTGAAATTCACAAAATGGAATTGAAATGTTTTAACTAATCATCTTATAATGAATCACTTCAGTTCTACTTTCTAAATATATAATTATCATATGCAGCATGCAGCACTGTAAAAGGTTTCCCCATATAGATATTTTATATATTGATAATTTTGATATTAATGGAAATAACAACCATAAACACCTAAGTTAGATAAATCACAAATACTAAAAAGTAAATTATAAAGAGTAGAAACGATTCTAATATATAAATATAAATTAAATAAAGAATCTAATTCTCACAAATTATAACATAAAATAAAATAAATATAAAATAAATAAAACAACACAGAAATAAAAGTAAATTGCACAAATCCTGTATCACATAAATACACAAGTAGAACAAAATATAAATTGTGTTATAATTTGTTAGTGTGACTCATTTTACTTTTGGCATCATTAGGCTTCCATAGCTGCGCTAGATTCCTCCGCTGCTCCTACCTCAGACTCTCAGTGTAGAGACCTGAGGTTAACCTGCTGCTGCTCCTCTCCTCATCTCATACTTCTGACTGAGATCTTCTCAACAGGTAGAAGCTGTAACAAGCTTAATGATCCACGAAATACACGGTATCAGCAGCTGCACTGAGCGGCCGCGCGCGTTCTGCGGGAGCGAGCAAGGTGTGTTTACGTCCCACGGAGAGCACAGGCTGGCTGCATTGACGGCTGTCTTTGATCGGGATCACGTAAAGTATTAGCGGTATAAACCGAGACGATTTAACAGAAATCATCGCAAAACATTGGAAACAAGGGGAATTAATGTGAAGTTAGATTTTTTTTACTTGTTTTTCTTTTGTTTGTTTTTTTTAATCAAGGGCATTATTTTTACTGGCCCCATCGGGCCAGTGGTTGGAGCGTTCTGGTGGCCCTGACGGTTTTAAAAGTACGTCGGGCCACCGGGCCATTTATATTGTCGACCCCTGCTTTAGGGACCAGGGCCTGTGGGAGAACAACCTGAACCTGCGATGCTGCATCAGTGTTTGCAGGGGGGCCCTTACCAAACGGGAATCCCGAATCTGCAGTTGAGGCCACACAGGAGCATACTTCCGCAGGGGCGAGTTCTCAGGAACCTTCCCCTGTGTTTTAAGCTCAATCAACTGCTTCAGCTCATCGTCCTCCTGTTGGGCTTTTGCTATTTCGTCACCAACCAATTCCTGACCTACTAGTGGACTAGCCCCCCCCTCCTGCACAGCGCACACACTGGGATCTGGGAGGTGCTGCTCCATAGGGTCACATAGTACTTGGCCAGACCGGGACAGCTCAGCTTTAAAGGCAGGCAGCCTTGACATGGCATCCGCATTGGCATGTAATTTCCCCGGCCTGTGGACAATTTGGTATTGAAAACTGGCCAGCTGTCCCACCCACCTAGCCAACTGTCCCTCCAGGCCCTGAAAATTATGTAGCCACCTAAGAGAGTTATGGTCAGTATGAACATATATGAACTCCTTCCCCAACAGGTAGTGCTTGAAATACTTTGTGAATGTTACCATACTTAACAACTCCTTTTTGGTGGTGGCATACTTTCTTTCCTGCTTGGATAGCGCCCTGCTGGCGTAAGCTACAACATGCTCAACCCCATTACCCTCCTGTGACAAAACTGCCCCAATTCCTGCATCACTTGCATCGGTGTCTAAAATAAAGGTTTTGCAGGATCTGGATAAGCCAGCACCGGGGCTGACACCAAATGAGCCTTCAACTGTTCAAAGGCATTCTGGCAAGCTTCAGACCACTTAAAACGCCGGCCCTTCTCTGTTAACTGATGTAGAGGGCGCGCCATCTCTGCAAACCCACGTATAAAGCGCCGGTAGTAAGATGCTAGTCCCACAAAACTTCTCACCTCTGTCTGATTTTTAGGTGTGGGCCACTCTTTTACTACCTGAACTTTAGCTGGATCGGCGCTCACCCCCTCTGCTGAGATGACATGACCAAGGTACTGCACCTGAGTAGAAAACAAATTACATTTGGATGGCTTTACTTTCAGATTTGCCTGGCGTAATCTAAGCAACACTTCATCCAGGCGTGACAGATGCTCCATGAATGTGCGGCCGAACACAATAATATCGTCTAGATAGACCAAACAAGTGGTCCACTGCAGGTCAGCCAAAACCACATCCATGAGCCTTTGAAATGTACTCGGTGCATTACAGAGGCCAAAACTGAGCACATTAAATTCGAACAACCCCTGCCGAGTTATAAAGGCAGTTTTATGCTGGTCCTCAGGATCAATCTCGACCTGCCAGTAACCACTGGCAAGGTCAAGAGTTGAAAACCAGCACGCTTTGTGTAGACTATCTAGGGCATCATCAATTCGGGGGAGGGGGTAGGCGTCCTTTCTGGTAAGATCGTTCAGCCGCCGATAATCAACACAAAAACGCAGACCCCCATCCCGTTTCCTCACAAGAACTACCGGGGCAGCCCATGGGCTACAGGAAGGCTGGATGATACCACTCGCCTGCATCTGTTTAATGTGTTCAGCGCATTCTTCCTGTAAATGAAGAGGAACACGACGTGGATGCAATTTCACAGGCTTGCCATCTCCGGTGTCAATTGTGTGCCTTACAAGGGGGGTCCTCCCTAGATCTGTATCACCTGTACTAAAGACAGAGAGATGTTTATACAACAGATTATAAACAGCTTGTTGGTCTGCATTTCCCAGCCCCTTCTGATTCAGTCCCAACTTCTCAACCAGAGCATCTACAGACCAAGAGGGCTCGTGACCCTTCCTCCCATTAACCTCCCCCAAACCATCCCCCACTTCAATGTCAGTGTAGAGGGTGCCAACTTTCATACCCTCCCTCAGAATCAGTTCTTCATCTGTCACATTGATAACACGAATTGGGACAATCCCCTGTTCTACTTGACACACAACTCGGGCAACCAAAACATTACAGTGGTCAGACAGTGAGGTTGAGGGTTCAAGCATACCTTCCACACGATCCCTGAAGGGGCTTGTGATCATGCCAGGAAGGATAGCCTCACTCCGCGGTGGCACTGCAGTGTCAGATTTAATAACCACAGTGCGAGGCTTCTCAGAGTCTTCTGGAAACAACAGCGGTAAGGTCTTGCCCATCAAGCGAACAACCCTCTCCTTATAATCAATCACAGCCCCATACTTAGACAGGAAGTCAAAGCCCAACAAAATATCACTAGATGGAACATCGGCGACCAAAAACTCGGCCACTAGGGCCAAGGAATCGAATTGACAAACAGTCTGCCATACCCCAGCTATGCACATACCCCCCCCATTAGCAGCAGATACAGTCCCAGAATAGTCAGTCAATTTACAAGCCCCCTTTGTAATAGTGATCCACAACTCCCTGGGGATTATGGAGCGGTCAGCACCACTATCCACTAACACTTGAAAATCCACCCGCCCACTTTAGCGGCTATGTGGCTACCTTTACGGTTGCTAGAGGCCAAAGTCCGAGTCACAGTCAAGGGGGCAGGCATTTGGCCTGCTGTGCCCACCCCCTTTAGTTTCCCTGTGCATAGGGGCAATCACGGCGCAAGTGTCGGTCACATCCACACTCCCAACACACCCCAGCCTGCCTACTGACCCTACGCCTAGAGGGGACATTAGGAACAGCTCCAGGGCTGACATCAAAGTTCCTGGGTGGCCTAGAGGGGTTAAGAGGGATTGCTGCACCAGGAGGCTGTTGTAATACCTGCATAGCAGTTTGCATCGTTTTAACCTCCTGCCGCAGCCCCTCAACTGCTCCTAATAAAGCCTCAAAACGCTCCTCAGTTTTGCTGGGACCTTCTGCAACCCCCCTTACTTTAGCATCAGGGGCAATGTGTGTTTGTTCCAAAGCTCTAAGAAGCTTCATTTCAGCAGCCAAATGAATTGCAGCCTCTAATGTTTTAGGTTTAGCTGCACGGAGGCTAATACGGAAGTCCCCTGCAGTAAAATGGGTAATGAACTGATCTCTGGCTAATAAATCTCGGGTATGGTCATCCACGGAGGGGTACGCTTTAATAACCAGTCTGCGCAAAGCATTACCAAATTCCTGGGCGGTCTCATTGGGTAACCTCCTCCTTTCAGTGAAGGCAACCCTGTTCCAGTCATCACCATGACAGGGGTCCAAATATCTGGACATAGCTGCTTTCAACAGGGCATAATTACTTTTTGCCTCCCCAGAAACCCCATTAAACATATCACGAACATGACCCGACAGCAATAAAGACATAAATTTAAGCTTAACAGGGTCGTCCCACCCATTAACATTAGCCGCCAACTCAAATTGTTCCACCCAATCAGACCATTCACGGCCCAACCCAGTAAAAACTGCGGGCATAAACACAGGGCGTGAAATGCCACCAGTTGGAACAGGCAAAGAGCCCACAGAGGGATTAACCCGGCTAGCATTTGCTTCTGAGGACCCCTGCTGGGGTGAGATACTCTCTGCCTCTGACATTGTTCTTTATTAATTTTAATATTTATATATTTGATCCGACCGCTGCCACCAGTGTAATAATTTTTGTGTATTTAAGATGGTCAGAGTAGCGTCAAGCTGCCACCACCTTTGGTAACCCGGTCTGGTCCGGTAATAGAGGTCAGAGAGCACCCACCACAGACAGATATGTATAAAAATAGACAAATCTTTATTTCCAATTAATTTTCAGGTTAGGGACGTCTGCACCCGGCAGGCCAGTGAGGACAGCTCCAGCAGGTTAGGCAGGTACTCCACCATCCGGTGACACCAACACTGCACACAAGAGAACACACCCAAAAGGGGACACTGCACACAAATCACTGCAACAGGTATCACACTACACACAATGGGAGCTCACTATCAAACTGGCTCCTTAGGGACCACTGCAACATAATGGGTCGAACCCCACTCCTGACGCTAGGGGGCGGTAGAGTGCTGCAAGAGCAATGAGCCGCCCTTCACAGGGCTGCTGGCAGACTGACGTCAATTCATTAAAAGCTTGTTTAAGACAGGAAAGCATATAACACTCAGACTTTCAGGCTACAAGTAAGTTTATATAGAAATCATTAAAATACAGGACTTATCCTGCCTCGGTCTGGTGACGAGACCCCCCCGTGGGGTCTAGGCAATGGAGCTGGGCCGGGCACCGGAGAACAGGCTGCTCAGCTGACAGATGTGGAGTCGGTTGGCGTGGTCGGCGTCACAGGTATAGCCACTGCAAGAGAGCACAGATAATTGGCACGGCTACTCCCCGGTCCCTCGCTACCTAAAGGAGGTGTCTGGCCTCCCCTCTTGATACAGGGCTGATCGACACGACGAACTCCCCTACTCAGCTGTCTTCACTGCCGGCAGCACTACAAGCTGCGAACAGCACCCACCCGCCACAGTGCCACTAGCTCCCGACAAAACTCAGGCCGACGCTCCCACGTCCTCCCGTCTCTCCCCCCCCCCTGTCTCTCTCCCCCTACCTCTTTTCTTCCCAGCCACTAACCCAGGTGAGTCTCCTCCCCCTCCCAGGTGGACTGCATCAGCCCCTAATTACCCCCCGCTCCGGCGAGTTCCTCCGCCCTACGCCGCTCTCTCACTACAATAGGCTATGATACACGCCCTCTGGTCTTAATTCTTTTGACATTTTTGCCCTTTTCCCATAATTTTTTTGTTGCTAGAATACCATTTAACCACAGTTGCAGACTTTTAACAAGAGTTGGCACAATAAATGCATGACAGTGGTCAACATTTTATCATCATCTCACCAGATAAGATGGAATGGAGGAGTTAACGAGACAGATGGACTTCTCAGGAGGCTTGTCAGAAGAAAATGGTGAGATTCCCAAATTCACTTCTGGTAGATAAAAGGCATCATAAAAGAAACAATAAAAGCATGAGGAGAGGGATTGGTTTGTCCAAATCACAAACATCCCCACTTTTTTATACTTGTATGATGTGTGCAGACAACAGAGGAGAATAGAGGCGCATTTGTTTCGCTCAAAGCATAAAATAATTACATTTGAAAAGCTCAACAGTAACATGTTTTTACAAATGCAATGTCCTAGGATAATCCACAGATTTGAAAATGTGATTTCTCGTTAATGACAAAGCTAAAGCTTGATGACAGATTGGTGTAGGGTTACTTTAGACACAAAAACCCCAAACACTTCTCCTTAGATAGCACTGCAGCCTCTCCTTGGGTGTTGCTTTTGTTTCTTTTTCTTGGGGGCTTACTGTTACTAACAACATGGCATGACTTCACTAGTCTCAGTTTTCATTTCTATTCCTCATTCTCAGGGGCTCATGGTGTAAGTCATGCTCTGGTTTTTGCTCCAGTAGTCATAACTGGATCTAAAAGTACAGCTCAACTTGTACTAACGACTTCTGACACGTGCGAGGATGGAGAGGTCAGGGGACACCTGATTATATGCTTGATGCCGACCAAGAGAAACATATAATCAGCCACCCTGTCGTTCTTCTCTTGTTTTTTGTGTCATTTTTTAAAGTAAGCAAGTTGAGTTGTATGTAAGTAGTCCTGCTCAAACTAATAGTTACAAAGCTCTTTACACGAGGGAGAAAAAGAAAGTGAAAAACAGAGACACGAGATAATCAAACATAGTTGAAGGATCGTAAAAAAGCCAAAACAATTGAGTTAGAAAGTGATTTTGACAAATGTGCACCGACTTGGCTTCTCCGAGACTTTGTTGGAAGCCGTTCAAAGGCGAGAAGTGACAACAGTAAAAGCTCGATCACCTTAAGTTTTCATCCTTAACCTTGAAACAGACAGTAGTCCCTAAAAGGACAGAAGAAGAAGAGGAGGAGGAGGAGGTGGAGCAGGGAAGGAGGCAGCATGAAAGTGAAGAGGAATTTATATTGTCTATAACTGAATACAGTGAAAAGTCAAGAGGCTACAGCTAGAGAGTAAAAAGCCACCTAGTGGAAGAAGATTGTTACTGATGTTAATCATCATCAGCAAGTTAATTATAAAGGATCTGATTAGCACAAACTTAAACTTCATTAGTTTTCTACGGTCTACATTTATTATAATCTAAAGGTTCGGACACAGACAAATTATTATTTTTGTGAGAACAGGACTCCAAATTTGATGTGTGTACTTTCTATAGAATAGTGAGCTTTTGAATTATTATATTAAGTACTGTTTTTTCTCATGCATTCACAAAAGAGTTAACTTTGCAATAGTAAAAATCAAGTTGAGCTTAAAGATGAATTATTGACCTTGGAAAAAGCAGTTTGGCAGGAAGGACTCTTAGCACACGGTCTGCTCATTGGAAAACATCAGTCACAATTTCAGCGGCTTGTAGCCTTCTTGTAGCCTTCATCGCCTCATTTGTCTTGAAGATGGTTTAATTATTATGTTGAAAGTTTCCAGAGAGTGAAACTTGGAAGTTTTTGTCAAAGTGAAAATTGAAAACCGTTACAAACTCTGAAAAGCCGGACTTCCCTGATAAAGTTATTTGTTTTGATAATTTAGTTTATATTTATCAGTTATGGAAGAAGTGTTGAGACCTTTACTGACGGAAAAGTAGTAATATCATATTATAAAAATAAAAATCCTACAAGCAATACAAAAGTATTAGTAGCAAAATGTACTTTAAGGTATTAAAAGTATTCATTAGGTGACATAATGAGTGTTGTATAATTTAATTATTATCACTGTCAAAGCAGGTTTTTAAAGTTTAAGCTTGTTAAGGTGGAGATAGTTTTAACTACTTTATAAATGATTGCGTAGTTAGTATAAGCTGTTAAAATCTTCATCTTCACAATAACTAGTAATGATATCTGTCAGATAAATGCAGCAGAGTAAAAGAGTAGACGTATAAAGTAGGATAATCAATCAATCAATCAATCAATTAAACCAAACAATCAATCAATCTTTATTTATAAAGTGCAAAATCACAACAAAAGTCATCTCAAGGCACTTTTCACATAGAGCATGTCTACCCTTTAATTTAATATAAAGAGACCCAACATTTTTCTGATTATGTAATAACTTATTATGTAACATCTAAAAATAGTCATGATTGAATAAAGCAACAACCAAATTTAGAGTTAGGAAACAAATTGACATTAAGATGCTACCACTCAAGAAGTGAATCTGTTTCATCAGGACTGTGTGTGTGGTTGAATCAGATTTGATTGACAGGGACCAAAAACAACCCACTGACTGTTACTGAATCCTGATTGGTTCCTATAAGTGTATGACATTGCATTGTTCTAGCTGAGCCTCGCCGGTTTAAAACAAACAGAAACCTCTCAAGTGCAGTGATTATACCGGTTCAAACTTTGGCAGAAAGTGGTGTGCTCATACAGTACTCCATCATTCATAGTGATTGGTTGATTGTTTTCAGGCCTTTAATGGTTAAGAAATAATTTACTAATTTATTCAATTATAAGAAAAATAATAGTCATTAGTAATGCATTTTAGACAGGTTATGTGTGTCTCACTTTTCTAAAAAGCCTTAATAAAGCTCTTAATAAAAGGCCAGTTTTTTAGTGTATGTTTCTTATAATAAACCATTAACGTTCCATTCAGGGGCACGGAGGACTTCTTGATGAAGTTTAGAGCCAAAAAGACAAAGCAAATTTCCTGTTGGAGATGGATGAAACTTATCCAGAGGGATTTCTTTAACTTGCTTATAAACAATTAATAAATTCTGCCTTATTAGCCAGTCTACCCATAGGACAGTAGCACTACAGTAGCTCTGTTAACAGAGGAAGTAAAGTCAACTCTGGAAAGATAAAAGCACATCATCATGCCAGCCACTCAACACTCCATTAAGCACCTGCCCACTGGGATAAACATACTTTAAATACTGTAACATAAAGCTTGCTCTATAGATAACATATACATTAGCCAACATGGAGCACAAAGCACAGTGCACACACACTGTATTCATTTTCTTTCTTTCTGTTTGCTATCAGTTGTCACAGAAACTATAACTTCCACGACCAGACTGACTTCTCTGCCACCAAGTGAGTGTCTCTTTTTTCCTGGTCCCTAACCCACGCCTGCCTAAAGTATTGTCCCTAAACTATAGCATAAAACAATAATTATAGCTGGGCAGGTCCAAAGGAAGCCCCCGATGACTAACAGCTTCTCCTTGTTTTGCTGTGTGTCTTCTTGTTGCTAGAGGGAACCAGCGGATCAAATCACAGGAATATGTCCAGCAGTGCTGGAGGGCTGAGCTTGGAGAAGAATGTCTTAACCCTGAACAGTGGAACTTATTTCAGTTCATGTGAGAATATATTTCCACTTGTGGTCCAAATTTGGGAAGTGGTTGTCTTCAGAAAAGTTTTGAAATGCTGAATGTTGTATTTTAAGCTCCTGTTTGAACTAAACAAATAGATTTTGATTTATGAGTTTGTGTATCATTAATGTTTCCACTTGCAGTTTTTAAGAACTTCCTTAATGTGACTAATATATAAGCCTGTTTAACTCTGTAGAGATGTTACAGTTACAAGAAATGACTTGTGTACATCCCTCCAGCCTCTGTAGGTGTTAATACCAGCAACTACAGCTCCTCCTCAGGAGTTTACCTTGGTGGAGACTCCTCAGGAGGAGGTGATGGAGGGGGGAGCTACATAGATGGAGAAAGCTATGGAAGCGGAGGCGTTGTTGGCAGCAGTGGTTCTGGAGGTGGCAGTTATCACGTGAGCTCGGTGTCAAAGATCAGGACCAGCTCGTCTGGTTGGGCCCGGAGAACGCAGGCTGCCGGCTCATCACGAAGTCTGTCGCCAGCTTTCCGGGAGAGGAAGACCATAAGCAGTCGCTCAGGAGGTTACGACGGTGAGCTTTGAACAGGCACTGTTCAGTTGGCATCGCAGGCGCTTATAAAAACGAGGAAACTGTTGGGCACTGTCGAGGGTGCAGTTTATATTTCTTCTAAGCCGTGTGTTTCTTTTTAGGAAGTTCCAGTGCAAATTCCTCTCCAGAATTTACACGCAAAGATTATGGCAACTATTGTAAGTGAAAGCTTCATTCCTCCAGCTTCATCCTCGTTTTGTGTCTATGTACATTTAATGTTTTTTTTCTTCCATTTTTCTGTTTGTTTTCTTTTCAGGCTCCAGTGCCACGCGAGGGAGGAGTGAAAGCAGAGGTATTAAGTCTTCCTGTCTTTATTTTTGCACCATCTAACTCTGCATTGTCCTGGCTTACGTTTTATTAAATCAGGATTTCTTTGTCCATTGTGTGTTGTGATTTTTTTTTCCAGAGAGCGAGATCAGAACCAGATTACAAAGTGCCTCCCCCTCACCTTCCAGATGTAAGACAGCTTGAGACACATGGATCCATATGGTGCCGGTTATGCAATTCCCCATTAAAGCCACAAAGCATCTTCATCTGAGCGTGTTCATCAAAACAGGGAGCAGGGTTACTTATGAGGAGCGTGTTCTTTTGAATTATGCTGCTTTCAAATGCTTCAAGACCCCAGTATATCACACATAAGGCATTCCCTTCTCTTCCACTTCTCAAATGCACATTTACACTTGTGAAATTTCAATTAGTAACACGTGCAGTTCTCCAGACAAAAGCTATACATCAGCGGAAAGTAAGAGGGCGAGATTTAAACGAGTATCACAGGGTTTATTTGCGTTGTGCTCGAGTGAGGAAGAAGTTTATGTGCAGATTTGTGGTGGCAACAAAGGCACACATGACTCACTGTTTGCTGTGCCTGCCATTAGAAACCTAACAACTGTGGAGGGTCAGAGAATTGTTGAGGCTGATTGCTCCCCCTGCTGATTAAAGCCAACAACTGCTGTGATTTTATCCACATTTTTGAACAGTTAGTCATCCGGTGCCACCTTAACCCCAGCTCAGCAGGGTGTCAGATTGCTGTGTGGCTTTTCTCTGTGATTTCACCAGCAGTGAAAGAAGTCTTCAGAGCATTTACTTGGAAAAAATAGCACTCCTGCAGTGTAAAAATTAGAGTTACCCAAGAAACTTTTACTTTCCTTGAGGGTGTTTCCATTATATGCTACTCTATTCTTCTACTTCACTATATTTCAGAGACAAAGATCTGAACTTCACTGCATTTATTTAACGGATCATAAGTATTAGTTACTTTGAAGATCTGAAGATTTCACATACAAAGCTCATAGAGTATGGAGCATTGTTACAGATCAGATGTATACAAAGCAGTTAAAATGAGATCCACCTCCTATAACTATAACATTACAATGCTGCTTACATGATGACATATGGAGTATTTTTACTTTAAGCTCACCTTTATTGTCATATGTATTAAAAAAAACATGTCCTCCAGCTCTCTCTGCCTTAACACAATGAATACACTATCCCGAAACAGCAAAAATACATTACAGACCTAAATAGACTATGTACACACATTGTAAAGTACACAATAACACAGTGTATATGGGTACACCATCTGTTCACCAGCCTGTGGAAAGAAGCTCTTACTGAGATGGGTGATGTCTGATTTGTTGCTCTGGTAACATTTTGTAGATGTAAGCAGATACTTTAAGTACTTCTGTACTTCTACATAAGTAAAATTGTGAGTGCAGGACTTTTACTTTTACTTTTAGATGAGTATTTTTATAATGTTATATTGCTACATAGTTCAGTAAAATGATCGACACTGTTTAAACCACTTGTAAAAATACTTAATTACAGGTAAAAGTCCTACATTCAAAATTTCACTTAAGTAAAAGAACAGAAGTACTATGAGCAAATCATGTACATGAATTATGAACAATGGTCCCCAAGTATTTTATTGCTGTACTGTTTGTCATATTTTTGGATTACTATCAATGATGCATTAATACGATTTCAGCATTTCAGTGTTCCAGCTGGACAAAGTGGAGCAAATTAACTATGTTTGGTAGTTTGATCTGTAACAATGTTTCATATTATGTCTGTTAACTCTAAATCTGCAAAGGAACTAATAACAATATCTGTAAAATAAAAATAATTGTTCAATATTGCTTGTTGAAATTTAGCTGAGTAGAAAAATAAAGTAGTATGAAATTAGAAGTACCTCAAAGTTTTGTATAATCACAGTACTAGAGTACATGTACAATGAAACGTGTGAGGTATTGCAGGGCAGTATTTTCAGTGTTAAGGGTTCACATCAGAGTAACATTAGATTGTGGTGTTTGCAGGGATGGAGTTGGACGACGTGAAGAAGCTGCTGAAGGGTCGCTCTAGCAGTGTCAGCCCTACTCGCTCCTTCACCACTCTGCCTGTTCCCAAGAAGGCCGGCGTGGAAACCAAGACTGTCTCTGTGGCCTCTCAGTCGGGTACACACACATTCATAGACACTTTGTCTCCCTCTCAATGATATATGGTTGTTGTCGTTTAACAACACTCACTGCAGTTTTTAAGGTATTTAAAGAATCCTGAAGGACTTTTCTTCATCTGGATTTTTAAAACAAAACAATTTCTGTCCAGTGCAAAATATAAAATATTTTAACCCTGTTCTCTTCTTGCTTGTTTTGTTTTAATACAAGAAAATGAAAATATATTGTTAGTTAAGGAAATTAATGAAAAAATAATACATATAAAAATATATCAATATTTTTTATGTTCTGTTTTATGGAACTTCTGGATACCTTTTTACTTCAATAAAGTAACAGCTGTGGAAATGTGTCAAAAACCCAGATCCAGATGGTCCAGATGGACAGAGGAGCCTTTGAGGATTGTAGAAATATTTTCAAATTTGCAAAAGGTGATGTTAAAGGACCTTTTTGAAAGCTAAAAACAAAAACAGTGACTCAAACAAAATGAGCAAACACAAGAGGTGGTTAAGTGAGATCAATTTTATGTCCTCTTGATTGTAGCCTTTTTGTTTCTTTCTCTCCTGCAGTGTCAACTTCGTTTGGCTCTGGTGTGACGTCAGCTGGATTCAACACCATTGATGCATCTGGCGTGTATGATAATGGGCAGTTTGATACTGGTGTGAAAACAGGTCAATATGATATCAGTGTGAAATCAGGGCAGTATGGCACTGGTATCAGATCAGGCCAGTATGATAGTTTGAAATCAGGACAGTGTGAGACTTGTGTCAGATCAGGCCAATATGATGCTGGTGTCAAATCAAGCCAGTATGATGTCAGTCTGAGTTCAGGACAGTACGGTACTGGTGTCAAATCAAGCCAGTATGATGTCAGTCTGAGTTCAGGACAGTACGGTACTGGTGTCAAATCAAGCCAGTATGATGTCAGTCTGAATTCAGGACAGTACGGTACTGGTGTCAAATCAAGCCAGTATGATGTCAGTCTGAGTTCAGGACAGTACGGTACTGGTGTAAAATCAAGCCAGTATGATGCTAGTGTGAGTTCGGGACAGTACGGTACTGGTGTAAAATCAAGCCAGTATGATGCTAGTGTGAGTTCAGGACAGTACGGAACTGGTGTAAAATCAAGCCAGTATGATGCTAGTCTGAAATCAGAGCAGTACAGTGCCGGGGTGAGATCGGGCCAGTATGACACTTCCACGCTGGATGCTCTCCTTCCATCTTTCTCCTGGTCCACCGCCACCCTGCCCTCCTCCTCCACCACGGTGGTCACTGGCAACGCCAGCAGCTACACGTACCAGGCGGGCAACAACAACATGTTCTCACCCCTCAGCGCCACCTCACCCTCGTCCCTGTCAGGTAAGACTCAAAGTCCCCGCAGTATCACCTGTTACCTGTAGGTGAACTGACATCTTGTTAGAAAGTTAGTGAGGAACATTTGATGAAGGTTTTGTCGTTATTAGTGCTGTTATCAGTCAGTTGATCAAGTAAATGTGCAAAACTTTTAAGCTTCTTGGATGTGAGAATTTGATTCTTTTCTGTTTTTTATTATCATTTTACATTAAATATCTTTGGATTTTGTTTGTTTGTCAGAAAAAACAGACACTATGAAGATATCGCTTCAGAAACTGTGATGGGCATTTTTCAGTATTTTATGACATTTTATGAACTGAGCAGGTCATCTTTTGGTTTATGTATTCTGGGTCAGCTGTATGCTTAACTGTAAAGTGTACTCTCACTTGTCAAGTGAATCCTCTGTAATGCCTTCAGGAAAACAAAGCGCTATTTGAATTCCTTCATTCCTCCTGCTATCAGGCTACTAAATGCAGACAGCATTGAAAAATCTGTGTGGACTACAAATGTCTTTCTTTCAGTTTTGTGTTTTTTTGTTGTTGTTATCAACTGGCTCCTCATGTAAGCCTGCAAATACTGTAGGCCTACATGACGACCTGAGAGGGCCATAGTGTGTCCTCTGCTTGTGTTCGTATAGGCCATACGATCATATATGATCTGTTGTCACTGGCATGCCAGTGCTTGAATGCTGCTGCTAAACTGAGTTTTATTTATGTGGACTTGACAGGCTGTGGAACTTAAATGCCCTTCTGGGATAAATAAAGTTGTCTGAATGTGAATCTGAATCTTAACACCTTGTATATGTTATTTCCAGTTTGTTGTATTTATTTTTTATTTTTTTGTCCTTCCATATCTGTGTTTTTTGTTTTGATTTCCTTCTCTTAATTTTTTATTCATCCTGTGAATGAATCCTTCATTTTATGTGTTAATTAAAAAAAAAAAAAAATCAAAGTCAAGAGTTTGAGGAAAATATTTTGCAGCTCTAGATTTGACCCTGTATGTCTCTGTTTGTAGTTTATGGCTTTCAGAATAATCTGGCGCCCACCTCTGGCAGTGTCCTCACCACCAATGGCCATAATGTCAATGCTCATTTGGGAGGTATGGTGGCACAACACTCTTGACAGTTTCCTGAGTCAATAAATATTCAAAATAGTGCTTTTATTTAATCAGTGTTAACATGCACTTGTGTTTGTCTCTGCAGGTTATGGAGTTCAGAAGAATGTGTCAAACGGTGGTGGTGTTGTCAGCACTGGAGTCTCTACAAGTAAGCACAAATTAGTCCTGTTAGTCCAGTCAAATCTAAAAATGAGTCACTTCTTACCGTAACCTTGTTGTTTTTGTTGTCAGCCACTAGATCCCAAACTGAAGATGCATATAAGAAAGATTATAAGTTCCTGATCTCTGAAAAGGAGAACGTTCCAGCCAAAAGAGATGCAGAGATACTAATTTTGGCCAAAGACAGTGGCAAGCAGTTCACCACCACTGGCATCAGCGTTCATTTAGGAGGAGGTCAGTCAGCTGCTTTAACACCTCATTTTCCATCATCTTAGTGGAACTTCTCAACATTCTTGAAACCAATCTTAGATCCCCAGATTCCCAAGTTGTATAGCATATTAGGCAGAATACAACTCTTCTATTTTCATTAATAAAACATCAAGAAACCCTGATACTGCTCACTTGGTAAATTCATCATTTAAGCTTATTGGATCTGCTCAGTTCTCTTAAACCATCACAACACAAACACAAACACTTCTGTTTTGTAAAAAAATAGCTGAAATGACCGAAAGTGAATTCAGCTTGTACTAATTATGTTTAATGAATGTTGTTATTTTTCCAGGGTCACTTTCAGGAGACTCCATAAAAAAAGAGAAGCTTATTTCAAGCTATAGTGAGACGGCGCCACTGAAGACAGAGAGCGGCAACACTTACTGTGAGTGATCATTTAACACATCTTAAGGAGGAAAAATTACATTAATTAAAAAAACTAAATCAGCAACCATTATTTATTCATTCACTAGATGGGTCGTCTGGAGTTGTAATGAAAGACAAAGCCACCTATGCAGGTATGTTTGATTGTATGTATGTTAATACTTTCAGGATGGTGACTGTTTTAATTTTGGAAAGTGAGAATTATCTTCTGTCTTCAGAGATTCACAGGGACAGCGGCATCTTTGGAGGAGGAGGATTTTGCTGCTGCTCTGACGCATGCTGCTCCTGGTGGAAATGGCTGCTGGGTCATCTCCTTCTCTCCTTGCTCCTGCTGGGACTCCTCTTTGGGCTCATTGCATTAGGTGAGGATCATTTATGAAACATTCTGAAATTGAATTTAGGGATGAAGATTAAAAACCTCAGGAGTCATGCGATACTCTCTGGTATTGCTCTGCAGTGAAGCTACTGGGAGTGACTGTTTTTGAACCAATGAAATGTGTGTTTCAGCTTTTACAGGCATGTGAGCATTATTTCACAGTGCTGCAAAGAACTGGTAGCCTGTAAACGTACTCCTCTCCCTGGAAATTTGATCCCTGGGCTCTGTCCCAGTGCCATAAAGTCAGTCTGACATTCATTGTCAGTGGAGCAGCTCCAGAAATTGCTGCCTGATGACATCACAGACTCCAGTTTGTTACCCTGTGGCAGGAGACTTGTTGATGTGTATTAAACCTTATAAAACATGTACAAACCTGGAATAACATTTGCATTCCCTCATCCTCATTTGGGGTTTATTTTTACCTAAAGCATCCACACAGCAAAACCTGTTGACTGCATTTAATAAGACACATAAGAAATGACTGACTTTTTCAGTTATGTTATAAGTGTAATCAGAAAAGTAGAGAATACAGAGTGTGTGTACATAATATGTATTTTTTAAATCTAGTTTATAGCGCCTTGGTAGCCAAGTGGTTACTGTGCATGCCACATAATGGCAGCATCCCCAGTTTGATTCCGTTAAGGGACCTTTGCTGAAGGTCATTCCCCTCTCTCTCTCCCTGTTTCCTGTTGGCCTCGATGCCACCTACTATTAAAAAAGCCCAGAAATAAATCTTTAAAAAAATTAACCAACAAACAGATAAATACTTAATAAAATCCTGTTTGCTGAATATGAATTGATTAAAGTGCCGTGTGTTAACATGCAGCCCTATACTGAGACTGTTTCTCTTATTTCATCAATAATTTGGTTTCTTGAGTGATCATAGAGATCATATGGGTTGTGTTAGATTGACTTTTCAGCTTTAGTTCATGAGATTCTGGCAGAATATCATGGGGAAAACACACAACAGGCATACAGATGACCGTAGTTAAAAAAGCTTGAAACAGGACAAATCAATCTAAATTAATTTCATAAACAATTAGTCAAAATACTTATTTTATATCTATTTTTTTAAGCACTGAAATTAACACCAGCCAGCACATTACCCAATAAGAGAATAAGGGTTTATGGTTTGTGTCTATGATCACATCTGTATCTAATCTGTAAATATGTTTTGTATTTCTTATTTGAGTTTTTTGGATGTTGTTTGGTTGTTTGGATGTAATTCAAGTTGTTTGGATGTAATTCAACCACTTGATTTTTTTCACAACTGCAATATTTTGCTGTATTTTATCTTTTACAGTTCCTTATTTTTAAGCAATTCTTCTTTAATTAATTAACAAGATGAACGTAGTAAAATATTTACCACATTGTTTACCATCTTGTTACTTAATAGCTTTCTCAAATATATTGTTCCCCATCCCATTCAAAAAGTCTATTTTGTAAATGATTTCTTCCTTATTCCTTCTTTTTGGAAATTTTGTTGATATAAAAATCTGTCAAAATGGTTCATTGAGTTTGTGGATGAAAATTATGGATATTTGAGTACCCAACCCCAGGAGCTTACTACAGATAAATTCTTCACCTGTGGGAAACACTGTATTTGTGTGTCAAAGTACAAACTGAGACTAATTTCTTAACTCTGCTTGAATATATGCTCATTGTGTGTGAATCCTAACAAATTTTGATGTCCTTTTCTTAGCTGAGGATGTGAGAAAGCTGAAGAATCGAGTGGCTACTTTGGAGGCTGCATCCTCATCCGCTACTGCTCACGCCAGTCGTCTGTCATGTACCAATGACACCAACGCCAATGTGGATGCGGGTGTAAGCAGAGGACACATAGATCTTGCGGCTCTCCAGATTGAAATCCAGAACATGATGAGATCTGAAATGAAGTCACAGGAATTCAGAGGTACTGCACATTTACACACATACACACATACACACACACACACACACACACACACACACACACACACACACACACACATAAAATCAAACAGGCTTATCTGATGGCTGTTTTCTCTTTTAGATTTAATAGCATCCTCTGTGCAAGTAGAAAGGGGATTGCCTGGACTTAAAGGTGAAATACAAATATAATTAATTTCATAAAATCTTTTTCTTCTTTTTAATTAATTACCAGGAGCTGTGTTTATTTTATGTTAATTTATGTTTATTCTGCTTTTTTCAGGGGACACTGGAGCTAAAGGTTAGGGAGAAAACCACTTGCTGTTATAAATCTTTTTCAGATTTCTTCAGTTTTAATTCTGTTATGTTGAATTTGTATTTGTTTGTGATCTACTGCATACTGTCATCATAATCAAATGGATGTTTTTCTTGTCACAGGAGATCCTGGTTTCCCTGGACAGCCAGGTTAGGAATAATGCCTCATATTTTCCTTGAGTCATTACCAGTACTACATAATTTGTGTAGGATCACCATGTAATTTTACTTTCTGTGACCTTTGACCTCAGGTCCTCCTGGTTCGATTGGCCACCCAGGTATTGATGGTCAGAAAGGACAGAAAGGAAGCCAAGGTACAGAGAGTGGTTCAGTTCAAAGTACACAATACAAGTATGCTGTTTGGTTTATTAAGAGTAAGTGAGTATCTGATTTAAAATGTCTGATCAGGTGATCATGGACCGGAGGGGCCACAAGGTATCAGGGGTCGTGAGGGCCCTGCTGGCCCCAGAGGTGAGCCATTGGTTTTACTTACAGAGTTGCTGACATATTGCTATTACTTTTATTATCTCGTAATGCAAGAAATACAAACTGCACCAGGTGGCAGCAAAGAGTCAGTTTGCTAATAAAGCCACATTAGAAAGAAGGACTCCTTCCTAGACTAAAGCAAATCCAGTGTTTAATACTAATAATGCACATAAATTATCATAATGAAAATGTTCACTACTACTTAACCATTATTCATTGTCTTTTGAGCACAACTGGGTTTTATTCAATTTGAAAATCCATCTGAAATTCTCACTTTAATTTTAGGATACTGCCTGCAATACCAACCCATGTTTATCTAACTGATGTCCTTCACTTTATAATCACTTATAATGATTTATTTGACTTTGTAATGATTCTTCTCATCATTTAATGATGAGCAGAATCATTATAAAAAAATATAAAGTGTTAATATAGTGTTATTGGTTTTAAATCACTACAGACTATGGAAAAAATGTAGAATAACTCAACTAGTTTGGAAAAAATAAGTTATGTGTATACATCTAAAATGTCTAGTATGAATATATTAGATATGTTCACACACATAATATTATTTTATTAGTTGTGTTTACTAGTAAAACAAACAGCAAACTTGCATGAGGCTTGTCTTTGTTAGTCACAATATTCAATAAACTATCAGTTATGATTGGACAAATGCACAGGACACACTCCCTATACCAGCCTGAGTTACCTGCACATGATAGAGTAAGATAACTTGATACGATGACTCAACTTGTCATCGTATCAAAGTACAAAGGCATCATAAATATAGTCCAATATAAAACTACAGATGCCTTGCCACAAACTTTGAGTGTGTTTGTACTGAATAACAGTCACCTTAAAAAAAGAAAATGTTTTGTTTTTGAGTGACTCATGGATTGATATTCAACAGAATATTTATTTTTTATTTTATGTTTATGTCATCAGGGCTGTCTGGACAAGATGGTGCAAAAGGCTCAAGAGGTAAATGAGTCATTATGGTATAAATATGACTAATACACCTATTTAAATATTATTGTAATATGCACAAGGACATTACATCAGAGATTACAACTCTAGAATATATTAGGGTCAAGCTAATAGAAGAATCTTTTATTCCTCTTGCTTTTTAAATATATAAAATAATGATTATGTTATAATATTTGGCCAATAGGTGACCAAGGACATGCTGGACCCCCTGGACTTAGAGGTCCTGCTGGGCCTCCTGGAGATGCTGGACTTCCAGGTAAAATAAACTCGCTGTCCCTTCTATGAAACATGATCTTCAGCTATAGTATTATTAGCGGACAGTATGATGAGATATAGTCATAATTCCTCCCTCTCTGTAGGAACACCTGGGCTTCAAGGACCACCAGGTACAGGTCTATTATGACTCACACTGTGGTTTTAGATTCTTATCTTTAGATCTGTTGCTTTAAACGCTGTCAAGACTGAAAATGTTCTCACATTTTATTTTTAGGAATACCAGGGAATCCAGGACAGCCAGGGGCCAAAGGTACTCCTGTCAACTGTAGTGCTTTAATAAAAACAGAAAAGCCTTCTCCAGCAGAACATGTCCATGCTTTCTAGTGTAGTTTATTTGAAATCTGAGATGTGTCTGTCTTGTTTTAGGTGAAATGGGTCAACAAGGGAAAATCATTAATGCAGGTAACAGAGAAAGCACAGAACCTTCTTTTACAAACCATTGATTATAATATAGTTTTGAGAATATCTGATCTTCACTGTTGTTTTCCAGCTGGCTCCGCCTCTGTGGGTATCCCAGGACCTCCTGGGCCTGCTGGACCTCCCGGCCCTGCCGGACATCCAGGATTATCAGGTCTGACAGTTTGACAGCCCAGAAAAAACCCAGCCCTCGTCCACGTCATTCTGCATGATGACTGATTGCATATTATCACAATTAACAGGGCTTATCACTGTTGTATTAGCTAACTTAAGTGTGTTTGTATTTCTTTTTTATCTCTCTTATTTATACCTCCATAGGTCCTATTGGTCCTGCTGGTCTGCCTGGCCAACCTGGTAGGTTACTGCACCCCAGACTCAAAAACAAAACAAAACAAATTTGGATCAGATATGAAGCCTTCAGAGTCTCATAGATGCTATGTTTTTCCGTCCTCACAGGTCCTAAAGGTCCGCCTGGACCTCCTGGACGTCCTGGTAAATAAGACACATTGTACTCTGTTTTGAGGTTATCCAAGACATCATCAGAAACAATATTGTGGAATTTGACACCATGTGAGAATAGCCACTCTCTCTTCCTGCAATGGCATGTTCTTTAATATGTGTCACTGACCATCTGAATACTTACTTCATTAGGAGATTCAAGACAAGGACCTCCAGGACCACCTGGTCCTCAAGGTCCTCCAGGCAAGTATTTGAGCTAATCAAATCCACAGTTTCAAATGTTTTTTATTTTATGACACTTATCCATTCTTCATATCAAACGTTAATAATCATGTCTGCCTTATAGGTTATGGAAGACCAGGACCTAAAGGAGACAAAGGAGATTCAAGCTATGCATCTGGCTCTGGTATGGCTCAAAATCTGAATGTTTGCTCCGTCAGGATGCAACAGAAACAGAGCATGTCACAGAAAGCACTAAAGAACAGTTACACAAGTGTATTCACTTCAACACTGCTCTTCTTACAGGAGTGCATTATGGACAACCAGGACCACCTGGGCCACCTGGACAGAAGGGAGAAACAGGTGACCTCTTATGTATCCTTTAATAAAACTTCCTCTCTGTTAATTTACTTGAAATCTATCATGACATTTCTGTTATTGTTTTAGGTTCACCTGGACCAAGAGGGTACCAAGGTAACTGTCTTTCTTTAAGTTATGTGTATCTTATCAGCTATAAATCAATCTGATCCATTCATTGTGTTTAGCTTTTACAAACCTTTATGACCATTATGTAAAAGTACAGATAGTTCTGAGAAAATCTTGAACTCCTTGTTTACCCAGCACTTCACGAGGTAGGAAAAACCCCTACAATATCCGTATAACTCTTTACATTAATGAGCAAACACAATTAAAAATCTTGTTAAAGCACTAGAATGGTGTTAAAGTTTGTGCCTAACTATATTCTGCAAGGTGTTTACTATCTATTTTTTCCTCAGGCTCAATCTCAGTCACCTCAGGGCCTCCTGGTCCTCCAGGTCCTCCTGGCCCTTCAGGCCCACCTGGCGCATTCTCCTCTTCTGAGATGCACCATTACATCAATACCTATCTAAGTAAGAGTTTTTCTGAGCTAAGGTCGCAATATCACATGCTGCCAGGGGACAACACTGAGTTAAACATGTTTAATTTGTTCCATGCAGGCAGAAACAGACAGGCTGGTATTCCTGGACCTCCAGGTCTACCTGGGCCTCCAGGAATCCCCGGAACCTTCTCAGGCTCTATAGAGGACATCTCCACTCGCATCATTGCATACATACAACGTAAACTTGTGCATTCCCCCCAGAATTTCTATTATTAAATGACAGTGTGAGGAGTACTTGATGATTTCATTTATTAGCTATGTTGTGCTACCAAAGGTTCAGGCTCAAGCTTCGGCACTGGTATCCAGGGTCCTCCAGGACCACCTGGCCCTCCTGGCCCCGGCTCTGGATCCCTGACTGTCAACGCTCTCATTACCATGCTACAGAGTATGTACATGTTCAGTTGGAGTCGAATCCTATCAGACACATGACCCACATTGCACTCCACACATTTGTTGGAGACAGTGTGCCCATGAACTCTTCAACATCAACTCATCTGACATTTGTGCACATAGCTAAACTCTGTCTCTCTGTTGTGATCTGCTCAGGAGATGATGTGAGGAGATATATGTCAGGACCGCCAGGGCCACAAGGACCACCAGGAGCATCAGGAGGAATCTCTGGCACTTACAATATACAGGAGATAGCTACTTATGTCTTCAACATCATGAATGGTAGGCTCAGGTTGCGTAGAAAACATTGACCCTGGAAATGGTGCCTGAACTTCAATCAGTAAAATTGTTTTCCTCTCTCAGAGAGAGGGATTGCTAGAGGTGTGCCTGGGCCACCAGGCCCTCCTGGGCCTGCAGGTGCAGGGGGCTCTAGCTATACTTCTGCTACAATTGACTACTCTGAATTGATAAGAAGTAAGTTACTACTAATGTTTCCCTTTGACAGACACTGACCTTGTCTTACATAGAGAAAATAAACTCTACAGAGTGAACAGGATTTAGATCTGCTTGTCTTGTTGTTTTCCTCAAAAATTACACAGAAAATAATGTTCTTCGCCACTTAGTAACAAAAGTCACTCATACACCTTTCTTATATCCACACCCAGATTCAGACTTCTGTTCATGGATTTCCTCTGCTGTACAACATGGTCCTCCCGGTCCTCCAGGTGTTTCAGGGCATCCTGGCCCTCCTGGCCCCCAGGGGCCACCAGGAGTCTCCACTTCAATTATGAAGGGAACGGGATGTCGCGGGTACAGCTTGGAGGAAATTCAGCGTCACCTGCAAGGTGAGTCTTGGCAGACTGGATAATCATCACTTATTGGTTATTGTGAGGTAGACTGACTGCTAATGTAAATTCAAATTAAATTGTATCTATTATATCAAGTAGTTTCATTCTTCTCAGCTGTGAATGTTTTGTCAAAAAGTATGTCTAACAATGAAGAGTCATGATAACAACAAATAAAATAATCACACTTTAAAACAATGTATCTACAACCTGCGACCAATTGTATTACACTGTAGTACAGTTTAAAAAAGCATACTAATGATTACATCTTTTAGCTCATTTGAGTAAAACGATTGCAACATACTTAGAAGAAGAAAAAAAGAAGGAAAATCCATAGACAAGACTTAATGCCATAATTGCCTGCCTGAGAGAATATTTACTGAAAACAGAATTAAACATTTGGCAAAGCACATTAGAATTTCCTGTAAACGTCAACCAAAGGCAATGATGCATTTTTCATTCTTTGTTGCCCCCCCCGGAACATGTGCCTGCTTTACAGACAGAGAAGAATAGTCCCTTTCCAGTTTCCAGTTTATTAGGCTCCCCGACATGAAAAGCAGTTGCTGCCCTCTCTGGTTGAACATTTCAAACCTGTTTCACTGCTGGGTGTGGCCAGAAGTTTAGCCACACCCATCAATGACTTCACAGTGTATTAATGCACCCTGAAGCAAAGTGAGAAGTTTAAACTGAAGGTCCGCAATAACAATATTTTAGAGGGTTAAGTTACTCTTTTATATAATGCAATACAACAGGCCTGCATTAAGACCTTTACTGTATGTAATGCAACATTCAGTTCTTGTTGACACGCTAGATCAGTGTTGACTCAGTTATCTTTCTGACAGTGGTTGTGTTTCTAATAATATCACAGCTCATTGTTTCATACATAGACCCTCATTAATATAAATGGAGTTGCACTAGTGATCATCATTTTGATACACACTTTTTGAATTTAATGTTTTTAAGGTTCTAGCTTCAGAGGTCTTCCTGGCCCTCCTGGTCCTCCAGGTCCACAGGGTCCACCAGGCAGACAAAGTGGATCGGTTTCCTACAGTGGGAACTTCCCTCGGGAGTCTATCCGTGCTGAAGTTCAGGAGTATCTGACCAGTGAGCTATCATACACAGATGAATATACATGAGAAACATGTGGAAACATTTATGACTGCAGATCTCATAAATAATCCTTTTTTTAACAGGTGACAATGTTCGTCGTACCATTATGGGACCTCCAGGTCAGAAAGGAGATCGTGGAGAGCCAGGTTACTCCCAGAGCTACGTGCATAGCTCGAGCTACCCTCAGGGTGACCCTCGCTATGGTTCAGACCGCAAAGACATTGATGTCAGCAGGCTCGCTGAGAGACTAGACTACTCCAACGTTGCTTTGAAAGTTACAGACTACATCAAGAGTGGGTAGATTACGGCTGACTAATATGAAGAGAATGAATAATTTCATATTATTATACATGAATTGGAACTAATAGAAATCAAATTAAATGAACAAGTATGACTACATGTGTGTCAGCAGTACTTTGATATAATAATCCTTCCCTAGATCAAGGCCTCCTGCAGGATTATCTGGTTGAAGGTCCCTGGAGGTCAAATGTAAGAGCTATTCAAGGCCCCACTGGTCCACCTGGCCCTCCTGGACCACCTGGCTACAGCCGTGTCATTGGAACTTACGGCAACATCACAGCTGACCTGATGGACTTCTTCAGAAGTGAGGACACAGATTTATGATTTTCCACATGTTGTATCAGATTAAACTCTACAGCAATGGAAAACTATCTGGACTTATGTAAGCGTAGTTGGAAAATGTTGCTTCATTACCACTGAATCTGGGCTTTTGCTCTTTCACAGCCCATGGCACCATCCCCGGTCCTCCAGGAATCCCTGGACCAAAGGGAGAGAGAGGGTACCCAGGACCCAGGGGAGAAAAGGGTAAAGCCCAGAAGAATAGATAACACTGAGAAAATCCTGTTGTATATTTTCCAGAGTAGAAAAATAGAGTAGAGTGACTGAGACAAGCAATCTGAGTCTTGTATGTTTACAGGTGATCCTGGACGCCAGGGTTTATCAGGACTACCGGGGACATACACTGTACAAATTCCACACCGAGTGCAGAAGAGGGATACCGGTAACATACTTCAAAATCCAAATCGTGAAAAAATGTGTAAAAGTGTAACCTACATGTTAACTCATCACTAAACCATTTTTTTCCTCCACTGCAGGCAATAAAGTGGTTCGTCATCAGCTGCGTCGCCGTCAAGCTAACATTGGCTAAAAGGCAACATACTACTGGATCATGTCAGATTTCATTTTTACTTTAGTCTTTTTTTTTCTTAGGTGTTCAACAGTAGCAATGCAAGTAGTAGAACATGCTCATTATTTTTTCAATTTGTAGAAAAGGACAATTTGAGGAAAAATTGCCAAAAAAATGCATCAAACGTCTCTTAAAAACAGCTTTGGTAGAGTAATGGATTTAGCTACAGGTGAGGGTTTTTGTGAGAGTCCGGCATTTTTCACTTTTTAAAATGTGGGTGTGTAATGTTTACTTTGCTTAGGTAGAAGCTTACATTCAAACTTTATCTGGGGGACAGCTTTGGTTAAGAACATTTTTGGGCAATAGCTAGAAATTGCTGAAATTTTTAATTGCACTTTGCATCTTTTCCCACAGCTTGTGTGACTGCAGAGTCTGGTGTACTTTTTTTGTTTTGTATTATTTTTTTTTTTGAGGATTATATTGTATTGAGGACTATACAAGTGTTAAATGCTGTTAATGTTGTAACGTGGTAACCAATCGATGTTTCATGAAAGACTACAATACTACTGCCACATTATCTTTATGAATCAAGCCATCTTCCAGCCTCTAAAACCCTGGAAATTAGCCATTCAAATTATATAACAAATATATTTTTAAACATAATAGCAATGCATCATTATCTGAAGCAGACACTGTCCCAGTCAAGTTGCAGGTCATTTGTGCAGCAGGAGGATTGGGGTTAGGTGTGTATGATGCTGCATTCAGGACTGATGATTTACTTGAAAGGTTTGTTGGTTAAAAAAGAAAAATTAGGTTGTTTGCAGGGTTGTGAGACAGGGACTCAGATAATCTCTAAGGAATGACTGATTGGATTGTATATTTTTGTATGACAGCACACTGAAATTGGAAAGATTAAATTATAAATTGTTCCCAGATTATGTTTTACATTCATGAATTTATTGACATTTGACATTCAATATATTTGACAGACACACAAATAAATCTATTTTTGGACTTGTGAGTCTTGATATTTGTGTGACTAAATTGATCTCAAAATGATTTCACTCAAGGTTTGGTCCAAATAAACAGTCAATATTTTATTTACAACAAAAATGTCCATTTATAAAGACACTAAACACATTTGATCTGACATCAAAAATGCATATACTAAGAATATTTGTTGTGGTAGAATGACAACTCGTCAAACACATCAAAATGCTGTAACTTAAAATAAAAAAATATTTGAAATCTATGGGCCACATGGTGTCATTCACAAGACACAGCCTCCAATAACCCCAATAAAAATCCAGCATTCATGACAAAACACCATGTTAATGTTCATGTCAGTATATAGAGAACTAATAACATGCATTGATGATATGCAGTGGCAAAATAAATGAATCAGGTATTGTTCTCTTGAAATGGGTCTCTTTTTGTGCGCCGTCAGTACTCATAAAATGCAGTGAAGAACATCTCTTCACATTATGAAATACAGTTAAGGAGTTACAGATTCAGCATATTACCTCTCATACAACACTGGTCTCAAAAAGAGCCAAAGCTCATCACAAAGAGCGATTACAGCATCAATATATCAGGAATACATGTTTAGAAAACTAGCTGTGGTCATAAAATATGGGCTTATTTGAAAAAGAAAAAAAAAGAAGGTAAAATCAGAAGCAAGAAAAGATGTTCAAACAATTCATTCAGTTTGGAGTTCGAATAGGCTTGGGTGAGACAAAGGTGACTTACTGTCAAATACACATGACAGTTTACTACTGCATATCTTTTTAGCTCATGTGGCAAAACAGTGCAAATCAACAGCTTTACATTCTTTAAGTATACGTTTGTGTTCATACTTCACACAGAAAAGCATTCACTCATGAGAACATTTCTCAAAAAAGGTGATCTTTTATTTATTTATATGAGTATTTTCATCATTCTCCAGGAAGTAACAGGCCACCTCTGTCTTTAACTAAACAGGGGAATGTGTATTTTGGAGAACAGCAATGAAATGAAATGTACTAAAGCAATAGATATATTTTTTAAAGACTAAAATCCTCATGTTAAGCAGAGTATCTGATTGAACTTCATATGTAGCTACGCACATGTAACATTTTACTCAGCGCATGATTCACAACACAGTACATTCCACTTGCTTTTAAATCACAGCCTTATGATCCCAACACGTTGCTGTTTTTGACTCCCATGAAGACATTACACACTGGGCACATAGGACTACACAGCCATAACAACGCCTTACAGACTACAGACCTCTTCTGAGTCATCAGTACATCTCCCCAGAACCAGCTCCACCTTACATGCAGCAAAACAGACTTTATAGTTGGCTTAATCACCAGCTTATGAAATGAATAAAACTCTCTCTCAACACCTTGTGATTACAGGTGAAAATGATATCCAGGTATTTAAGTGCAAAACATTCAGGGGGCCCTGTATTTACCGCAAGCTGTAATAAACACATGGATGGGCCCTAAATGCAGAAACAAAAAAGAACATATGAGGCACTGAAGATCATTCATACTGTAGCAGGCTGTGCTTACAATGCTTCTGATAAGCATGATTGGCCATAGCTACCTACTGCAGACTTATACATTTTGAACATGCTCAAAAAAGTGCATATTTGTCCATTGGACATTTCCCAACGAGCAGATAAGAGTTGACTAAGTGAGGGAACGGAGTGTAGGCACATCATGCTCACTAAAGGTGGAATCGAAGCAGTGAAGACATGTTCATGTTTATCAGTAACGGTCAGAGAAATGATGCACACACAGGAAGAGTCTGTTAGCACAGCCAAGTTTGATTTGAGGATATAAACTAGAGTTGTGCAGGTTTGGGATGGGGTAAAATTTGGATACTCGACTCTGGGTGGTGGGGTTAAGGCATTCGGATTCGCCGCTCATCTTGAAGAAGACGGCCTGCTCCTGGAGCTTCCGTGTGAACTCCTCCTCCAAAGCCTGCAGGGGGCAGCAGATACAAACAAGTGAGTCAACCATTGAGGATTTTATAACATGATGAAAAAAATGGTCAAGGCAGCTAATTGACTGCATGAGTCTCAACCGTGACATTCATATAACAGATTAGTGATAAGCATGAGCTTGATACGAAACACAGTCTGATTTGTGGGATTTACAAACTCTTCAAAAGAGTAAAATTATATTAAATGTACCTTCTTCCTGGGTCTGAGCTTCTCTCTCCACTCCTTTATCTCCTGGGTGTGCTCCTCATCCAGCTCCTTCAGTTTTTGGGTCTCGTGTTCAATCAGCAGGTGGCATTTCTCATTCTGAAAGGAAATGTGGGTGAACATGTAATCTTTGGAAGAGCAACAACAAAATACTTTATTTGCACTGCAATTAACTCCTGTTTCTCTTATTTGATTGTTTCATTTTTTGGTGTGTTAAGATCAAAAATACTTTAATATCATATTATTCATTTTCCTTCTGGATGCTGATCCTTCTATAGTCACAGTCCACTGTTTATAATCTAGGTATTAAAAGCTTGTTCTCCGGTTACATTCGTTCTAGGTCTAAGTGAGTGCAGACAAGAAAGCAAGCTAAATACTTATAATGTGAGCATTTGTGGTCTCACCTGTAGCTGCTGCAGCTCTCTGATGTTTGAGTCACACTGCAGTTGCAGATCCCTCATCTGGTTCTCATGTTTTTGGTGTTGATGGAGCCTCTCATTCTTCTGCCTCTTTTCTTCCTGAGAAGCAAACTGAACCACACATACAAAACACAATTCAAACTCATTAGTACTGTGCTAAAGGCAATACCAGCAAACAGAAGAATAGAGTCAGCAGAAGAAGAAGTGCTTCTTGATGCAGAGAATTTATGAGATGTTCATTATTTCCTCCAAAACTTTGAGGATGATGAAGTATCCTGTGACTATTTCTCACTTTCAAATCCAGATACAGATGGAACATTTCTAAACATTTTCCATTAAAAATAACAAATTCATACTACAAGTTAAATGAAGTAGATCACAGCTTACAGTTACAGTTTACGACAGGGTTTGAGACTTTGAGAACCACAGACATATAAAACTTTCACACATTCTGCAGGAGGGCAGACACAGAAACAAGTGAGGGGGGTTGTCATTGAGCGCAGAATGAGAGGACACCCTTTTGTCTGACGGTTTAGACGAAGGACAGTATGACTGAGGACTCACTCTGAGGACAGAAAGGACAGGTAAAGGACAGGACAGGCAGGATTGGAATCAGTTTGGCCTGGCCTACAGACTCAGCTTAGTCTTTCCCTGCTGCTGCACAGTTCTGATTAAATCCCTAACTGGATTTTTCCTACACCAATAGTCCCAATAAATCTATCTCTATGGGATATTCAACTGGCATTATTCATGTATTTCCTGTGCTGGAGAAAAGCACTCAGCACAGTTTGGAACAAGACATTCAATCCGCACTCCTCTCCATTGTGTTCCCCACCAGACAGCCCAGTGAATGAATGCTCCTGGCCAAATCCCCCTTCCATGTGGAGACACAGACTCCCTTGCCCACAGATACACTCAGCTCTAATTAGGCAAACCACTGGATGTGTTGCAGGGGAAATCTCTCTGCACAGACATATCGTCTAGTGGCAGCTTTACAGATTTACAACTTTTCATCTAATTTGTGTGCATGTGTGTGTAAGCTGGTGCTGGGGGAGAGAGAGAGACACAGGGAGATATTGTGCTTGGTTTTTTGGCGATTTGGTGACTAATACAATCCTTTTTTTTAATGTGTGGCACAAAACAGCCCACAAAGAAAAAGTGTGATTGAATATGCAAGGGTGTTAATGTGTGTGTGTCCGTGCTGCAACATGTTGCATTGCCTTGCACAGCGCTGGTGTTCAAGCAGTTACAGAGTGTACAGTATGCCTCAGATCTATAGAACTTGCTGAGCTTTCCCCTGAGACCAGCGTCATCAGCACTGAGGTTATTTCCTGTAGTTGAAGAGCAGCATGACTCTCTTCCTGTTCTGTGTGTGGAGAAACATCAGGTTTGTGCCACCAGTCCCAGTTTCTTCTGCACTGGACACACAGTATATTAAAGGCAGGCAAGCAGTAGCAATAGATGTTGTTGCCTAATGTTAGTTAACCCTATTTCAAATTGATTACTAAATTAATATATTGACTAAACACTCTTCGTCCAGTACCACAGTTTCAATTTCTGAACATGAGCACAGAATAGCAAACCTGCAAATCACATTTGTCTTTTGAGGTGAATGTTTCAAAAATTCACATCCACAAAGAATAATGTGAATCATTAAATGTCAAAGTTGCAGCAGTATAGTTATTCTGACGTGAAAGAGCAAAGCCACTCCCTTTGGAAATATAGTTTCACATTCACTCTCACATTCATGGTTTATGATTACTACCAGTAGGCCTAAAAGCTTGGTTCTATAAAAGACGTGCTGCAGCTCAAGCTAAAGACGATGCACAACCTCAAGGCAGTAAACATGAAAAATGAAGCATGCTTCACCACAAATGCATGAAATGTAAAATTAACGAATGCATAGTATACTTAAGGGGAAATATTAGCTGGTATAAAATGTGGCACTGACATGCATGCAGTAGATTTCTGGGGGAAAAATACTGTCAGTTTAACTTTCCGCATATTTGCTTGTTATTTTCAGTTAACACTGTTGTGACCCAATTTTCAAAAAAAGACACAGCGCGTCGTGTCTATAGTTAACAAAATCTCAGCATTAATGAACTTCGTCTTACAGAAGGAATCACAACCACTGATGTCTCCTCTCTTTCTTTTTAGTGTTCCTCCACAAGCTTCTCTCACCCAAAGAGAGAAACTGTTACCTGCTGCTTCCACGACTCTTCTCCTCCCTTTTCTTCTGTCTCTCTGGGGAGGCTTTGCAACATGGTCCCTTCCAGCAGCTTCCTCCTAACAACAAAAACATTGTCTTATACCATTTTACCCCCCCTCCATCTCAGTGGAGCTTTTACTGTGCCTTATTCTGCATAGTATGACCTGGGGGCGATGGGAGGCGTAACACATTGGCCGTGGATGATAATGTCTTTGCAGAGCTGAAATCTACATGTTGCACTTCTCTTGTGTGGTTTTGCACATTTGGTTTTGTTGCAGCACCGTACAATAGAAGAGAGTTTCATAGCAGTTTTATAACAGTTTTATACTCTGTTATGACATCAAAGCACAAGTTCACAATTGTCTTTCTAAGACAACAGTCAGGTGCCCAAGTGGGCATTTAATTTTTTAAAATTTTTAATCATTCCTCCTGTTCATACTGACCATTAGAATACCCCATTCATGTATTGTGATGTGGCCCAAAATCCACAAGCCTCCATACATATTGCTTGTATATGAAGCTTCAGCCATCCCAATGATTCAAAACAAGTAGATATCTTTCAGTGTTACAGACTTTTTAGTGCCAAAGTCCCTCTTTTTGTTACTGTACTTCCACTGCAGCTCAACAGGAAAACACTGTCAGAAGAAACACAAAGGGGGAATTTGATGCTAAAAAGGCTGTAGAAGTGGCAGATATCCACTTGATGTGACTAATTTAGACTGCTGAAGCCTCGTAAAAGCTTCAGAATAAATTTTAAATAAACTTTTGCACTATTGTGTTCCCCGTCAATTACACTGAAAGCACATTTTAAGGTGATATTTTAATACCTAGTATGAACAGGAGGAGTGATTATACAGTTCATATGGACACCTGACTGTTGTTTTGAGACTCGAAAAACTGCGAATCCATCCTTAAAGTGTTAGCCCACACAAAACATACATATGTCCAAATCCATTTATTTAAAACCTCTGTTACCTCTGTTAGACATTTGGCTTTGATAAAAGAAAACCAGTGAATAGTATTTTAATTTTTTTAGCATTAATCCACCATGGCCTAGCCTACTGGCTTTTTTCCGGGTTTGACTATACAGTATAACAGCTTTAACTTTGAAAATATGAAAATATTAAGTAAAGTATTAGACAAATGAAAAATTTGACCTGACAATGGTGCTTAGATGAAGGGTTAAGGGGTGGGAAAAAGTGTAACAAAAGGGGTGGCGAAAGGTGCTACAAGTCATCCTGAGGGGGGCATGAATGTCTGTACTAAATTTTATGTCTACTTTATGGGGGAATTAGAGAAAAAGTGGGGGCTGGGGGGAGTGGGGGGACCAAAAATGTCTGTGCAAAATGTCATTACCATCCATCCAACAGTTGATAAGAGATTTCAGTCTGGACCAAAGCGGTGGACTGACTGAATTATACTTACCCAAGAGCCAACCGTACTAGTGGGGCTAAAAATATGAATTCATGATTTTTCTACAACACCTGTGTGTGTGTGTGTGTGTGTGTGTGTGTGTGTGTGTGTGTGTGTTTGCGTGCGTTCGTGTGTACGTGCGTACGTGTTCATTTCACTGTATAAGTGGGCCAAATGAGCAGGCAGCAGACTGGTACAAATTCGACACTGGGACTCACTGGGACTACAAAGGGTTGAAATTTGATACACTTGCAAAAACAACCAAATCCCACAGGAGCTCTCCTTCAAGTTAAGTTTTTATTCCCCAGCCAAATACTATTTTCTTCACTTTTGTTCAAAGATAAATTTGCTGTTAACTACGCTTGGCAGTGATCAAATAAATACGGCGGGGGGTTTGGGGTGTGGGGTTGGAGTGAGGCATTAATTTCTTAAGTGGGTGGCACAGACAAAAGGATTTCCTGCTACAGAAATATCTTGTATAGTAAATTAGGAGACTGAGTTAAAGCAGATATTGATTCATCATATAGGTTAATGTAACTTTTCTTTGATTTCACAGAACTTCACAATGAGGCAGCTGCCAGCAGGATTCCCAGCAGCACACTGGTTTGCTCATCTGCATTTATCAGCTTCTTCTCATTTTCATTTCCCTGATTTTTCTGTTCAGGAACAGAAATGTACAGTATGTTGCGGTGGGACACATCTCTCTAATACAGCAAAGAACATGTCACGTTTTAAACTGAATTTCAGGTTTGTCTTCCATCAATGTCAGCATTAAAACTCATAAACTGAACTTGTGTATGTCTGTAACCCAAAAATCAGTTGTGTCGAGGAGGAATGCATTATAAACACAATTCAGATAGGTAAGTGTCACCACTTTTGGATAGTTTTTGCAGTGTAGTTGGTGGTGTTTTACTTTTCATCTGTTCTCAATCAAAAATTAAAAAACTACTAGAAATGATATTTAATTTCACTGATGGTCTCCCATCAACATGCTCCTTATTTCCAGCAGCATTGTACCAAAAACAGAACAATGACACCTCCTAGTGGCTGTAACATGCATGGAGCTGTTACTGTCAGTATTTAATCATTGTGATAGTTACATAACGAACTAAAATAGAGTTAAGAACCCAATATATTTATATATATACTGTATATTTTATATTAATATATAGCATGTTGGGGGGGGGGGGGGGTATGTTAGTTGTTTTAAAAGTGTATCGACAATTTTATTATACATGTATATATATTTTTTGGATCAACAGCAACTACTGGCAATGACATTTATGTATGCAATGCTCTGATACAATAATTTAAAAAAAGAACCCAATATTTAGGCTATAGACCTAACCTTTGTGTTAGTTCAGTCTTGGACCACCATTGTCTTAGCTTTGATGTCACAAAATTGTAATGCTCATTAAACTGTGACTTAAAGTGATCACAGTAATAAAGGGAAAGTTCACATTCTACAATTAGAATTACATGTGGGTATTTTATAAGATCATCTCAGTAGGCTATGTGCTTAAATTGCACTACAAATTTAAAGCCTTCAGCATCTCAATCTCAAGAATCCTATTCCTGGCACCATTCAGACCTTTATGTTGTGGAATAAAAATTATAGAAAGTACCTTCCTTTTGGACTGTAAAATTTCCTGTTGGGGTGTAGTGAGTCATCTTAGTATTTTTAAACTGCTGGCTACACACACAATTGGCAAAACACAGCAACTGTAGGCCGCCTATTGGAATATAACAGAAATATACCATAGACTATGTTCTTCCTTCCAGAAACAATAACCAACTACTATCTTACATTTATGCTATGTTACAATTGTATGTAGGCATTATTGTGAGTTAGACATACTGCCAAATGACTAATTCAATGCAAATTAGTACGGTTACTGAACAGAGAAAACAAGAAATGAATAAAAAGCCCCATATGAAAATCCCCCCACAAAAGTCCTGCTCATCTGCGCATCCGCATTGCTCAGTGAGTCATAACCATAGACTGGTCATAACCTACTCCTCGCTACAGCATGAAGTTTGATGGAGGCGTCTGATCCAATTATGCGTTGTTATTGTTTTATCGTCGTCTTTACTTTGTTCGCCCTCTCTGCAGCACAGTAAGTCAAGTTTAATAGACCACTTTTATCAATTAAGCGTTACGTTTGTTGTCGTTACTGTATCAGCCTGGGTGTTGGGCGTCGAAGTCAGTTTCGTTTTCTGAAAAATAAAAAACAATTAGGCTAGTAGAGTTTAAGTTAGTGTGGAGCTACATTATTGTTTGTAGAGATGACTAGTTAGGTTTTAGGCTGAGTTTAAGTTATCGCAGATGCAGATTAAAACAGGTTGGCGTTGTTTTTAAGGTTTAAGGTGAGGTTGATGTTTGGGTAACAAACCGACGAGTAACACATTTTGACACACAACACTTAAACTCTATGTCACCTACATGTTCATTAACACGGTTAATTTTGCAGTCAAGACAAGTAGGAGTACGTTAGTCTGTGTTTCAAATGGGTAATTGCTTTTTTAGAGGGATTATAGCCCTATTTGCAACTGAAACTTACTTTCGTTTTTTACTTCTATTCAAGGGCTTCCGTAGCTGCCAAATTTGAAGGGAAAGCCCGCTTATCTCAAAGTAAAGGAGTCATCCGGAGCAAGAGGGATGTGTGTCCCAATGGTTTGCCTACTTACGACCATGAGGGCAAGAAATGTTGTAAATGCGACAAAGGTGAGTCTCAGTGAATAAAAACTAGCTCAGTTTGCTGCCTTCCTCAATGAAGGAGGGTCAAATGTAGGGCAGCATCTCAAGACACCTAAGTACATCGGTGTTTCCCACACTTTTGAGAGATTAAGATGGTCGGACCTCAGTCTGGGAGCAAATCATGGGAGCCAAATTAAGAGGTTATATCTATTTTAAAGATGGTGCTCTAAACAATTTATTGTTCTAGTAATTTAACTACTGGCTGTATTGGTATGGATGGTGATGATACAGCAAAAAGCTCATACCCACAAAGCATGGGATAGAAAATGTACAAGTTCATAAATGTAACAATAACAAACCTGCAAAAAAGACTAATGCCCATATTTCAGCTCTGAAACAAAGAAAGCAAAGAAACATATAAATTATTGTTAGATTTTTACACATTTTTTTTTAATAAACATCTTTTCCTACATTGTTTCAAGTTGATAACTAAACTGCAAGTTAGCAGCATAAATTAGGCCATGACAGACCGCATCATTCTATATAATTAATGGGAAATGCAATACATTTACTCAAATACTGGACTTCAGTACAGTTTTGAGGTACAACTACTTTATTCTAGTATTTCAATTTGATGCTACTTCATACTGCCACTCCTCTGGCAATACTTAAGAGGGAAATATTGTCCTCTCTTCTTCACTGCATTGATTTGATAGCATACTTTTCAGATAGACTTTTAAAACAAGCCTTTAAAGTACAACAATTTATTAGAGATGAAACCAGATGTTATCAGCCTTTTTGGCCTCTGACGTCTTACAAAAAGCAGTGTGTAGTCGGGGTCACATGTTCTCCAGCAGCTACAACAGTAACATGCTGCTTACACACTAATGTTTCAGTATATGATGTAATTATGTCATAAATGATAAGGGACCAAAGCACTACTTTTATCTTAAGTACAGTTTATTTTTGCTAATACTTGTGTACATGGGATTGTTTTATGCTGGACTTGTAATAGAGTATTTTCTGTGTTGTTTTGTATCTTTCACATGTCACAAGTAAACTTGAACTTTGTGGTAGGTAATAACGTTTGACAAGATATTGATAAGTATGGCAATTACAAGCTGTCAGTGTCTATTTTGCAAGACTAAGTGACACAATACTGACTTTGAACATTTTTTGCATGCCTATCTTTCTGTAATCTATCTGATTAGATAATTTGTCTCCATATTGTAGGTCAACGGTGGATTGGTCACTGCACTGCAACAAGTTCTACAAAATGCGAGAAGTGTGCGAGTGGAACGTATAACAGCCTGCCTAATGACCTGCCGACCTGTGAACCCTGCATCTCATGCTCATCCAATGGTACAGACACAATTAAACACCATTTCTTGATTTAACAATGGAACTGGCCTATACAAATGACATACGATTTAGAAGTAGGCAGGTACACTGTCTAATATGCTATGCTTTTAAGATGTCTCAGACCACATAAGCTCCACAAAAACCTGTCAACATATGGCCAATTGACATTCCTATCCTTATAAAGAGAATCAAGAAATCCTAATTATAGAGTTAATTCAAATTTGCATATGGCTGAAAATAATGTTGGTGTAAAATTTTCTCCACTTAGTTAAGGTTAGTTAAGTATATTCACAGCCTCGTTTTAAGTTTACACAAAGAAGAATGATTACAATTAGTCAGGGAAGAATAATCACCAACAATTAAAATAATTAATTGTTTAAGTTAATTACCAAGCACAAATGCCATATTGCCTGGATCCAGCTGTTCAAAGTTTAAGGTTTGCTGCTTTTCTTGGTTGTAATTTTACACATTTTGGGTTTTAGAATGTTTTTAGAGATATAAATGTATTTATTGACATCAACTAGAGTTCTGAGAAAATGTTATGGGCTTTTTGGTTTTCTTTACTACTTTCCGACATATATAAACCAAATAATTAAAGGTGCAGTGTTTAGAATTTAGTGGCATGTAGCAAAACTGACATGGCAGAAACAAAATATAATATTCACCCTAGATGCACCTAAATGCTACACACTATGTCTTTGAGCAATAAATGGAAAAATGTTGGCCAGATTAATCAATAATGAAAACAGCTGCAGCTCTAATTCCAATCATTTAAAGTGAGATATGCAGAATCAAAAAATAAAAAGAATCAAAAGCACTTAGTTTATCTATGAGGATTCAGTACTCAGAGTAAATGTTTTTTACTTTTAATAAAACAAAACAGACTAACTCAACAACAACATTAAAGAATTCACTCTAACATGAAGTGTAGACTACCCATAAAAACCAAAATGTTTTACTGTGGTGATTTTTGGATAATAAAGTAATGTAAAGGTCTGTCAGAACCACTGGTGACAGTTGTATCAATGTACTTTCCTTCTAGCCAATCTAGAGGTCCGTGAACACTGTACATCTGTCAGTGATACTAAGTGTCAATGTAAAAAGGATCACTACTGCACTGGATACATGAAAGACACCTGCAGGCTTTGCAACCCTTGTAAAGTGTAAGTTTTACTCATTCAAATATTTGTTCATAGGATATGTGCAAGGCTTTTAAAAACTGTCAGTTTTATTTCAGTGTTTTGTCAATCATCAATTTGTTGACTTGTCTTCACCAACTACCAGCAGAGTTTTGAAACCACAGCAAAGTGACTGATAACTTTTTTGGGGTTCTTTTTGGTTCAAGGTGTGGTGATGAGGGGATTAAAGAACGCTGTACAGCCACCAATAACACTGTGTGCAATGGCAAAAGTGAAGGTATGATTTTAAGTTTGATGGCTGGAGTTTGCAACCTGGTGATAATCAGACTACTGCCTTGTCATTTTAAAGTATTTTTGTCTGTAATGAAAATGTCCACTAATATCTGTGTGCTTGTGTTTCAGGGGGAAATGCGCCAACTATACTCGGGGTAGTTCTACCAATATTGTTAATTGCTGGAATTGCTGGAATTGCGGGCACTGTAGTCTTCTTATGGAAAAAGAAATGTGAGCATTTCTACTACTTTACAGCTATATCTAACGTGACCAGCAGAGGGCACAACAACCTTCTATTTTCCTTGGAAAAATAGCAAAGTATAGTAATAATACCTTTAGTTTAGCTCTAGTAATGTTCTGATTTAATCATTGTTTTTGTATCCTCTCCATAATATATCCTTGCATCTTGTTTTTTAATCATTTGTCTCATTAGGGAGGGCACAGCAGAACATAACCGGACAGAAAAATGGCAAAGCAACTCTGGTGGTAAATGATTCTCCTGTATTATGTATTATATAATAATAATAATAATAATAATGATAATGATAATAATAATAATGCATTTTATTTAAAGGCACCTTTCAAAGCACTCAAGGTCACCTTACAAGGCACATATAACACAACAACAGTACATCAAACAATATAAATCAGGTAACATTTAGTGCAAAGATAAAAAATAAATATGAATGTGACTACAAAGTGCATTAGTACAATAAATAAACAAGTACGAAGATTGCATAGTTAGTGTGAGACAGAGTATGCCACTCTGAATAGGTGTGTTTTCAGGCGGGATTTAAAGGTGGAGGTGGAGTCCGAAGTGCGAATGTCTGGTGGGAGAGTTCCATAGGCGGGGGGTAGATCAGCTGAAGGCTCTTGACCCCATGGTAGTTAAGTTGGCAGATGGGGTGAAAAGCGGAGGATCGGAGAGTTTGAGAAGGTGTGTAGATGTGAATAAGTTCAGAGAGATATGATGGTGCCGGGTTGTGAAGGATCTTGAACGTGAGGAGTAGAATCTTAAAGTCAATGCGGGATTTGATAGGGAGCCAGTGAAGTTGCTGCAGGGCAGGAATGATGTGTTCAATAGAGGGAGTTCTGGTTATGATACGAGCGGCTGCATTCTGTACCAGTTGGAGTTTGTGGAGAGATTTCTGAGGAAGACCAAAGAGGAGAGAGTTACAGTAGTCCAGACGGGATGTGATCAGGGTGTTTACCAGGATAGCGGTGCAGGTTGGTGAAAGTGAGGGATGGAGACGATTGATGTTGCGTAGATGGAAGTATGCAGACCGAGTAACGTTACTGATGTGTGCTTCGAAAGATAATGTGCTGTCCAGGATGACACCCAGGCTCTTTACTTGGGGGGATGGAAGAACAGTGGAATTGTTGATGGACATGGAGAAAGTGTTGAGTGTTACTAAGGTTGATCTGGTACAGATGAGGAGGACCTCAGTTTTTTCGCTGTTGAGTTTAAGAAAGTTGAGTGAGAGCCATGATTTAATTTCCAGTAAGCAGTCAGATAGCGCTGTGGGTGGCAGAGTGGAAGTAGGCTTAGTGGAAAGATAGAGTTGGGTATCATCAGCGTAACAGTGGAATTGTATGTCAAATTTCCTGAGAATGTGACCAAGAGGCAGAAGATAAATAATGAACAGGAGGGGGCCAAGGACCGAGCCCTGGGGAACACCACTAGAGACTGGAGAGGAGCCGGATCTCAGGTTCTTGATTTGAACAAACTGTGTGCGGCCAGAGAGATATAATCTGGACCAAGCCAGAGGGATTCTTGAGTGTTGGTGTTATTGCAGCAGTCTTTAGTGATGATGGAACAACACCAGAAGACAGTGAGGAATGAATGATGTCAGTTATTAACGCGGACAGGGCAGGTACGCAGATTTTTACCAGGTGTGTAGGTAGGGGGTCTAACTGTCAGGTAGATGACTTGGATTTATGAATGAGACCAGTTATTTCAGAGACAGTTGGTGGTATGAAGCTGGCGAGCGGAGAGCTGAAGGAAGATGTAGGCCAAGAGTGCAGAGAGGATGCAGAGTTTTTAGTAGCAGTCAGTGTCTGGTGGATATTTTCAATTTTGGCATTGACGAAGGTCATGAAGGTATCACACTGTGTAACTGTGAGTAAGTGAGTTGGTAGAGCATCAGGTGGTTTCAGAATATTGTTGAGAGTTGAGAATAGGGCTCAACTATCCCATCAGCTGTCCTGATTAAGGTTGAGTAGTATGTGGTCTTGGCTGAAGAAAGAGCATCCTTGTATTGAAGTATGTGATTATAATACATTTCTTTGTGAACTGCAAGGCCGTTTTTTACATATAAGCGCTCCAAACGACGGCCTTTAGTTTTGAGCTGGCGTTGTGCTGGTGTAAACCAAGGAGCAGAGTGGGTAAAAGAAACAGACCTATTTAGTCCATTTATAACTCTCTGACCATATTTGACCAACTGTAGATGTTTGTCCTGTTTTTATCACACACACACACACACACACACACACACACGCCGTCCAAGGTAACTTTTGGGGTATTTACATAGAGTTTAATTTCCTGGAAACTCACCCTAACACTAACCACTATTTGCCTGACCCTAACTCAAACCTTAACAACTGATCAGTGTTTTTAATAATTGGGGACACGTCTTTTCTCCCCAACTGGACAAGCCATCCCCAATTAACTGGTTTCCCAAAAGTAGCCTGTGACAGACCCACATACATATGTACATGTATCATAAACCCTTTCTGTCTCTCCTTTAATGTTTGGGCAGCATCTGCTTTCTAAAAGAGATACAGGTTAGTTGTCAGAAACCTTTGTGTCCTTGTTAGCGTGCTTGTGCCGAGTCAGTGTTGTTGTTGTGTGTCTGTAGCTGTAAAACTAGAATAACTTTATTTCTTATTTTATCACAGTGGAGTTGAAAAACTTTTATTAACATTCATTCTACTTTTGCTTTTCAGAAGATGCGTCTTCTTAACGGTAAGCAAAGCAAAACCTTTATTTTTAGTTGATGTAATATTAGAGCTTTATTTCTTTATATTTTGAGATTGTCAAATGAAATTGCTGTTTGATTGATAATCAGACCGTACTGTTCATTTCATTTCACATTGTTATTCAGTCTGACTTTCAGTTTATGTTAGCTGATTTCTGCATCCAAAGTTATTATTATCTTTTATGTGTGAGTCAAATTGTAAGTACATCAACCCGCACATCTCATCCATTTTTAGGGTGATTTTTCCGTTGATATTTTTCACAGGCGTATCAATTTTTTTTCTGACTCTGCTACATAAAGATGACATCCTAATCTGCTTGGTTATTATTGGTTTAACCATCATGTTAATTTAAAATGTGAGAAGAAATCTGGCTGTCTAGAACCTGTGTCAGTTTAGTCATTGTGACTGATGTCCTTTTCAACTTCTTAAATATGGCCTTAAATATGGTTATTTTGTATCTGCCTTGTGTCTTCTATGTCTAGTTTACAATTTCCAGAATCAAAATGTGCCTGCAAGATCAATGAAGTTGTGATGTGTTGTGCTTTGTTGCATTCAACCCTATTTTTTCTGTCTTTCACATTAGCTCCACGTGTGGATCTCTCGCCTTACGTACATGACATTGCAGGGGTGATTGAATGGAAAGATATGGAGGCTATAGCTACGCGTACTGGGGTACAAAAGATCGTTATTGATGCTTGTAAATGGAACCACCCTAATGACTGTCAGGCGCAGACACTTGAACTACTGAAGGTATGGGTGGAGCAGCAGGGCATGCAGGCCTCAGAAAAATTGGTACAAATGCTACAAGACAGAGGCAGAAGGCACACAGCAGAGAAAGTGCACGATATATTGTGTGGTGGCAGCAGCGCATAGAAACACGTAGCAGGATACCAGATGCTACTGCTACTATAGAGGTGCGTAAATAGGACCACCGAGGCGATTGTCAGGAGCAGCCGCACCAACTACTGAAGATCTGGGTGGAGCAGCAGGGCATGGAGAAGAAGAAGTTTTTAAAAACATTTACAGATACTGCATGGCTGTCTACTGTGTGAATTGTTATTTTTAAAGGTTTCCATGACAGTGTTTAACCTGTAAATATTAATTTGCTTTTATGATGTGAAGAATGTATGCTACCGTTCAAAGTACTTCTAAAATAAGATGTAGACTTTATACATTACTTTATAGGTTGCTAATAGCATTTGTAAATATTTGAAAATATGTATTGTTACATCTTGACCACATTACTGCACCTCAGATTTTTCCATGATCTCATCTTTTTTCCTTGTATCTACATTTTATGGTGATGAGTCAGAATGATTTTCATAATCGTCAGATTAATGACTATCTCAATTTATTGATGATCAGTGGGAGACAATCTATGCCCATTGACTGTTTCCAAGAACCATGTTTATGTATTCAAAGGTTGTTTTTGTTTGCTGTAGGAGATTCAGTTTAATCATTTCATAGAAATCACAGAAAATTCTGGAATAAAAATAAAATGAAAAACTGGAATATTTGCTTTTGAGTATATATATAAAACCAATTTTGATCTTGGCACTCTGTGGACAATAGAATTACCCAGTGCACACCATTGTAATCTAAACTGTCACTCTAATATCAATTAATCTGTCGATCATTTTTTTATTAATTGTTTGGTCTATAAAATTCCAGAAAATACTAACAAATGCACACCACAATATGAACTTGTCTTGAGATTTCTTGTTTTGTCAGATTAACAGTCCAAAAGCGCCAAAATATTCAGTTTACTGTCACTTAAACAAAATAAGGGAAGTCTGCCAAATTGAGGAGCTAGGAACCTTTGGTGATTGATTATCAAAATAGTTTTTAATGTAATTTTATATCAACTGTAGTGCTGTACTGAGGAAATAAACAGAAATTGCCAGATCTTATGACTGAAACTTGCTCAATTGAAGCAAATTCCTCATTCTGAAAATACTGATTAAGTAGTCCACACTGATGAGAAGGTGGGCTTATTTTGATCAAAAAATAGTGTGGTTGAACCTCACTTTTAGTAGACATTTTGTTACAGCAAAAAAACTGCATAAAATTCCAACCCATCTACATTTAACTCACTTGCTCACCTGCTTTCTGTCACTGTTTTACTCATTCATGTGGTTTCTCTGTATATACACTTTTTTCTCCTTATTCCTGTGTGTTATTACACCTTTCATGTAGCCCTTCCACATTTTTTTTGACCCGGTCACTACGCTAAAGCAGAATGCTTTATCATGTATGGACGTTCATGACTACAACCTTCTTGAAAGCAAATCAGTTCACAAGACTTATTGGTCATAAATATGACTCAGTATCTTCAGAAATCAGAGAACAACATTTTCTGTTTAGGTCTTTACAGTGTGAACATAGCCAGAAAAAATTAAAGATTTAGAAATTTTATGCTACATTTAAATATGTCTCTTTAAATTTGGGCTAGACTGATACTGGATTTAGTTTAAAAAAATCTGATCAATATTACCATATATATACAGAATATGTAGCCTACATAAACACATCTTTGTAGTGATCCCTAAAATTTGGTCATCAAACATTTATGACAAAGATATGTAATAGAATGTGTAATATTTTATAGTTTAACCATAAACATATAAACAAATATAAAATGACAGCAGTGCACTGAAACTTTGAACTTAATAGGGAAGTTAATCATCATAAATAACTATAAATAAAAATACATTTAAAAAAACAAAACATGTATTTATATATGTGTCAGAACATGTTTCCACAAGTTTAAGGGAATGATACAGAAAGTAAATTGGGATGATGTTTACGCTCAGCAGGATGCCAAGAGAACTTACCAATCCTTTATTCAATTGTTCAAGACAGTATTTAATGAGTGCTTTCTGCTTTTAAGCCTCAAAATCAATAAACAACATGGTTTTAATAAACCCTGGTTCACTACTGGAATTTTAAAATCCTCAGTTAAGAAAAACAAAGTTTATTTCTAACCCAACTGCTCAGAACTCTAATACTTATAAAAAAAAATATAGAAACAAGTTTACTCATTTACTTCGAATGGCAAAGAAGAAGTACTATTCTGATAAATTCAAAGAATCTACTAACAACATGAAAAAATACATAGAATATCATTAATGAAGTATTAAACAAGAAAAAGGTCCTTGTGAAATTCCCATCCCAATTTACAGATGGCAAGTCCATATTCTCTAATCTCTCTGACATAGAGAATTAATTTAACAATTTATTTATTTTTTGTTAATGTTGGTAGCTCTTTCGCCATGAAAATTCCACCATCAAATGACTGCTTTACTGATAATATTATTAGTTTCTTCCCTGTATTGCATAATTTCGAACCTCCCACTAATGAAGTGATCGACATTATTGTAAATCTTAACAATTCTGCAGCGGCTCATGATGAAATCAAGGCTGAGCTGCTAAAGGAAGAAGCTCCCTTCATTAGTAAACCCTTAACACATGTCCTTGCTATTTCATTAAAAACTGGGGTAGTCCCTAATGTTTTCAAAGTGGCAAGGGTCTTGCCTCTTTTTAAAGAAGGTGAACCCAGTATTTTTAACAATTATCGGCTGATTTCTATCTTACCGTGTTTCTCCAAAGTCCTGGAAAAGTTAGTATACAAGAGTTATTAAACACCTTAATGGTAATAACATACTGTACAAACACCAATATGGTTTTCGTCAAAAGCACTCAACATTTATGACATTTTCTTGGATCATAGTTAACCATGATATGAATCTTCTGTCAAAACTCCACCCATATGGTGTTCAAGATGTTGTGATCAGACGGTTTAGTGATTACCTTAGTAACAGAGAACAATATGTGTGTTTAAATGGTCATGTATCTAAGAAAGCAAAACTATATTGTAGTGTGCCTCAAGGTTCGATTCTTGGGCCCCTTCTGTTTCTAATTTTCATAAATGATTTTGCTATAATGTCTGAGTCTACTCTGCCCATTCTATTAGCAGATGATATTAATATTGCCATGTCTCAGTCTGACTTTGGCTGTCTAATCAGAAATGCCAATACCACTCTGGAATATGCCTCAAGATGGTCTCAGACGAACAAGCTTTCCTTAAATGTGAACAAATCAAATTTCATACTTTGTAGAAACAAAAATAAAACTTTTCCTGAGCAGGATTCAAAGCTGCAAATTAATAACATTGAAATTAAACAGGTCTCTCGTACACAATTTCTTGGTATATAAGTTGATGAAAGATGTATAGAAACCATATTGAGTATGTATGCAAAACAATTATGAAGTCTTATGGTATTAGAAGAGTCTCTCATTTAGTTAATCAGTCTTGTGTCATGACATTATAGTATAGCTTAATTCCATATTTGACATTGTCTGGGCTACTTCATATTCTTCACACCTTAATCAGATACAGAAAATATTCCTGAGAATGATTTCTAATTCTACCAATCAAGCACCATATGCACCTTTATTTAGCAAATTCAAACTTTTGTCAGTTGTTTTCTATTAATAAGCTGCAAACATGTCAGTTTATGTTTCATTCATTACAAACAAGACAATCCAGGCACTGTTCAAAAGTTCTTTCTGTTATCTTCAGATGTTCACTCCTATGTGACCAGTGAGAGGTTACCTCCAGTCATACATTTTTCATAAAATTTTGTAATAAATTATTATCATTGACGTAATTATGTAGAAGAAAAAATCTGCATTAATTATACATTTCACACTGATATTTTGCAGTGTGACTGTATGTTCCGAACATTAACTTTGACAACACTGCAGCACTATTAATCTGAGGAAAGATAGAATCATAATGTGTGCAACTATCAGACTACTTCCCATACAGCTCTCAACAGTGGTGTTTGTAGTTGAGTAAAAACACACACTCAGCATACAATTTAACAGGAAACAGCATAAGCTGGGAAACGTCTAACTTCTCATAGAAAATGAGAGGAGGAAGGTGGTTGTGTCTCTGAGATGCAATTTCCTGTGAACCCTAAATGGAAATGTAAGAGAAGCTGTCAATGCAATGCAAAGCAATACAGTAGGTTATTCATGCTGTATTGAATTCAAGTATTTCTTATGTTCTCATAGTTTTTATTTTACTTGAGTAATTCAGTTTCATGACATTTTACACTACTTACTGCACTACCATAGTATTGATGTAACAATATGATACAATTTTACATGCCCCAGGCTCCAACCCAGCCCATAGAGGCCTTGACTCATCTTCAGTCTGCCTTTGATGCTTTCCAATTATCACTTCTTAATCACAGGCTAGTGATCCAGTAACCACTTAACCTTAACTTAGATATGCTTCGGGTAATCACTGATGTGAAATGAACTGACAACTGCCCTCAAACCTGATATTCCTTTTGGAGATTTTAAATCTTTTATATCTTATCTTTTATCTAAATGTTTTTATGAATTCCTTGTTTATTGTGTAGTTATGATTTCTATCTAACTGTGTTCTTGTCTTATTTTTTATGTTCTTAGATGTCTACTGCAAAAGAAATCTTAATCAATGACAGATAAAATCAAGATTTAATGCATAGAATTAATTTAACTTTTTAAACTGCATAGACTGCAATAATCTACTTTTATTCTGACAAATTCTTAATAAAACCAAAACCCTGTCTAGTCACAGCTTAAACCAGCTTAACTGTAGGCTAAATAAATACTGTAACTTAACTACAAAAAAGTGTCACCATGAAGTCCCCCATTGGTTTTTAGTGATTTGACCATTACCCTCTTTGATTTTTGGAGCCAGAAGTGACCATATTTGGATGATGGCATGATGCATTTAAAGTCTATGGTGATAATGATACTGCTAATGCTAATGCTATTTTTCGCTAATGAAAAAACAGGCCTAAAACAATACTGTGAAAACTAAACATCCCACGGCATAGTAGTGTCTTGTCAATAATAAGGTAGCCACGCTCTAATACGCTGATGAATTGTCCCTTTTACTTTAAATGGGGCCAAAATTAGCATCATGCTGTATTGAAAAATACTTGAAACTAGCAATTGAGATCATAAACACAATAGGGGAAAGCTTCATGGGGTAATGTATCAATGAGAAGTAGGGTCCTTTTCTAGACTTCTATACAATCCAATGTAGTTGCCCTCTCCTGGCCATTAGAAAGAATGTAGGTTTTAGGCACTTCCTTATTGGCCTCATTTTTCAGACCGGAAGCTACCCGCCCGCTTTAACATCCCCTATTTGGTTGAATAGAGGGAAACTGGGCGGTGTGTCTTTGCATGGGTGGAGCGCACAGTTCAGGAAACATGTAAGAGAAGAGTTGTGAAACATTCCTCGATGTTCTCAGGAGGTTGAGTACCTTTGAACAGGAACCCCGTAACATGAAGTGTACTATCATGTAAGGCAGAGATCACGGCAAAGGTATGTTTATCAACTTTGTTTTTTCTTTACAACACGTCTTCTAAACGTGGCTCTAAAAACTTGTAGATGCAGAGCGAGTCCAAGCTATCAAACATGCAATTATGTTGTCCAAGTGATGCTGCTTTTTATTGCTGTGCTTTCGGGAACATTATGCTGTTATTTGCTTCAAAGTTTCACACAGCATTAGAGCATCGTTAGTCCGCAGACACCAGCCTGTAAAGTGACTCATGAGTCTGGTATAATGTTTGCACTAATGACTGCCACCATATTTCCGTGATGAGTGGGTCACTATTTTGTTGCTAAGGGAGGTAAGCCTTGGCAATTTGTCTAAATACATCCATTTGTTAGTACAGTAGTGGTTGGAAAGTCTGGATCATGTACTCTGTTGTTCCAAATAACCTGAACTCATTGGGTGTAAGATGATGCAGTCAAAAGTGATTGAGGGTAAGCATGAAGTATATTTACTCGTACAACTTAGAAGTACTTCCAATTTAACTTTTTGCTCTGAAGAATAAGATTGAGCCCTCAAAATATATGCTTAACAAATATGAAGTATTAGTAACGTATAGATTGAAATACCCAGCCCTATGTAAATTAAGCATGTGTTTTTTTATAACTCAGAAATGTGTCATTCTGCATAGTTACTTATTAGTTTTACATAATGATATTAGTACTCTTATTTAAGTTAAGGATCAATGTTCTGTTTTGAATTGCAGTTGAAACATTTTTGGGGAAAGTGAGTAGCTAACAAGGATTCAGTCTTTTTAATTCATGTTGGGTATGGTCAACATGTTATGTAGCAACAGATTATTTGAAATCATTTTTGATTAGCCGCAGCATATGTCTCTGTCTTCCTTGATGTTTGTTTGGATGGACTGAGCCATGCAAGTGTTGGAAAACATCTAGCTGAGCAAGGCATGGGAAGTTTGGCTCAGCGGACTCATGTGCTCTGCTACTACTGCGCTGCCATTATTTCTGTCATGTCAAAGCTAAAATCTGACAGAGAAACAGTTCATAATCACATGATCTAACTATGAGATGATGATGCATGTACTTCCTAGTTCCTACTGTCATTTCGTATGTCTTGAACTTGAGGAAGTCTACTCAAGTCAGTGCAGTTTTAGCACTTGCTTTCATATTGTGTTATTAATAGTAATAGTATTAGTAATAGTAAATTAGTCTGTCCTTAGCAGAGCATTTCGCAGTTCTCTCTTTAAATTCCCCTTAAAGCTCAGACCATAAGCAACAGTGTCATGTAATTTCCTCTTCTGTAATATATTGCTTTACTGTTTAGTCTGATGACGTTCAGGAAAGAAGAAAATGTGTCAGTGTCTATTTATTTCAGCACATAGTTTCACTTACAGAAGAAGCTGAATTTCTAGTCTATAAATGTGGATTTATTTGGACATTTTCTAGAAAGGGAGTAATTTTTCATTTTATTTTGGATAAAATGGTAACAGGATGTAAATGTTAGGAGGCACAATGTTGGTAACTAAATAGGGTTATCAGAGAAGGGCAACGTTCTTCTAAAGGGCTCAATCTTCCTTCCTCCCATGCATGTTGCACAGTCTGATACTGGAAGAGTGCGTCACTCAACCCACTGCCTCTATATTTAGAGGTACAATCTGTGCTTCCCCTGATGGGTGGAGTACTCTATAAAAATAAATGGATTATTTGTATACAGTATTTAACATGATTTTCATACTTTTAGTTTAGTACACCAATGCTCATTTTTGTTTTGAATCCAATTTTCTTCTTAATTAAATGACTATTTCTATTTTTTGTTTCAGGATTTGAGCTGGACGTCTGCAAGGAGCTTAAATGTGAATGGTAGAAACTAGCCGAAGATGCAGGGGGCCATCGCACGAGTCTGTATGGTGGTGGCGGCTGCCATATTAAACCATCCCTTGCTCTTTCCTCAAGAGAACACCACACTTCCAGAACAGGATGAGGAGCTGATAGCTCGAATGCGTGAACATGAAGAGAGGCTGGAAATGGAGCAGGCCAAGCTGGAGAAGGAGCTTTCACAGCTCGACTCGAAGCAAGAAGAAACCAGGTCAGAAGAAGGTTATGGTTGGTACTTCTGGAGCGCTCTGTCCTTCGTCATATTCTTTACTATTGAGATGTGCAGGGCGGACTCTGCTGACACAGAAATACGGCCAGTCGACGAAGAAGATGTGTTTTCAGAGAGTGAATCCGTCAGCCCAAGCACAATGGTACTAGACAAGGATATCCTGAGCAACTTCTGTGACAGATCCACCTACACTTCAGCCCATGAAAACTGGAGGATCAGGGAGTTTGTTGAAGGTTTTGCTGATGACTTGCTGGAATCACTCAGGAGCGTTTGTGACAGGGAGGCTGACATGGAAGTTGGGGACTTTGTCGGGATTGGAAGCATGTTTGAGTCTTGGAAGGTGTGCAAGCCTCTGATGTGCGACCTCATAGTGCCTTTCTCACCTCCGGACCCATTCTCCTTCCAATTCAATCTGTGGTGCAGTCCGTCCAGTGACATTCCTCCAGACATGCAGGGCTCTGGCATGATAAAGGTGACCAGGTTTGGGGAGAATGAAGGTGGCTGTCTCTGTGGCTCTGCTAACCTTGGAGAGGACATGCTTTGTCTTTTGCATAGTAGAAATGATGCACTCATAGTTGACCGCACTCCTGATGAACTGCTGTGCTCCAAGAACACACCTTACTTAGCCAAAGATCAAGTCATGAAGTGGTTTCAGATCTCTGTGACCAAAGCGTGGGGACGCATTTCTCACAAATATGACTTCGAGGTCACTTTTCGCAACCTGGATGCTGCCGGTGCTTTGAAGATCAGATTCCGTTCAGGGAAAGTCATTGTGATGAACATCATACCCGTTGTTCAGCTTGAAGATACAGATGCTTATTTTGTCTCACACTTTCCATCAGATTGTGACAGCTCTCCAGACCCATACTGGCCCCTCTCTTTTGCTGTCTATGAAAGGAATTTGCTTAAACATTTTACTAAACGCCTACCACAAAATTCCTGTCATTTGCACTGCCTTCAGATTGTTTCTTTCCTGCACAGAAAGCAGACAGGGCTCACAGGAAAAAGTGCTCTGACTAACTACCACTTCAAGACTGCTTTGTTGCACTTGTTGCTGAGTAAAAGGCCCTCATTGTGGGGCATTGACAATGTTGAGCACAGGCTTCGGGATGTGCTCAACTTCATACAGAGGAGCCTGCAGGAGAAGAGACTGCATCACATTCTGATTGGGAACAGGAAAGTGCCTGATGTGCTCCAGGTTCCTGAGATTGTCTGCAAAGCAATGCCCATCAACCTGTTCAGGTCACTGGTGTTGCAAAGGGAACTTTATGCAGCAACAGCCAGACACTTCCAGGAGATGTTGAGGAATTCAACTGTGCTCCTACAAGAGTACACATCCCTCTTATCAAATGGAGGTGTACACCACAGTCTAGATGAAAGTGTATAAGCATTGGCCACATTTACTTATTTATAGCACTAGCAGTTCTATATATATTTTGTTACTAGAAATAATGTTACTGATGGCAGTTATCTGAATATGTAGTGATTTGCTGTAGCTGCTTTCTTAACGCAAAAAATTTAACAGTGTATTATTACATACATTATATCGGTTCAGTATTTCAGACTTAATATTATAATAATAATAATAATAATAATAATATGGGCTCTGCTTTGTAAAATCTAGTGTCAAAACTGTTTATATCTTACAAGACTTGTAAGGTGTATTGTATGCCTGTGAATGGATATTTTTCAAAAAATAATTTTGAAGGACTATTTCTGAATCTTATAAGCCTTGCTGCTTGTTTTAGAAGCATAACCTGAAAGGAGCACTTAAAATCTCGAAGAAGTAACAATAAGTATTGTATGGATTTTAAAAATACCTCTCATATTATGCCAGTATCACTTACCAAACAGTATCACACGTTGTTTGCATTTGTACTGTTGCAAATCTGATGGCAGCTATTACACAATTCTCTCTTTTTTTTATTGCTCATTAAAAAGCACATTTATTTGACCTATTAGATTTCTGCAATGTTGATGTCAACTTTTTGGCACTTTTGACTTACAGTTAATGAAATGGGACCAATGTATAGCCTAGAGGGAAAACATAATGAAGTTGTGTGTGTTGTAACAGACAGAAAACCTCAACGTCATTTCACCTACAATTTTTATTAGGAAAAGTGAACATCTTTGAAAACACCTTTTATACATGTATACAAAATACAGTTAAGGTGCCTCATTCCCATTATGTCAATTTCATGTCTTCCCTCAATAAGTGCTGAATGTCCAATAAAAACAGATTTATTTGTTAGCTTTGTCTCTGGAATGTTTTTACTCCCCATGGTTTTTACTGAAGTAAAATTTCCTGTTACATCTAAGTTTGAAAAATAGACTTAAATCCAAAATAATGATGACCAAGAACACGAGTATAAACAAAATGCTGGACGGTTACTGGTGTTGGCCTTTGTTCTCTACAGGCCGTAGTCAAAATTGGGTTTCCCATCAACGTAATTCTTGTAGTAGGCCTTGTGGGTGTCCATGCTGTGCATGGTGATTTTGACAGCAGGGTCCTCTAACATGCGCTCTGACCACTTCTTCAGCTCCGGTGTGTGATCTAGGCAGCTGAAAAATAAATTATTGACTCAGCATTAAGGCTGTACAGTCAATCATCAAGAAATCTGAAATGTCAGATGTCATGAAGGAGAGATGATAATCATTTGTATCCCAATGTTCTCTTTATTGTATTTACTTTTGTACTGTACCTAACATCAACACCACACTTTTTGCTCCTCATAAAAAGGTGATGCTGACTGTCTTAAAAGGCTTCCATAAATAAATGTGTTTATTTATAAAAGGTCCTCAGAGATTACTTACTGTTTCACTTCAAAGATCTCCAGTCTCTCAAACCATGGCCACATCATGTAATCAATCATTGTGATAGAGTCACCACCAAAGAACTTGGTCTTCTTATTAACCAGGTCCTGAAACATAATCAACATAATCACTGTCACCCATCTTTTATAAAATATATTGTCACACTGCAAAGTAATCACACACTTTCATTAAAGAAAAGATACATGGATGACAATCTCACAAATAAAGTAACTTCACTCATTATCTTTGAGGACTTACTACAGTTCATACAGTTGCACCCAAAGTAATTCGAAAGAACAGATTTAACAATCAACAAAACGACACATCTGGTGAATTTGTCAAGAAACCAGAGCACTCAAATTAATCTCAATTTAGCAACTTGCCTCATTTAATTTGGTAAACTTCTCTTTCAGTTCAGTCTCCAGTCCTGAAACATCCTCACCATTCTTTCTGCCTGTCGGGATCTTGTAGAAGTATGGCATTATCTGTCAAAAACAGCAATTCAAATGATTTTTTAAAGATGGTTCTAGACTTAACAAGATCAAATCCCATGATTTGTATTAAAGTTTTCATGTAAGATACCTTGGAATATTGCTCCAGCATCATCTTCTGTTGAGCTTTACCAAACGGGTTGGAAGGCAGCAGCCTCTTCTCAGGGTAGACCTCATCCAGGTATTCACATGTGATAGGAGATTCATATACCACCTCACCAGCAGGTGTCTCCAGTGTTGGGACAGTACCAAGGGGATTCTTCTTAAGGAACCAGTCAGGCTTGTCCATCAGGTTAATATTGATGGTGTCATACCTGATAAGAATCGAAGCACACTTTAAGGAATTTCACGATTCAGTGTGGGTAATGGTTAAGCATAAAATAATGAAGAATCAGGAAACTTTACTTGATCCCTTTGGCATTCAGCACCAGTCTGGCCCTCTGCGCAAAGGGGCAGAACCTCATGCTGTACAGTCTGATGCGGCCTTCGGGCACTGGATCAGGTGCAACACTTCCTGGAATTTTTTTGCAATTTCCAGATTGTTACACAGTGCAACAGGGAGAGCATGTTGATTTATATTTAAATACTAAAACATTTGGTTGATGGTTTACATTTACCCCTTTTACAGCATCAATGTGGCTTTACTTACTGACTTTTTAAATTATTTTCAGCTATTGTGTTTCACAGATAAAATCACAACCAATACACACAAATTGAATTTGCTTGCTTTACTTCTTTACCTCAAGTTTTTATTAATTTTAAGTTTTCTAATTAAAACAGCAAATGAAAGAAAGGACTTTACTAAACTACTATAGTAGTAAATATTAGAAATGCAGGACATTTCCTTTAAATTTTTATGGTTACATTTTAATAGTATAATTGTGAATTGTGAAGAATCCCAGCTGAGAGTCACATGAGAGAAACCATGTCTTCTTTTTAAATAAGTAACCAGTAAATTTGCAACACTTTATAAGAGAACAGATCATATAGCCTACAGCAACAGTCAAACACTTGGGCACACTTTCCTATACACTTGAATCATGACTTGAATAAGCAAAAAAATTAGGAAAAAATAAGGAACATGAAAAGGAAACTAGGGCTTTGTTCTTCTTGTTACTATTATTATTATTTTTATTAGTCTGAATAGTAGTATCTTCAGTCTTCGACGTTTTTGGTCCCTATTACGGTAATTAAACCATAGACTGTATAAAAGAAAATGAATTAAACAAAAAGACTCCAAACTGGGGCTGGCTGCACCGCAGTCTTTCTAACTAAAACAGACTGATGTAAATACTTTTCCAGAGTATTTGCCGGTTGTCTTACCTTTGGTGAAACACTTTTCAGTAGTCATGTTTACAATGAGGGTTGAAATCCGTATAAAAGTGGAGCTCTGACAACAAAAATGCCAGGTAGCTGTTTATGTACTACACTTGCGGGTTGGGCGTGTCAGGGAGCTCAACAGTCAAACGTTTGGGCACACCTAGAGTGCCTATAGAGAGACTCTATAGGCACACCTTCCTATTCACTTGAATCATGACTTGAATGAGCAAAAAAAAAGTCTGGGTCATAATGACTTGCATAATTTTCTTTTCATGACATTGACAGACACCTGACGTTAATGCGGCATTAGAACAACGTTGTACTCCAACGTTGGATTGCCATTGGATTATGATATGGATTTGAAAATTGGGTTTACGTTAAAACCTAAACAAGTAAACCTAAACAGGTGAGGTTGACTAGACGTTGGATATTGATTGCTTACCAACACAACTTAAAACCAACTAAATATCAACGTAAAGTCAACGTTATATTTTTATGTGAAACTGACGTCAGCTTTAGACGTTGTCTCAATGTTGGCTTTTAGTTGTCTGACGTTGCAACCGATATCCAACCAAGGACCAACGTTAATACAACATCCTGTGTCAGCTGGGAAAGGGGCTTCCATAACATTGAAAAAATAAGGAACATGAAAAGGAAACTAGGGCTTTGTTCTTCTTGTTACTATTATTATTTTTATTAGTCTGAATAGTAGCATCTTCAGTCTTCAACGTTTTTGGTCCCTATTACCATAATTAAACCATAGACTGTATAAAAGAAAATGAATTAAACAAAAAGACTCCAAACTGGGGCTGGCTGCACCGCAGTCTTTCTAACTAAAACAAACTGATGTAAATACTTTTCCAGAGTAATCGCCGGTTGTCTTACCTTTGGCGAAACACTTTTCAGTAGTCATGTTTACAATGAGGGTTGAAATCTGTATAAAAGTGGAGCTCTGACAACAAAAATGCCAGGTATGTACTACACTTCTAGATGGGGCGTGTCAAGAAGCTCAACAGTCAAACGTTTGGGCACACCTTCCTATTCACTTGAATCATGACTTGAATAAGCAAAAAACAAAAAAGTCTGGGTCATAATGACTTGCATCATTTTCTTTTCATGACATTGACGGAAAGGGGCTTCCATAACATTGAAAAAATAAGGAACATGAAAAGGAAACTAGGGTTTTGTTCTTCTTGTTACTATTATTATTTTTATTAGTCTGAATAGTAGCATCTTCAGACTTTGACGTTTTTGGTCGCTATTACCGTAATTAAACCATAGACTGTATAAAAGAAAATGAATTAAACAAAAAGACTCCGAACTGGGGCTGGCTGCACTGCAGTCTTTCTTTCTTTTTTTTTTTTTTTTTAAACATATGTTTATTGATTTTTAATTCAAGGTGAACATGTACACATAAAACACATTGTGAACAAATAATCCCACCCTCCCACCCACCCAGCATCTCGTCTCTCAGTAGTTACAAGAAATACAACTACATCATTATATAAATCTCAGTACATAGTGCAGTTATCTGAAAATAAAATGAAGACAACAAATGTTCAGATTTCCAGTCAGTACATATCAAGACATACAGTCAGAGTAGAGCAAGGCATACAGGTAAAGTTATTAAAATGCAGGATTAATGAAGTTTTCAGATGAATTGAATGTGCTCATATATAAAGTGTTAGGAGGGAGGTTAAGAGTGAAGGGCATGTTGCAGATCAGTGTTTTCCAGGAAATTTAAGAAGTGGCTCCAGATCTCATAAAATTCCCCCAGCCTGTTTCTAAGACTATAAGTTAGTTTCTCTAAAGCAAGACAGGATGATAGTTCCTTAAGCCAATGGCTAATGTTGGGACATGACACATTTTTCCAGTACATGGCAATCAGACATTTCGTGTGGATGAGACAGATATTAATCAATGTGATTTCATGTTTTTTTAAAGTAAGATTTATGGGATACAGGCCCAATATACAAATTCTGGGACAGAGGGGAATGGGTTTGGAGGTGATTTGAGAAATTATGTTAATAACGTCCTTCCAAAACTTTTGTATCTCCTCACACTCCCAAATACAATGAAAGAGGGTGCCTTTGTGAGTCTGACATTTCACACAAATATCTGGAACATTTGGATTGAATTTATTTACCTTTTATGGGGTGATGTACGTTCTCATGATCCAGTTATACTATACTAATTTAAGTCTAGTATTTATTGAAATATTATGGGCCTCGGAGCACACCTGGCTCCATTCACAGTCAAGAACACACTCACCCAAATCTTCACTCCAGGACTTCCTTTTTGAGTCAGAGGACTCTGTGAAATATGATGAAAATATATTGCAAAGAGAAGAGATCTGGCCCTTGCTATGTTGGTGTTGAACTACAAACTGTTCTAATATTGTTAAAGGGGGGCAGATAGATGAATTCTTAAATTTGCAGATAATAAAGCTTCGCAGCTGTAGGTATTTGAAAAAGTGGGTCTGTGGAATATTAAATTTGTCTTTGAGTTCATTAAAGGGCATCAGTGTATCACTGTCATAGAGGTCCATGATCCTCTTGATACCTTTCTGTGACCACTGTTTGAATTCTAAATCATTTTTACCAGGTCTGAACTCAGCATTTCCCCAGATAGGTGAGAAGCAGGACAGATTAGGAACATCGCCTATAACACTATGCACCTTATGCCATATCAACAAGGTATTTCTGACAAATGGATTCAGAGTGTTTTCCTTCAAATTCTTAACAGAGTCAGAGTATAAGTATGAGTCTAATCCTAGCCCTTTTGTGGACAATGCCTCCATCCCTACCCAGGGTAACTGAGGTTGGGGAGAGAACCACAAGCTGGCAGCTCTTAATTGAGCTGCCCAATAGTACCACACAAGATTTGTTACCTTCAGGCCCCCTCTGTCAAATGGAAGGTATAATAGTGTAAGACGGAGCCTTGGGCGCATAGTCTTCCATATGAATTTGGTGAATGCTGTCTTCATATCTCGAAAGAATTTAGGTGGAGGAGAAAGCGGGATAGACTGGAAAAGATATAAAAATTTAGGGAGAACATTCATTTTCAAAACATTTATACGTCCTATCACAGACAGGGGGAGTGAGACCCATCTGCTTAGAGATTCCTTCACTTTTACAATAACTGGATCATAATTGGCAGGTATTAGTGACTTCAGGTTTGGAGTAATAAAAATACCAAGATATTTAAAACCTTTGGAAGCATTCACAAAAGGATGCTGGATCTCAGGTTGGATCCTTTCCTGTTCATTAAGAAAAAGAATAGAGGATTTGGACTTATTAACTCTATAACCCGAGAATTTCCCAAACCTGTCAATTACGTCAGTAAGGGCTGATAATGACTGCTCCAGCTTTGTCATAAAAATTAATGTATCATCTGCAAATAAGGCTATGCGGTGCTCTACATCTGCAATTGGAATTCCTCTAATAACAGGGTGATTTCTGATGGAAATGGCAAAGGGTTCAAGTGCCAAAACAAAAAGCAGGGGGGACTAGGGGCACCCCTGACGGGTTCCACGATGTAGGGTGAAGGGTTTAGAAATAACATTATTAGTCAGTATCTCTGCGCTTGGTCCAGAATACAAAAGTCTGACCCACTGCCTAAAATAATCACCAAAACCGAAGCGGGGAAGTACATCAAATAGATATGGCCATTCAACTCTGTCGAAAGCCTTTTCGGCATCTAAGGACAGAATGCAAGAATCCAGTGTTTCTCCTTTTTCATAAATTATATTTAATACTCTCCTAATATTATAGTATGCCTGACGATTCTTAATAAATCCATTCTGATCACTGCCTATTATAGATGGAAGGCATTTCTCTACTCGTAAAGCTAATAATTTAGCTATTATTTTCGTATCTGAATTTAAAAGAGAAATCGGTCTATAGGATTCACATTTTGTAGGTGGTTTATCTGGTTTTAATATCAAAGTAATTGGGGTTGACCATAGGTCAGCGGGTAGAGCACCCCCCCATGTGTTGAGGCTATAGTCCTCGTTGCAGGTGATCCCGGTTCGAATCCTGAGTCGAGCGGTCTTGTCCTGCGGGTCATTCCCCCTCTCTCTGCCTCCTGTTTCCTGTCTATCTCCACTGTCCTGTACATTAAAGGCAAAAAGCCCAAAAAAATATATCAAAGTAATTAATGCATTTCTCAGAGAGGGGGGCAGACAACCATTACAAAAAGACTCTTCATACATATTTTTCAGTGGGCTTATCAATTTATCTTTGAATAATTTATAGATATCGATTGGAAGACCGTCGGGACCTGCTGCCTTCCCTCCTTTCATATGCATCATAGCTTCAGAGATTTCCTGGGCTGTAAGTGTACGGTCCAACCAGGATTTATCATCCTCAGATAGGGTGGGAATTGGAAGTTGATCAAGGAAGAGAGATTGATCCTGATCCGATTCTGATGATGCTGAATCATATAAAGTTTGATAATAAGCAGCAAAAGCATTGTTAATCAATAGGGGGTCAACAATAACTGTCATCTGAGATTTTAATAATATTGATGGCTCTTTCAGTTTCTAACTTCTTTATTTGCCAAGCTAACAACTTCCCACTTTTCTCCCCCTGTTCATAAAATGTTTGTTTTAGTTTAAATAAGCTGTTTTCTGCTTTAGCAGCTGAAAGTGCATTGTATTTGGCCCTGAGAGTTAATAATTCTTGTAAGTGAGCTTCCGAGTTGTAAACCTCCCTCTCAAGTTGTTTAATTGTCTTATCAAGGTTAACATTTCTAAATTTGTTTTATTGGTAATTGAGCTGGTGTAGCTAATTATTTGTCCACGGATAAAGGCCTTAAATGCCTCCCACCTTATTGAGGCCGATGTCTCTTCCTTATTCACAAAGAAAAACACGTCTATTTGTTCTCCCACATATTTCAGGAATTTTGGGTCATTTAACCATTTAGGCTGGAGTCGCCATCTTCGGCTACCCTGTGCCAGATCTTTATCATTATATAATATGGAGACTGGACCATGGTCAGAGACAGTAATGGATTCATAGATACAATTTGTTACTCTGGGGAAAAGGTTGTTGGACAACAAAAAGTAATCTATTCGGGAGTGGCCCTTAGAAACATTTGAATAACATGAGTATTCTCTATTATTGGGGAATAATATCCTCCAGGGGTCACATAAATTTAGTTCTTCAATGAAATACTGTAAGATTTTTCACCGCAGTCTTTCTAACTAAAACAGACTGATGTAAATACTTTTTCAGAGTAATCGCCGGTTGTCTTACTTTTGGCGAAACACTTTTCAGTAGTCATGTTTACAATGAGGGTTGAAATCCATATAAAAGTGGAGCTCTGACAACAAAAATGCCAGGTAGCTGTTTATGTACTACACTTGCGGGTTGGGCGTGTCAGGAAGATCAACAGTCAAATGTTTGGGCATAGAGTGCCTATAGAGAGACTAGACGTCTCTCTATAGGCTCATTCAAGTCACTTGAATCATGACTTGAATGAGTCATTATTTTACTATTATTATTTTCTATTATTATTTTTATTAGTCTGAATAGTAGCATCTTCAGTCTTCGACGTTTTTGGTCCCTATTACCATAATTAAACCATAGACTGTATAAAAGAAAATTAAAATTAAAATGAATTAAATGCTGAGCTACTCTGTACACAACCACAAGCTGGGCGAGAGGTTATTTCACTGGTGTTCAACCCTCTGAATTGGCTCCAGCTTTGTGCTTTGGGCACTTCATCGCTCACTGTGTGGACCATTGAGAAGAGTGCCAGCTTTCACCTCCTAAAACCAAGGTGTATCAGACCCAGCCTAGAAATAATGTTACTGATGGCAGTTATCTGAATATGTAGTGATTTGCTGTAGCTGCTTTCTTAACGCAAACAATTTACCAGTGTATTAAAAATATCCAGTAATTACATACATTATATCGGTTCAGTATTTCAGACTTAATATAATAATAATAATAATAATAATAATAATATGGGCTCTGCTTTGTAAAATCTAGTGTCAAAACTGTTTATATCTTACAAGACTTGTAAGGTGTATTGTATGCCTGTGAATGGATATTTTTCAAAAAATAATTTTGAAGGACTATTTCTGAATCTTATAAGCCTTGCTGCTTGTTTTAGAAGCATAACCTGAAAGGAGCACTTCAAATCTCGAAGAAGTAGCAATAAGTATTGTACGGATTTTAAAAATACCTCTCATATTATGCCAGTATCACTTACCAAACAGTATCACACGTTTGCATTTGTACTGTTGCAAATCTGATCGCAGCTATTACACAATTCTCTCTTTTTTTTATTGCTCATTAAAAAGCACATTTATTTGACCTATTAGATTTCCGCAATGTTGATGTCAACTTTTTGGCACTTTTGACTTACAGTTAATGAAATAGGACCAATGTATAGCCTAGAGGGAAAACATAATGAAGTTGTGTGTGTTGTAACAGACAGAAAACCTCAACGTCATTTCACCTACAATTTTTATTAGGAAAAGTGAACATCTTTGAAAACACCTTTTATACATGTATACAAAATACAGTTAAGGTGCCTCATTCCCATTATGTCAATTTCATGTCTTCCCTCAATAAGTGCTGAATGTCCAATAAAAACAGATTTCTTTGTTAGCTTTGTCTCTGGAATGTTTTTACTCCCCATGGTTTTTACTGAAGTAAAATTTCCTGTTACATCTAAGTTTGAAAAATAGACTTAAATCCAGAATAATGATGACCAAGAACACGAGTATAAACAAAACGCTGGACGGTTACAGGTGTTGGCCTATGTTCTCTACAGGCCGTAGTCAAAGTTGGGTTTCCCATCAACGTAAGTCTTGTAGAAGGCCTTGTAGGTGTCCATGCTGTGCATGGTGATTTTGACAGCAGGGTCCTCTAACATGCGCTCTGACCACTTCTTCAGCTCCGGTGTGTGATCTAGGCAGCTGAAAAATAAATTATTGACTCAGCATGAAGGTTGTACAGTCAATCATCAAGAAATCTGAAATGTCAGATGTCATGAAGGAGAGATGATAATCATTTGTATCCCAATGTTCTCTTTATTGTATTTACTTTTGTACTGTACCTAACATCAACACCACACTTTTCGCTCCTCATAAAAAGGTGATGCTGACTGTCTTAAAAGGCTTCCATAGATAAATGTGTTTATTTATAAAAGGTCCTCAGAGATTACTTACTGTTTCAGTTCAAAGATCTCCAGTCTCTCAAACCATGGCCACATCATGTAATCAATCATTGTGATAGAGTCACCACCAAAGAACTTGGTCTTCTTATTAACCAGGTCCTGAAACATAATCAACATAATCACTGTCACTCATCTTTTATAAAATATATTGTCACACTGCAAAGTAATCACACACTTTCATTAAAGAAAAGATACATGGATGACAATCTCACAAATAAAGTAACTTCACTCATTATCTTTGAGGACTTACTACAGTTCATACAGTTGCACCCAAAGTAATTCGAAAGAACAGATTTAACAATCAACAAAACGACACATCTGGTGAATGTGTCAAGAAACCAGAGCACTCAAATTAATCTCAATTTAGCAACTTACCTCATTTAATTTGGTAAACTTCTCTTTCAGTTCAGCCTCCAGTCCTGAAACATCCTCACCATTCTTTCTGCCTGTCGGGATCTTGTAGAAGTATGGCGTTATCTGTCAAAAACAGCAATTCAAATGATTCTTTAATGATGGTTCTAGACTTTACAAGATCAAATCCTATGATTTGTATTAAAGTTTTCATGCAAGATACCTTGGAATATTGCTCCAGCATCATCTTCTGTTGAGCTTTACCAAACGGGTTGGAAGGCAGCAGCCTCTTCTCAGGGTAGACCTCATCCAGGTATTCACATGTGATAGGAGATTCATATACCACCTCACCAGCAGGTGTCTCCAGTGTTGGGACAAGACCAAGGGGATTCTTCTCAAGGAACCAGTCAGGCTTGTCCCTCAGGTTAATGTTGATGGTGTCATACCTGATAAGAATCGAAGCACACTTTAAGGAATTTCACGATTCAGTGTGGGTAATGGTTAAGCATAAAATAATGAAGAATCAGGAAACTTTACTTGATCCCTTTGGCATTCAGCACCAGTCTGGCCCTCTGCGCAAAGGGGCAGAACCTCATGCTGTACAGTCTGATGCGGCCTTCGGGCACTGGATCAGGTGCAACACTTCCTGGAATTTTTTTGCAATTTCCAGATTGTTAAACAGTGCAACAGGGAGAGCATGCTGATTTATATTTAAATACTAAAACATTTGGTTGCTGGTTTACATTTACCCCTTTTACAGCATCAATGTGGCTTTACTTACTGACTTTTTAAATTATTTTCAGCTATTGTGTTTCACAGATAAAATCACAAATTGAATTTGCTTGCTTTACTTCTTTACCTCAAGTTTTTATTAATTTTAAGTTTTCTAATTAAAACAGCAAATGAAAGAAAGGACTTTACTAAACTACTATAGTAGTAAATATTAGAAATGCAGGACATTTCCTTTAAATTTGTATGGTTACATTTTAATAGTATAATTGTGAATTGTGAAGAATCCCAGCTGAGAGTCACATGAGAGAAACCACGTGTTCTTTTTAAATAAGTAACCAGTAAATTTGCAACACTTTATAAGAGAACAGATCATATAGCCTACAGCAACAGTCAAACACTTGGGCACACTTTCCTATACACTTGAATGAGCAAAAAAAAAAAAAAAGTCTGGTTCATAATGACTTGCATCATTTTCTTTTCATGACATTAACGGAAAGGGGCTTCCATAACATTGAAAAAATAAGGAACATGAAAAGGAAACTAGGGCTTTGTTCTTCTTGTTACTATTATTATTTTTATTAGTCTGAATAGTAATATCTTCAGTCTTCGACGTTTTTGGTCGCTATTACCGTAATTAAACCATAGACTGTATAAAAGAAAATGAATTAAACAAAGACTCCAAACTGGGGCTGGCTGCACCGCAGTCTTTCTAACTAAAACAGACTGATGTAAATACTTTTCCAGAGTATTTGCCGGTTGTCTTACCTTTGGCGAAACACTTTTCAGTAGTCATGTTTACAATGAGGGTTGAAATCCGTATAAAAGTGGAGCTCTGACAACAAACATGCCAGGTAGCTGTTTATGTACTACACTTCCGGGTTGGGCGTGTCAGGAAGCTCAACGGTCAAACGTTTGGGCACACCTTCCTATTCACTTGAATCATGACTTGAATAAGCAAAAAAAAAAGTCTGGGTCATAATGACTTGCACCATTTTCTTTTCATGACATTGACGGAAAGGGGCTTCCATAACATTGAAAAAATAAGGAACATGAAAAGGAAACTAGGGCTTTGTTCTTCTTGTTACTATTATTATTTTTATTAGTCTGAATAGTAACATCTTCAGTCTTCGACGTTTTTGGTCGCTATTACCGTAATTAAACAAAAAGACTCCGAACTGGGGCTGGCTGCACCGCAGTCTTTCTAACAAAAACAGACTGATGTAAATACTTTTCCAGAGTATTTGCCGGTTGTCTTACCTTTGGCGAGACACTTTTCAGTAGTCATGTTTACAATGAGGGTTGAAATCCGTATAAAAGTGGAGCTCTGACAACAGAAATGGCAGGTAGCTGTTTATGTACTACACTTCCGGGTTGGGCGTGTCAGGGAGCTTTTTTGTGTTAAAAAAAACTTTATTGAAAACAGTCGACTTCAGACAACAGTAACATACATACAATATAAACATGTCTAATAGACAAAAGAGGAAACAAATTACCACCAAACAAAATAAACCTTAAAGACTGCTTGACCACATTCCTCAATAACAATCCTGGTCATTTTAAGCATCTTTATTCTACCATAGCCTATATCCTTGAACCATCTACCCCAACTGAGGATAGAAGAGCAATGTAACAGTTTAATAGACTTTTTCAGAGCCAAGATCAACATCTGCTCTCTGATGTCCAGCTCTGATGTCTACCTCCCTGTTGTCCTCGACATTGTTCGGGAGCTAGCATCAGGCAGTGCCATATTAGATGAAACCCTGCACTTGTGCCCTGGATCCCATTCCCACAGCTCTACTAAAATCATAAATCCCTATTCTCAGCCCTGTGATCATCTAAATTATGTTATTTATGGATTGCATTATTGTTCAAATTATTATTATCATTCTTCTTCTTCTTCTTCTTCTTATTATTATTATTACCGTTATTGTTGTTATTATTCTTTCATGCCATCAGCCACCAGACTGTACAATACCACAGCTCCTAGTCCACTGACCAGTAGTAGGACTAGAATTAAGACTCAAACCATACACCACTCACTCTGTACAACAGTATGCACGAGTGTATTTACTTAACCTACTTTACCTTAATATATAAATCCCAGTATTGTACATGTATATATCTCATATTTTATACACATTGCACATTTATTTATTTCCAGTTTACTGTATAAAGTATTTTATTTTATCTTATTTTTGTCTTATTTATTGTTGATTCTATTTTTAGTCCACTTTCACTGCTACTTTTTCCCAACTGTCAATTTGAATTTCTTCTAAGGGGGGTCAAGATAGACAGAACAACTAGGGCTCTATATGTATAGATATCACCACATTTTAATAAACATACATGTATAAAAATGAACAGATCAGTCGATATAAAAAGTAGTTTTATTATACATCATATAAACAACGTAATCGTTTGGATTATTATAATCTACATTACAAACTGAATAACATAACTTCCTGCATCTCTTTGTCAATCAGAACGGTAAACCAATGACATTAAGAGGGGGGCGGGTCTTAGGTCTTTTTGGTTGCCAGGTGAACGCAACAACTCGCCTGTTCGTCTGCCTGCTAATAAAACAGTTTAATGTAGTTGTGAGTAGCTATATTTATCTTAAAATGGATGAAATTGGGAGTTTAGAAATAAGGTACGTCGTCGGTGTAACTGAACCTATTTTCTATTTTATTTAAAGCACAATTTATAATGCATCATTATGTACCATTTGTTATCACTGTGCCCAAAGCAGTAAACGTTAATATCTGGCTGTGTTAACCTTTACGTTACTCCCTCCAGGTGGATTCAAGGCTTTACAAACAAGAACATCGAGTTTGTCGACGATAAAACAATATTTTACACATGTGGGAGTCACATCTGTTTCTTGAACCTGGAAACAAAAACGCAAAGTGTACTTCAAAGTCCTGGCAGAGGTGTCGGTGCCTTAACAACAAACAGCCACAGTGGGATTTTTGCTTTCTCTGAGCAAAAGCTTTCCCCTTCTATATTTGTGTACATTTTCCCTGAGCTTCAATTGAAAAACGAGCTAAAAGGTAACCCAAGTGAGGCAATATTTTCTTCCAGCTCATATAAAACGTTACTAGCTATAACTGTTAACCCTTACACACTGTTCATAATCTGACTCATAATTGGTTTCTACACCAATTCACATTAATACATTTCCCATCAGTCTTGAATAAATATTTGATTAATCTGTTTGATTAATCTTATAGGGAAAAAAGACATTCACAATCAATATTTTGTGGTCCAGGACATCATTTTATGTTTGAATGCTGATTTTTGAATTTTTTTAGTAAACACATGTCAAACTTGTACATTCGCATACAAAAAAGTGTATCAGCTGCACGAAAAAAGATGCATTTTATCTCAATTTTTGTATGCTGTAACATTAGGGTTACCCACAGCATACAAAGATAAGATAAAAAGTATTTTATTGTGTTTTGGCACTCTCAAATGTACAAATTGGTCAAATTTGACTCTGAGCAGTATGTAAGGGTTAAAATAATCAATTTAAGGTGGGATATTGCTGTAAATGTACTCCAAAATGTATCTTGTTATCCTCTTATCCACTAATATATCTCTAGGAACTGCACAACTGGACTACACATCCCTGACATTAAGTGATGGTGGTTCTTATTTGGGCTGCTGTTCCTCTCTTCCAGACTACACAATAACAGTGTGGTAAGCCATTGAAAGAAACACATTTTTTTATATTGTGTTACATATTCTCAGTTATGTTTATGTGTGCTGAGAAGCTCTGTTACTGTGATTGTGACTTGTGTTATGCAGGAACTGGGAAAATGCTGAGCTACTCTGTACACAACCACAAGCTGGGCGAGAGGTCATTTCACTGGTGTTCAACCCTCTGAATTGGCTCCAGCTTTGTGCTTTGGGCACTTCATCGCTCACTGTGTGGAACATTGAGAAGAGTGCCAGCTTTCACCTCCTAAAACCAAGGTGAATCAGACCCAGCTGTACAAGCATGTAGTTGAAATCCATCTTAATATGTGGGCATAACATTTTTGCAATTATCTTGTTCAACATGTACATTAAACTGCATCACTAGTATTTTGTCTTTATGTTCAGTTGGCAGCGGGTGAAACAGGGACTTATAAAAACACATGTGGAACATACTGTAGATACTAAGACTGTGGCATTTCGAAATACGTTAATCAGTATTTACTAACAGAAAGTGTTCACAATCAAACACTGGTATGTCTAAAATGTATATGATTCAAACAGTATTCTGTGCATTTCAGTGTGATAGACCTTCCAGCAACTGATGGTTCCTTGGTTGAGAAATTGTGGCCCACCTCTCATACAGCCAGCGAGCAATTCACCTATTTTGGTCCAGAGATGCCCCCATCAGCCATCATAGGACTCAGGGGAGACAAGGCAGAAAGCATTGTGGTATTGTCCCATTGTCACCTATGCACTAGTACTTTAGAAAATAAACACACCTCCATCTTTTAATGTGCTTTTTGGTGATATATCTGTAATAGATCTTTGTATCCATTTGTGGGAAGACAATTAGGTTTTCAAAACAACCTGTAAACTGTTACTCAACTCCATGTGTTTACACAGACTAAACTCTGCACCAAAGCCAGATTAACTCCTACTGCCATCTGCTGGACTGCCACATCAGAGCTTTATGTGGGCTGTGAGGAAGGCTTTCTGCTGCTTGTTGACCCAGAGAAGCTCTCCATCTCCGTCCTCTTCAACCCCACAAGTAAACACTGTGATGTGGTATATATGTAAAAGAAAATCTGTGGGAGTTTTTTTACTCGTTCAGATAAATATTGCTGAACATTTGAGAACTAATTTGTGTTTACCTCTTGTCCAGCTGCTGATGCCATTCCTGAACTCAAGCAGAGCAACTTTCAAGCTTTAGCTCTGAACAGAAATGGTTTGATTGCTGTAGGAAAGGTAGGAACCTGTACGTCTATTACTGTCTGCTTGTTCCTATCTCTCAAGTTTCTGCTTATCAGTGATCTAATTCACAGTTTTCAGTAAGAAAATTGTATTCGCACCAATTTAAAAGTACTTTAAAATGCTTATGTCTTACAGGAGAATGTGGTGCACTGCTTACAAATAAAAGGGGCTCAGATTAGCATCATACAAACATGGCAATTAGAGGGACCTGTCACCACTGTTATGTACTCCCCTGATTATGACACATTACTTTTGTCCTCCAACATGGTGAGTACTTAAAAGTGCCATAGTGTGACTTAGTTTACATAAGGACACATGATATTCCATCAAATAATACCAGATAGCATTACTGAGAAAATATATATAACATTTTTAAAAAAGTATAACCGACTGCTTGTTCTTTAGGGGCAAATCTACATGTTGAACCCAACTCGGTCAGAAGAGATTGTGAAGGTTCTGGATGTCCTCAGTGGCAACTTCGTGGCAGCTGCTATGTTGCAATATGAAAAGAACATTTGTGTGGTAAAATAGTGTTGCTCATAATCAGTGTCTCGTGTTGGCTTGTGAAATTAAGGTCAATTTAAGTGACAATGATGTTTGTGTCCGGTTGCAGTCAGTGAGGGACTCTGGGGAGCTGCAGCTGTGGTCAGCGGATGGCTTTTGCCTCAGTTCCTTGTCACTTCAAGCTGAGGTCAGAGTCAAAACATATGAATATGCATAACACATCAGTACGGCCACATTAATACATGTGGTCCCTAAGCATGTGAAAATGACTTAAGCTTAAATTAATCAAGAAAACTTTTCATCTGTGTCTGTGTAGGTGACAAGCCTGGCCTGCTGTCCCATTGCACAATATGCAGCTGTAGGAACAGCGACAGGAAATGTCCTGTTCATTGACCTGAACATGGAGCAACAGCCTCGCCTGGTACACCAGATTCATCTCTATCACAGGCCTGTGGATCACCTAGTGCAAGTATCCTCCACCACTCCAATATTATAGACTTATAGACTTTGACAGGATTAATGTGACAAAGTATTTTATAGTACATTTATGAAGTAGTGGGAGTTATCTCTCCCAGTTCTGGTCAGGAAAATTAATTAAAATGTAAATATATATGTGGACTGTGTGTTTGTGCTTTTACAGTTTTGATCAAGAGGGACACTGTCTATTCACTGGTGCCTTAGACTCACATATCTATGTACTTGATGCAAAACCATCAAAGAGATTTTCAGTCATTGGATACACAGGTAGATACCCAGTGCTGTGGCACAATTAATGTATAAATATTTAAAGAAAGAGAAAGGTCCAGCTCTCCTGCATTCTTGTGTCATTTGTTTTTCTCTTCCAGTTGTTCCTGGGCCAGTTTTGTCCCTCTCCACTCAGTACATTAGGGACCTTAAACAGGTGAAAGTTCTTGCACTGTGCCCTGGACATGAGAGCAAAAGTCACGATGGCAACCTGCTCATCCTGCTCACTCTGCCTGTAAGGAACCTTACAGGTAAAGCACTGATGGAGCAGATGAGGTCATTGAGACACACTCAAAAATTGATATTTAGAGGAGTTTACAAGGTGATTACTGATATAAAAATCAAATTCAAATGTTGTGCTGGTTGGTAGAAATGGCATATATTGTATTCTCTTTAATTGTATGGTTATATAAGGTTAATAAATCAGTGAGCCCTAAATAATAGAGTTGCAGATTACTGGACTTCCATTTCCACAGCTCTTATCATTTTAAGCCTGAAAAGCCTGACAGTGGACTTCAGTTTAGTTTCTAAAGTGGCAACTATATCCTGAGACAAGAAAATACATTGAAAGTGTTAAATTTTATCCAAATGTTTAGACATGTAGTCATTAACATTGGTAAGAAGGAAGAAAAATGACTGAGAGGTTTACAAAATTGCATGCTTTGCTTAGGCAGAAGCCTGTGCAATGCAAACATTAAGTCAAGGGTGTGGTCACAGTTGCAAGTTGAGACCAAAAAAAAGAGACTCTCATTGTGTGATTTGTATGTCTGCTCACGCTGATAAAGCACTTTTACTCTTCAAACAAAAGTGCCAGAATCAACTATTTTAGAATCTCTCGTTACTCTTGTAAATGTGAACATGCATGTTTAGCAGACCCCTTAAAGCTGTCACTACAGATAGTCTGTTTATAATCGCTTACTTATTCAAGTCCTACTACATTTATGATGTGCCCCTACTGACTTGCAGGTTTGGATTGTGTAGACAGACATGGTTGTCTGTCTAATCATATCCTAAAAGTGTCCCAATACGAAGTGCCTCATCCACTTAAATCCTGTGTTCTGGGAGTCAGTGAGGTCTTCACTTATTGCCAAAGGAGGAAAACTCTTCAGCGATTTCAGCTTCCACAGGTTTGTCTAATGTGACATATTCCCTTATTCTCTGTATTCATCCAAATGATGCTTTGCGAAATTACTGCAAAGCATCATTGTGTTTTTTTTGCATTGTATATTTGGTCCAAATTTAAATGAAATGTGTTCCTAATCTGTGTAGTAACACCCACTCCCTGCTTCATCCTCTTAGGACACAGACAGCATCCCGAGTCATCAGGTGGTCCAGCTGCAACCAGAGCAGGAAGTGAAGGGTCATCCTCTGGGCCCTGCCTCTCTTGTGCTTTCTCCTCACCAGTTATGGCTGGCCTCTGTGGGCCACGATGGCCTACTGCGTATCCGAGAAACCACCTCCATGGTGTGAGCTTATTTGATGTTAATCTTAATTCTCCTTCTTCTGGTTTGTTTGTAAGTGTTACAATCTTGTTATTGTTTGTGGTGTGCATTACGATGCTGTTGCTTGCTGCACCTGCAGGAGCAGTACATCGAGCTACAGTGTCATTCCTACCGCCTCCATGGAGTCCGGAGTGTGTCCTTCTCTGCAGACAGCCAGACCCTCCTCACTGCTGGCTTTAATGATGGCTCTCTTGTGTGTGCTAGTCTCAGGTAAAGCAGTGAACAGTCTGTCATGTCATGTTTACATCCTGCACAGCTGTGAACAGTAGAGGGAACTGTTGCTCTCAGCAGTAGTGTCATTCCCAGTTTGATATAGCGAAGAACAGCAAAGCTTGCTTTGGATCAACTGGTGATTATCAGGCCTCTTTAAGACATTCATATGCCTACTGTCATATTCTGTGTTTCCTGTCTTTTTTCCATGGCTCCATACAGCATTAAAGATTTGGATGCTGGTGAAATGAACAGCGCCACTCAGCACAGCCAGTCTATGAATTATTTCTTGAGGAACATAATCATTAAAGAGAACGCAGTCCTTATTAACTTGCCAAAGTGGGGAAAAGAGTCTCCTGCTGGCACTGAAAAAACAGAAGAAAGTGAGGTAAACAATGTTCTATTCAGTTCTGTTTTAGTAAATTACTACCATATAAAAGTGTACTAACTGCTACTGTTGTGCTGCTTTTTTGAGAGTTGAGTGTGCAGCTTTTCTGTTTTTTGGAAAAAGTATTAGAAACATTTCTCACTACAGCATTATACAATTCAACAGCACCACAAACTAGAAATTGCAAAACAATCATAAAGTTGAATCAACACCTCTAAGATTATCTCAGCATTCCTCATTTTAAGTTACAACAGGGTGATATTTATTGCAGGACTTTTAGCTAGATGTGCCTAAAATTAGTAGCTGTGCATGAAAGTATGTTGGTATGTGAGACTTATACTAATGATACTGTGTGAAGGGTGAGGCATCCCAGTATATTTAAGGGAATAAAATGACAAATGTAAATAGCTTTTAAGAACTACTTTCGGAGCGCCAATCAACATTTTGTGTTTTTAATTAGGGTATTGTGATATAAATCTGGTTTGATAGATGCACTGTGTTATTTATTTCCTTCCTTATTTTAGTATTACATCAAAACAAGACACATTTTATTTATCTATATATGTTGATATTTCTTATGTTAACACTTTGTAGGTCAGCGTTAGAACAGCGACTGTGGATGAGGCGCAGGATGAGAGTTATGCTCCATCTTCACACCCCACCTGGCTGGAAAACAGACAAGAGGCAGTCAGTGACTAATATACTATAATTGTGGTGGTGACAAATGATTTTGATAATATTGATTGATTAATATTAACCATGTTTAGATAGGTCTGTTATGTCTCTGACACATTGCAGGTGGAGGATTACGCATTTGCCCTTTGCACCTGTGTGCAATATCAGCTGTGTTTCTCACACTGTTTCACCACGCAGCAGTTTGACTTATTGCGACTTGTTATAATGTGAGACAGTCAACCTATTAGCACGTGCTAAAGTGCGATAATGGTGACAAGCATTCATAAAAGAAATATTTAGTATTTGTCACCTGCTTCTTGATAACAGCAAAATTGATTTTGAAGGTGTGTCAGTCTTTGGATTGTGGGTTTTACACCTCATTGACAATCACACATGGGAAACAGGCAGATGTGCTATCTAGCCAGCTTTTTGTGCTCCAACATGCTTTATCAGCTGACTCACATTTGTGAGGGCCTCTGTTTGTATTGGACTTGTATTTAGCTATAAAATGTTGTGTGGTAAAGTGTTGTAACATTTTGCCCTGTTATACAATTTATCATATTTACCAGATTTAAGGTCTGTAATTTCTGTTATTTTAGTCACAGTGGCTAAAAAACATGTCATGAAGTTGATATATTGTGTATACAGCTTAATTATTTAACTGTTTTAATCATTTATTGAAGTTCAGTTGAAATGTCACTTTGTTTTCAATCTCTACGTATTGAACAGGTTGTAGAAGAAGACAACGAGCAATATTCTGAGACAAAGAAAAACTTGAGGAAACGAATGAAAGAGATGCGTGACATTGTAAGTGTTTTTTTCTATTCAACTTTAAAAAATTGTAACCTACAAAGACACTTGCCATGAGCAATAACAGTATCATAACAAACATAAAACTCGCTGACAAAACAACATCCCACCGTGCATCTATGCATGTACCATAAACACATTGCACACTGCGTGAATGTATTCTAATCAACTCAAGACTTACCTCTGTAATTATAAGGATCAGCTCACAACTCAGGGCAACAAACACACACACACACACACACACACACACACACACACACACACGCACACACACACACACACGCACACACACACACACACACAAGAAACTAAAGAGAAAACAAGCAAAAACAGTCAAACACAGTCAATGCAATTCAAAGATTTTAGATATAACGTTATGTTGAATTCTGGTAGTAAATACATAAATGATTAAAAATGAACTACAAAGTCATGCCTTAACTATGTGAAAATTAACAACTTTGGCACTGAAACAGCAGTCATCCAATGGTATATCAAAGCATCACTGATTCATTTTAAAATACATTTTACAACGTTTTAAATAATCTTTGATTTACAGTTTTTCATATTTCTAGCACACGGTATGCTTTAAGTTAAGATGACACTAGCTAAGTTACAATATAGAGAGTGACACAAATACAAAACAAGTTGCAGAAAGGTTTTAAAAAGTTTATGGTTTGTCTAACAAACAACATGACAACTAAACTGTATCCTCTGTACTGTCAGATCCAGGAGATGATCCGTGAAAATGAGAGAGCCCCAGAAATGGAGCGTCTAGAACTACAGGAGTTCAACCTGGATGTTGAGGAGCAGAAAAGGCTGGATGTCATAATGCAGCAGGAAGTTACCAGGGTAATGCATGCTTACAGAAATGATTGCAATGGGTCTTTTTGTTTGTTTGTTTTGAGGTCATTACGGTTGTGATCCTTGATTGTAGGTGAAAAATGAAATCGAATTGGAAATTGTAGAGAAATGTTACCTCCGTGACGTCCTAAAGAGAGAATGCTGGGATTCTATGAAAGTCAAAGGCAGAGCTGTTAAGGTAAGATGTCTCAGTTTGGTGGTGTAACATTTCTGCATTATCATTAGAATTTTAAGAGCATGTTATAAATATCTCGCTGTCTGTCTCAGGCATTTAACTCTGAACACGAGGTGAAGAACTACCCTTTGAAAGAGAGATCTGAAAAAGAGTTGGAGGACCTGCACAGGGTTGAGAATATGAGAACGTTGGAAAAGGCTGCCTCCATCGTGAGTAAAACTGATTTCAACAGTCTGTGGTTTTGATTTTTGTCTACACTGCAAAATGAAGCACAGTTAATTAGTTGGAATGGATCAGACATATGTTTACAGTTTATAACATGTAACAGAAATGCAGCATGTAAAGACATGACCAACAACAAATCTACATTCTACATTTTCTAGAAGCTGCCACACGGCAACATGTTCTGCATTCAGGTTTTTACTCCCTGAAAATACATTTTATGAGGAAAACCACTCAAGTCAACACAAGATTACAGCTGGAGAATAAGTTGATGCTTTGAATCACAGTCCTACGTTGACCTTTCACTGTTGTAACTTTTTAAAGTACTTGACTATGTGCCAATCCACTAGTGTTGAAATGCATCTGGATTTATGGCTGTGTGAGAGTTGTTAAGATGGTTCACTTCAAAATTCTCAGGATAAAGTTTATAATCTCATGGCCACAGATTCAATCTTAAATGTTAATTTCAGCCCACACATTCAAAGTATTTGTCCACACCTTTCAGCTGCAGCACATTGGCCCAGAGAAAAATTCCAACACAACCAGCGTGAAGGAGCAGGAGCCAGGGGAGGGAGGTCATGAGGCAGAGAGCGACGCTGTAACGGGTAGTTACTCTGCTCAGTTAGGATGTTCAAATCCCTACCTCTACAATCAGTTCAACCTGCAAACCACAGAACAGAAGGTCAACCAGATCATTCTGCTACAGGTGGGAACCTGAACAAAAAGTTCTCACCAACAGTATAATGTAAAAGTGGTGATAATTATATCTTTGTATTATATAGCACCACCATAGCAAAAAATGAATAAAAAATAGAAAAGGAATAATTGAAAATGTGTTTTAAAAAGTGATTAATACAAATTGATTGACAGCTCTTAACTATATAATCAGCTGTGAGGCAGTTTGTATAAGTCACTTTTTTGGTCATAAATAATACTTTCTTTTCTCTTTGAACTCGAAATGCAGGACATGATTTATCGAGTCAAGACCGCTTTCAATGCTGAATTTGAAGCTGTGCACAGGCAGAAGGTGCAGGAGCTCAGCCGTATGAGAGAGAGGAACAGGCAAATCAGGGAGATCATGGCAGAGCTGGAAATAAACGAGAAGCTGTGGGAGCCCAGCCTGGATGATAGCGAGTGGCCTGAGAGGCTGTTCACTGTGGATGACTCAGAGGTTAATGACTGCCTCATGAAACATCTAAACATAAAGATCATGTAGAGTTCAAACAAAGCAACAAACAGCTTACAATTTGTACTAAGTGGTTGTTTGGGTTATTTTTAACATGTCAAACATTATGTGGATGTCATGATAGGAATGAGTTTTTTGCAACTAACCAATGAAACACCAGTGAGACACTGTATGTGCCTTTGTCCCACTTCAGATAAAAGCAGAAAAGTACCTCACTCCAGAACAAAAAAAGGAGGAGGAGGTAAAGAAGTTGGAGGAGCAAAGGCGTTTGGCTGCCAAGGTATTCTGCCATAAGAAGTGTGTTTTTGTTTTTAAACAGCTTGCCAGTGTTTTCAAATTCTTCCATGTGGAATCTCTATGTCTTTGATGGTTACTCACAACAACAAAAATAAATGCAATGGTCCTTTGCTAATTAGAAATGCTGTCAATTAAATGAATGTCTTTTGTCTTAGTGATATACAGTACATAGTGTTGGTACGAATTACAAATACATAGTGCAGTTCTCTCTTTTTATTTCAGGCTGATAATGTCAGAGAAAGGGCTCTTGATGACATGATGGATGGAGTGCTTGAAGTGAAAAAAGAGGACTTCTTAAAAACGGTAGGTCAAAATAGTCAAATTCTAGTTAAAGTGAAAATTTTGGTCTCCCCTTTTGGCAGTGAGAGTATAGCCTACTCCGACTTTATTGTTGCATCTGTAAAATGGTGGATAAATGTTTTGAGCATCACAAAAACCTCAGTGAAATCACTCATTTCATTATGAGAATTTGATCCATTTGGCCTGATAACGCTTGGAAAGTCTAGTAGAGCTGCACGATTACATTATTTTATCCCCATTCAAGTTAGCAGGGAGCTAATTGGAAGCCTCTGGGTAAGCATTGAAACTGCCAAAGTGGGGATTCCCTGCCCGAAATGGGATTTAAAAACTTTGTATACTTTGAAATACAGAGAGATGTATCTGGCAGTGATAGGCTTAATCAGCATTGTGTGAACATGTTTAGCAAGAGCTTGAAAGTAACAGACATTCATTTATATGTACAGGCACTGCAGGTTTAAAGCTACAAGTCAAAGCTTGTTAAGGTTAAATACTGTAGATTGACAATAGACAATAGACTTTTTAACAGTGAAATATTCTCTGCTTATCAATTAAAATAATTTACAAACACTTTAAAGTATTCATTTTTACACACATATTGCAGACAACACTTTATCCTTTAATTAAAATGACACAAACCTATTTAACAATGATAACTGCATCTATTTAAATATTGAAGCCAGGCTGATGAAAACAGATGTCAGGAAAGTGGTCAATCCCAGGTTGGTTTCAATCAAAAACTGTAAATGTAAATTTTAAGAGTTTTAATACATTCTATACAAAATGATTTTTGAACTGTCTGGGAAAGAAAACTATTCCCTTCCTCCTGCTGTCATTTTTCATTATGTACTCAAAACATTACACGTCTCACAGCAGCCCAAATTGACGGCTTCATGTGCACACAGGAAAGTGTTAATTATCTTCATTTAGCCAAATTATGTCTTAGTTGGGTTTTTTTTAAACTTGAATTATTTTTAGGCAGTTCCAGTTGAATTAGAGCACATAGTTTCTATTGAATTTACTCCACAGGAAATACCTCCGCCTGAGTTTGTTTTGACGAAACCTGACGTTCAGTGGAGTGAAGAGGAGAAAAAAGTCTACAAAGAGTATGAAAAGAAAAGCAAAGAGCTGAGTGCAGAGAAGGAGAAATACAAAAAGGTATTACAGTCACACCTGTGATTTTTGATTTGCTATAATGAGAAATATGATTTACATCTGATCAGCAGACCCAAATGGAATCTGCTGACTTTTTTAGATTTTTCAGCGGTGATCCAGAATGAAAATCTGCAAAATTCTCCACAATGTTTTTTGCTTGTAATGTGACCGACAATATTCAGAGAAGGAAGATTGTTTTCAGTAAATTAGAGTTCAGCCACGTTGTTCTGGACATGAAAACAAAGTTTTTGCTTAGTGATATCAAACACATCTCTCTTCCTGTCTTTGTTCATATTGCTCTGTTAGCTACTATGACTCACAAATCGTGACAAATCGTGTGGTTTTATATGTCCAGTGTGGTTGACTACTTACACAAAGTCACATTTGATTGGGTGAACCTTTGTAAATGCCTATGAGTTTATCAGCGAATATTTCAGACTATTTTACAGGAAAAGATGTAAGAATACTGATTTTATGACCTATTTGGCCTATAATAAGAGATAAATAAGCAATTAACACAGAGACACAGGATTAAAAGTGGGAAAAAGTAATTTTCATTTCACCTGGTCTTAACATTTTGAGTTTTACAAGCAATACTTTTATTGTTGGAAAATGTCCCGAATTCTGCTGATCAGTGATCAATATAAATAATGTGTGGACACTGTAATTTCAGTCACTGGAAACTGAAATGAAAAAACTCCAGGCATCTTCCAAGGATGCCACTGAAAGGTTTGATGAAACCTTGAAAAAGCTGTTTGAGAAGAAAATTAAGTGTGAAATGGCGATATATCAGGTGAGCCAGCACACACACGTTTGTCTTTCTATCCTTGTGATGATACTCATTGACATAATTAATACCCAGGTCCATAACCCTAACTTTAGGTTTCACAATTAAATGTGTAAATCCAAACTTGTCCTAAACTGAACCTAAACCCAATTTTAACCTTAATTTTATAACCAAGTGTTAATGCTCAAATTGCCTCTTGATGTTGTGAGGTCATAATGTCATTAAAACATAGAAATGTTTTCAGCACGCTGGTTTTCAACTGAAATTGGTTCTCTCAAAAATAGAAAGACACACACATACACACAAATATGATATCTTGTGAACGTCACACTTTAAAACTCTTGTTAAAATAGTTTTTTTTAACATATCTTACAGGAAGAGCTCAAGGTTACTTTTCTTGTTTATTCAATCCACATGGAAGAGGTGATGAGGAATCGAGAGCTGGAGCTCAAGCTCAGACTTGAAAAAACGTTGGCATACAAGGTCAGAGTACTCTTCTATAGAAATGATGGATGAATTTATGACTGTCAGTTTCAGATTCTGTTATATGGGAAATAACAGGGTGAATAGCACTGATGTTTTTCCAAATTGTAGTATAACATCTTCCCATTGCTCAGGCTTGTTTTACAGGAGCTAACCTGTACAGCAGGCTAATTTCTTTGGCTTCAAGACTGCCAGTCACTATTTCCCGTACATCCTACTCTGATCTTATCAACATGTATTTCTCTTACAGGATGAACTTGAGGAAGAAGTGAAGAAACATGAAAGGGAAGTAGAATTGTTTCACGAGACCTATGACAGCCTTTTAGCTGAGGACAAAGTAAGCTTACTGGTTAAAATACTGAAATAATTCTGACAGTACATATCTGAGCCCACAATATAATATGTCATTCATGTCTCCCAAGGTTCTTGACAAAGAGTTCAGGAAGGAGTTCTTTGATATACCAAGACATGTCGTTGATCACCTGTATAAACTGTTCAAGCGTAGACCCAGGTTTGTTATATTTAAAATGTATAAAACTGCATATTATACAAATAAAAGTAAATTATTTAGCAGTTGCTGCAGGCAGAGCTGCCCCATTATCAGGGTCTTTTATGCCTCAGGGTTCAAAAGATGAGGACCCAGACCGACAACAACCAAAACCCCTTTAAAGACCAGAGTCTGTGTGGTTCTCTGGCATCCAATGGGCTTGGAAAAATGCTGATGGCCATGGATGAGCTGGATACTCACGAGAATATGCCAGAGGGCTTGAATCCGTCAATCTGGGAGAGGTTTTGTCTTGTACGCAGAACAAAAGTAGAGAGTGAGCAAAAGGTAATATGAGGACACTGACGGGTAAAAACTGTAAAAACAGAAGAACGTGGCCTGGCCCAACTTCAGAGCACTAGACCACCAAAACACACATAGAGGCATGTCCCAGTACAAATATGGAATAACCATGCACACACACTTGATGTTTGTCTGTTTTATAATTAAATATTTCTAATTGCATTTATCAACAAGGCCTTCCTATCCCTATTTTAAAATACACCTCTGCTGTAATTCTTCTGACCCACCTAAGAAACAGATTCAAAAAAACATCACCAAATATGTATTTTGTGTGTATTCTCTTCTGAATGTTTAGCTGTAGTTGTCCATTCACTGTTACACATATCCTGTGCAGGTAAGAGTAAAAGCTTTGGCTCTTGCTGAGATGCAGGCGTTCCTACAAAAGAGGAGAAATGAGGATAAGACTGCTCAACAGGAAATCAAAAATCTCACTGACGAACTTGAAAGGTATGACTGTGGTTTTGACATTATAAACAATTATAATCGTATACATACAACGTTTGTATTCTTTCCTACTCCCATAAAATACTGCAGGCATCCTTTAATGTCTGCAACTCTTAAATTTATATCTCTAAGGAAGTATGATCACCCAATGATTTTTGTTCCGTTCCCTTCTAGTCTGCATAAGGAAAAGCACCGCTTCCTGATGGACATCATGATTCAGGTCCTACTCAAACAGGGCCAGGTGGAGATGCCTACCACAGACTTTACTCCTGACTTCAGTGACTGTGTACTTCTCGACAGATCTGTGGTGGAAGACCTCAACAGCTCAATCAGGGTCAGTCTATACAATCAGACACACACAAATTCTTATGGCAACACATAAACTCTGGAAAAGAGTCCAGAGTTTATGAAAAGAGAGTATTTAATTATTAATTACAATGTAAATACAATAAAAGATCATTTTCTGCTCGGCCAAAGTGACAAAATCTGTCACATTTAAGTATGTCAAACACACTGAGAATGGAAAAATTTGTAAAGTGATTATTTGTGTGATCAGGCACTTGGAGACCAAAAGATAGCTGCTATGGTGGAGACAAAAGACTTACGTAAGGGCATCATCCAGCTGGAGTGGGAAAACAAAATGAAGAGGATGCAGATAGAGGACCTCAAAACAAAGGCTAGAGACATCCAGATGTTACGACTATCTGAAGACCAGAAGGAGGTAAGTGTGGTAATTATGATCCTAAAACATCAAAATATTTGCCTTTCTCGTGGACCTGAATGTCTTTTAGCCTCTATCAGATACTGACTTGCCCATAAAGAAGAGATGAGCTCTAAATAACAGTCTGTGCTGTAATAACAACTGCTGGATAGTGGAAAGATGTTACCCTGCATGTAATTCTGACATTTTTTACATGCCATACGTCACATTTTCAAAATTTAGCATCTGCTTGAAGTGGCAATGAAACCTTTGCTCTTGGGGTTAAAAAGTTTTGCCTGTTAGCATTTCTGATCTAGCCACAATCAGCGATTTCAGGGCAGGTATTTTGGTTTTGGCAGTGTTGGATATTGTGCAAACAGATAATTGCTCCCATTGTGCAGATGGATGATCACAACCTGCCCATGCGAGAACCCAACCCCTATTTTGAATTTTTAAAAAACTGTTATCCAATAAGTGGAGACATCTTAAGAACTATACACACACATCTTGTGCTTTCTTTTTTTCTGTTCTTTTTAGCTTTTTAACATCTCAGCCATGATTATGCAAAGATTTAAAATTCTGGGAAAACAAAGAAGCTACTCTGCATCTTTTGGCAGTAAAAGTAAGGCGTGAACAGTTGGTTTAATCAAATACAGGCTACAAAACAAGACAGGAAGATACTTTACTTATGGTTTCAGTCCATTAACCCCTTCAGACAGATATATCACAAAAATACATCTGGTGAGTCAGTGGTATAAAAAGAAAAGTACAGGGAGTTGGTGGTTAAACAACGAAACAGTACATGAAGATTAAATGAGTCATTCATAATCTTATTTTCGACAAGTCTGCGCGCATGGCACAAACACGTTTCCAGGCACGAATGCCAGTTTCCTTTGGAAAAAGGACTCAGGTAGCTCTGCTGTAGGTGTGGCATACTGCTTCCTGTCATTGTTTAGGCCCCCGAAACTTTGTGGGAGTAAAGTTTAAATATAAACAAGTCCATCCTGAGTCATCCTGTATATTTTACGATTCATTCATTATTTTACCACTACTGCAGGGGTTAATGCCTAATTTCAGGCATTGTGCAGTTTTAAACGTATAAAAGTCTTAATTTAATCCTTGCTACTGTAGTGGAATCTGTAATCAAGAACGGCAAAAAAACATTGCTAATATGTTTTATCGGTTGTCACTTCATAAAAATTTACTTTTTTCCATCTTTCCAGTATCTCAACAAGACAGATCGTGACAGTCGAGTGTCGAAGCAGGTTTCCACTTTGAAGAAAACTATAGCTTTCCAGGAAAAGGTAACAGAGAAGTACTGATGTGATCTCCTCAGTCAGCCCTGTATTGTGTATTTTTGGTTGATATGCATATTATCCTCTGATTTCAGACTCATCTAAAGGACCTGGAGATACGCAAAAAAAAGATTAAACAGCTTAGTCGGCAGGCAGCGATGAAAGCAGAGAAGAATGCTGTTTTAGACCAGCAGATACATGATATGCAGGTGACTGTGGCAGAGATGAGGCACATCTATCAAGCAGCAGGTAATAAAACTGTCATTTTAATTCCAATGCAACGCAGCAAAATGCTTTTTTTTTTTAAAGCTTCTTCTGACTGACGGTATGGCTCTTTCGCTGTTTAGCATCAGAGGAAAACCAGGTAGCTAAAATAGAGGAGCGCTACCAGGAAATCCTTAAGAGGAGGAATCTGAAGGACATTGCCAGGGCACAGGGAGAGGAACTGGCCTTCCTCAGCGCAGAAGTGGAGCGTCTGAGGATGAAGAACTTTCCCTCCCTCAATCAGCTGAAACACAACTGAGCAAAGCCTTGTCTTCAACAAACAACACAAGTTTTATTTACACGTCTTAACAAGTACATTCAACGTGAAATCACAACTGAACCTGTGAAACAATGGCATAGCAGCAACAAATAAAACTCAATATATATTAAATGTGATTGTTCTTCTGCACTATTTTCTCTGTACTCATAATACAACTAAATATGTGTGTTTGAAAGCATATTTAGATAGTGAAGTCCTCCTCTGTGCGATCAAAGTGCAGGATAGTGTCATCCAGACTAAAGAGGTCAATAAGCACTGACAGGCTGGCCTTTCCTCCGTCTACGGGGACCTCTGACTGGAGCTCATACAGAGCGGCCTGAGCACAACTCCGCCACTTGTCAATCAAGGTTTGGAGCTGCTTTAGATCATTCTAGGGAGAAAGACAGGGAACATGTCATGAAATAATTACGGTCAGCAAAAACTAAATCCCATTATGTTCTTGGCAGGAGAAACCCAGACAACTTAAAAAAGGTGGCTGATACCTTGCTTCTGTACATTTTAACCATCTTGAGTCTGCGCAGAGTCTCGGTCTTGTCTTTAATCTCCCTGCTCAGCTGTTGTCTTTGTGGTACAAGAGAAGTATGTGTTGCTTCAGACAACCTTTCACTCCCTGATCTGGCTTCATTTCTGTTTATATCAACATTCAGGGTATTCAGTGGAGTGTTATTAAACGTCTCCCGGGACTTTGCTGAAACTTGTTGACCATCCTCCTCTTCCTCCCCTTCCTCAACACAAAGGCGTTTGGCCACCGAGAAGGGCGAGGTGAAGGAGCGCCTTGATCTCTTTAGCCTCTCCCTCAGCGAGGCACTCAGCTGTGGGTGACTCTGCAGAGACGACAGGGTGGACAGGTGGTACTTTAACGTGAATATGTCACAGTGCATAACGTGTATGTGTATGTATCGTTTATCTAAAATTATAGAGTTAAACCCCAAGTATCGGACAATTAGATTTGAAATTGAAGTTAATTTACCTTCACTTGTTTAGACTCAGTGGGGCTTGACTCCACTGAATCACAAGGTGGAGAAAACACCGACTTTAATCTCTCTGTCTTCGGCGTGATATCCATCGGTCACACTTAGATCACCTCTTGTAAATTAGTGCAATTTTCCCTGTCAAAATAACGCGACCGAAGACAACAATTCACGCGAACACCGAAGAAAACTTGTTTGACAAGTTCACAATAACTACAGAGAAAGTAGCACATCTACTATCATAGAAAAATAAATAACAGTGAGAGCTACGGTAAGATTTTTCTGTTTTTCCTTGTTTTTGCGGCTCAAGAAAACCTCCAAAATCAGTGATTGGACAGCGTGTGATGACGTCTCGCCGCTAGGGATCATGGGAGTTGTAGTTAATGCCTGCAAAAATTAAACTTCGACTTTAAAACTCACTTTTACTTTTTTTATTCGTCACACCAAAAACAAAAAAAATATTTACACCAGTCTCTCATTTCTTATTTTGGCGGAGTTATTTGCACTTTAGTGGCACTTTAGTTCACAACAATTCGGACAGGCACCAAAATAATCGACTCACTATAGCCTACAAAATATATGTGTAATAAAAATAAAAATAATAAGTACAGATAAAATAGGGCCTCGCCCGTTGGCTTGCTAGGGCCATATACAGTCTATGGCTCGGGCCCTAATTATGAGGAGGATGATCTAGTGAAATAGCAATGAGGCTACTGTTGAGGCTCTGTTACTTGGTTACCTTGGTTACTAGTGTCAAGTCGCATTGTGATTCAGCTCTTCTCATCCGTTGATTCACACTCTATTAAAAGGTTTATTTGAAAGTCCCACCAACTGATATTTTTCAGATTGTTTAGAGACTTGTGTATATCCTACATTTTTGATTTTGTGTTTCTGTAGCCTCGAGGAAAAAGGTGTTATCCAAGTAACTCTGTCTGGACTTGAACACTTGGCAATCTGATATAACACACCCCGAGTAATGGGGATTTTTAACATTTTATATGGATGAATCTCACAGGGCTGAGGATTGAAGATAATTACAACTTGCGAGTCAGGAGGGACCTTTTTTTTTTCTTTTACTGTTGACATGAAATATTGCAGTTTGCTCCCCCGCAATATAAATGAGGTAACTGTTGCATTATATGGGTTTGTATATGTGAGACACTGTGTGAGGCTTCCAGCTCTTTCATCATACAGAGGTTCTGTGTCTCAAGCACTAAATAAAGCTTAATGTCATGTTTGTGTACATATGGGGCAGCAGTAAGACACTATTGTCACCTTTCCATCTAAGAGGGTTGAGGTATGTTGTGAAGAAAGGGCAGTGATTGTCTTTTATTCAATTGTATGCTCTTTTTAATGTTCTTTTGTCGTAATTATTTGATATAGGCTAATTATGCAGAATAAGGTACAATTTAAATGGAATATTTTGCTAAAGACCCTGATGATCCTTCGGTAGTAATGCACAGTAATGAAGACAAAGAAATATCTTATCATTATACAGTTTTTGATTAGTTCTGAGTTTTCTGTGTCAGAGTTTTGTTGAATTGAAAAAAAAGTGAGGGAAATAAACTTTTTATGTTTTTATTTTCAAACCGCCTGCATGAATCCAGGTAATCAAGAATCCAGTTAAATATACAGTGAGGGGAAAAGAACTGCTTCACCACCGTGCGACCGCACACGGTGCCCTCCTGGAATCTGTTTCTCTCTGTTCTTTTGAGATATTTCCCAGAGAGGTTTACCAGCTTAACTCAGAACAAAATGTGATGCCAATGAAAAGACGTACTTCAGTTTTATCTCTTTTAAAACATCCAAACTTCCAAAATACCTAAGTTTTACTGCCAGTCTGTTGAGCTTTCTTATGTATTATCTTTTACTGTTAACAATAAACCACCTGAATGGGGAGATATTCATACCTGCAGGAGAGTCCATTAGACCTTGTGTGCGAGTGCAGAGATTCCTTTATACCCCACAGTTATGAAGACAATCTAACATATTCAGTTTCTGTAATGTAGCATAATGAGTAATGTTTTTCTGGTTCACTTGAGGAACACTAACTTTCTTTATAACACTGTACTGTCAAGTTCACTTTCACAGTGAGTCATTTATGTGGATATTCATGTCACAATAACTTGATAAATCTCAACTGAATAAGTTCTTTGCTATGTTAAGTCCTTCTTTTGGACTCCTGTGTCCATGTAAACCAAATTTGGGCACGTTTAAAGGCTGCTGCACACTTGCTCCAGAGTAACAATGTACCTTTATCAGGAAAACTGTTATCCTCAACACAAGCATGAGTGTGTCTCATGTAAAAGGGTTGCTGGAAACACTTTTTTTCTCTTCTATTTTTACAAACCTGGTATCTGTTGTTTTAAACCAACCCCTTTCCGTTAGCTTTGGCATTATTCAAGCTTGCACATAGATGTGAGTGGAGTGTGGAGTGGCCCCTCCTTCCTTCACTATCCTTGGGGCCATTTGTTTTCCATCATTTGAGCAGATTGGAGTCATGCTCTGCAGTGAGTCATGTAGGGTGGGTGAATGTTGGGTGTGGTGGGTGAGGGATCCTATGGTGCTTTGTGGCTGCAAGTAGAGGAATCAAACATCTATAATTTGGCTCAAAATTGCCTCTCAGAGGTGCGTTCTTTCTGATGCATCTTCAAATGATTTTCAGCTGTTAAATCTATCAAAGTTCCACATCTCAGAAGTAGAAAACATAAAAGCTACAGAGCTGCACAAACATGCTTGAAATGAACCTCAGTTACTTTTGAAAGTATATTAAGATGTAGCTACTGTCTCCTTAAAATGGATGTGTGGTAAATAACACAGCGGCTGAAACCATATAGGTTAAATGTTATGTTTCTTATTCCAATGTGTGCACCAGATGTGACCCAGCTGCAACGGGATGGATTTTCTGCACACAATATATCAGCAGACCCTGAAATAGTTTCACTCCTACAATCCTAAAAAAAAAAAAAGGGAGAGAGAAAAAAGGGAGAAAATCCCACCTCCTCAAGCACTCCTTTCCCAAAACTTGGCCATGCAGTGTCGATAAGTTGTGACTAAAGCAACAGGAGGAGTTCATCACTTTCCTTTTTTTCTCTACACAGTCAGACTATCTGTCTCTGCAGGGGTGAGACCGACGCTTAATTGGTTCCCTCAGGCTCTGAGTTTTTTAACTAAAGCTTTTCGTGCCGTCTACTACACCTGCTTGCCAAGCTCCAGCCCTGATGGGCGCGGCTGGGACCTGTGCCCTAATCTCTGTTTTGACTTGCCTGGGAAAGTTGTGCTAAAAGGCACAAAAGAACCGAGGACTTTAAGAACATCCCACCACGGTGCGCCTACTTCACAAACTCACATTGTTCTCTCCGCGCAGAGCGCGATCAGACTGTCCATCTTGAGAGGAGTCGGCATTTGATAGATTGTTGTTCGGCTTTGTGAAGGTATGGACTTTAATAAGAGTACACTGGAATAACCTGGAGGCTCTTGTTTTTGCTGGATGTTGCGGATGTTTAGTCCCACCTGGCTGTTGCACCTCTGCACTAATAACTGCGCTCTTGGAGTTTGGTGATGGGCTGTCAGACACATTTGTTGGCTTTGTTGGATGGATCTGCACAAAGTCCTCTATACTGTATTTCTCTTAAGTTCTTCTTGAAGTTTCTCATGTCTTTCCAGCTCAGTAGGGGTTTTGTGGAAGGGGATCACCTTTCTTCTGGTGGTATTTATAAAATTAGTCTGTTATAGCGAGCTCAGGATAGTTTTACATGCTCTTTGGTGTGCTATTTACATCCCTCTAAATATACTGCAGTGGCTGACTTGACATCAGCCTTTTATATTTTCTCTTCAGCTCAGTTACAGGCTATAATAGTGAACTTTGTACACAGAGGAAAGAAAACAACTATTAAGTATGAATTTATTATAAAAGTGAAAAGTTTTCTCCAGAAAACATTTATGGTTGCACTGAGCTGGCTCTATATTGTGTCTTAAGCAGCCTGCGCTTTGAGAAAAAAGAGAGGGAAAAAGTAATTTTTGTGTATATTTCTGCATTTTTATTCCTAAATGAGTGTGCTGCAGATGAAGCACATGTGGTTAAATGTCCTTGGCTCGAAGGGTGTGGTGAGTGGATGGTCTTTCAGAGCAGTGCAGGAATCTGGTTTCTTTTGATTCTTTTGTTAGTTTGTTCTTCAAAGACACAAAGTAAATCAGAAGTGTATTGAAATATACAGGTAGTCTGATCATTATGCTTTGTAACTTTTGGGGCCTTTTCATGTGGTGTCAATTATCCACATGACATTAAACGTGTCTGGAAAGTTTTAGGTTGACGAGAGTAGTGGATGTTTTGATCATGTACCGGGAGCCACTGGGGAAATGTCTGCTTTTGTTGAAGTCATTAAAAGCAGGTTATTCAAGAGGAAACTGGCCTAACCCTATCTATCAAATAGTGCTTTTTAAAAATGTGGTTGTGAGGCTGATGAAATGATAGTTTTCTGTGTATTCAGTGCACTGAAAATTCAAAGTAATGCAGTAATCATAGGCTATGATACACGCCCTCTGGTCTTAATTCTTTTGACATTTTTGCCCTTTTCCCATCATTTTTTTGTTGCTAGAATACCATTTAACCACAGTTGCAGACTTTTAACAAGAGTTGGCACAATAAATGCATGACAGTGGTCAACATTTTATCATCATCTCACCAGATAAGATGGAATGGAGGAGTTAACGAGACAGATGGACTTCTCAGGAGGCTTGTCAGAAGAAAATGGTGAGATTCCCAAATTCACTTCTGGTAGATAAAAGGCATCATAAAAGAAACAATAAAAGCATGAGGAGAGGGATTGGTTTGTCCAAATCACAAACATCCCCACTTTTTTATACTTGTATGATGTGTGCAGACAACAGAGGAGAATAGAGGCGCATTTGTTTCGCTCAAAGCATAAAATAATTACATTTGAAAAGCTCAACAGTAACATGTTTTTACAAATGCAATGTCCTAGGATAATCCACAGATTTGAAAATGTGATTTCTCGTTAATGACAAAGCTAAAGCTTGATGACAGATTGGTGTAGGGTTACTTTAGACACAAAAACCCCAAACACTTCTCCTTAGATAGCACTGCAGCCTCTCCTTGGGTGTTGCTTTTGTTTCTTTTTCTTGGGGGCTTACTGTTACTAACAACATGGCATGACTTCACTAGTCTCAGTTTTCATTTCTATTCCTCATTCTCAGGGGCTCATGGTGTAAGTCATGCTCTGGTTTTTGCTCCAGTAGTCATAACTGGATCTAAAAGTACAGCTCAACTTGTACTAACGACTTCTGACACGTGCGAGGATGGAGAGGTCAGGGGACACCTGATTATATGCTTGATGCCGACCAAGAGAAACATATAATCAGCCACCCTGTCGTTCTTCTCTTGTTTTTTGTGTCATTTTTTAAAGTAAGCAAGTTGAGTTGATAAACTTTATGTAAGTAGTCCTGCTCAAACTAATAGTTACAAAGCTCTTTACACGAGGGAGAAAAAGAAAGTGAAAAACAGAGACATGAGATAATCAAACATAGTTGAAGGATCGTAAAAAAGCCAAAACAATTGAGTTAGAAAGTGATTTTGACAAATGTGCACCGACTTGGCTTCTCCGAGACTTTGTTGGAAGCCGTTCAAAGGCGAGAAGTGACAACAGTAAAAGCTCGATCACCTTAAGTTTTCATCCTAGACCTTCAAACAGACAGTAGTCCCTAAAAGGACAGAAGAAGAAGAGGAGGAGGAGGAGGAGGAGGAGCAGGGAAGGAGGCAGCATGAAAGTGAAGATGAATTTATATTGTCTATAACTGAATACAGTGAAAAGTCAAGAGGCTACAGCTAGAGAGTAAAAAGCCACCTAGTGGAAGAAGATTGTTACTGATGTTAATCATCATCAGCAAGTTAATTATAAAGGATCTGATTAGCACAAACTTAAACTTCAATAGTTTTCTACAGTCTACATTTATTATAATCTAAAGGTTCGGACACAGATTTAGACATATTATTATTTATGTGAGAACAGGACTCCAAATTTTATGTGTGTACTTTCTATAGAAAAGTGAGCTTTTGGATTATAAGTACTGTTGTTTTTTCTCATGCATTCACAAAAGAGTTAACTTTGCAATAGTAAAAATCAAGTTGAGCTTAAAGATTAATTATTGACGTTGGAAAAAGCAGTTTGGCAGGAAGGACTCTTAGCACACAGTCTGCTCATTGGAAAACATCAGTCACAATTTCAGCGGCTTGTAGCCTTCTTGTAGCCTTCATCGCCTCATTTGTCTTGAAGATGGTTTAATTATTATGTTGAAAGTTTCCAGAGAGTGAAACGTAGAAGTTTTTGTCAAAGTGAAAATTTAAAAGCCGGACTTCCCTGATAAAGTTATTTGTTTTGATAATTTAGTTTATATTTATCAGTTGTGGAAGAAGTGTTGAGACCTTTACTGACGGAAAAGTAGTAATATCATATTATAAAAATAAAAATCCTACAAGCAGTACAAAAGAATTAGTAGCAAAATGTACTTTAAGGTATTAAAAGTATTCATTAGGTGACATAATGAGTGTTGTATAATTTAATTATTATCACTGTCAAAGCAGGTTTTTAAAGTTTAAGCTTGTTAAGGTGGAGATAGTTTTAACTACTTTATAAATGATTGTGTAGTTAGTATAAGCTGTTAAAATCTTCATCTTCACAATAACTAGTAATGATATCTGTCAGATAAATGCAGCAGAGTAAAAGAGTAAACGTATAAAGTAGGATAATCAATCAATAAACCAAACAATCAATCAATCTTTATTTATAAAGTGCAAAATCACAACAAAGGTCATCTCAAGGTACTTTTCACATAGAGCAGGTCTACTCTTTAATTTAATATAAAGAGACCCAACATTTTTCTGATTATGTAATAACTTATTATGTAACATCTAAAAATAGTCATGATTGAATAAAGCAACAACCAAATTTAGAGTTAGGAAAACGAATTTACATTAAATAAAGATGCTACCACTCAAGAAGTGAATCTGTTTCATCAGGACTGTGTGTGTGGTTGAATCAGATTTGATTGACAGGGACCAAAAACAACCCACCCACTGTCCTCAGATCCACATGTTACTGAATCCTGATTGGTTCCTATAACTGTATGACATTGCATTGTTCTAGCTGAGCCTCGCCGGTTTAAAACAAACAGAAACCTCTCAAGTGGAGTCATTACACCGGTTCAAACTTTGGCAGAAAGTGGTGTGCTCATGCAGTACTTCATCATTCATAGTGATTGGTTGATTGTTTTCAGGCCTTTAATAGTTAAGGAATAATTTACTAATTTATTCATCAGTTATAAACATTTATAAGAAAAATAATAGTCATTAGTAATGCATTTTAGACAGGTTATGTATGTTTCACTTTTCTAAAAAGCCTTAATAAAAGGCCACTTTTTTAGTGTAGGTTTCTTATAATAAACCATTAACGTTCCATTCGGGGGCACGGGGGACTTCTTGATGAAGTTTAGAGCCAAAAAGACAAAGCAAATTTCCTGTTGGAGATGGATGAAACTTATCCAGAGGGATTTCTTTAACTTGCTTATAAACAATTAATAAATTCTGCCTTATTAGCCAGTCTACCCATAGGACAGTAGCACTACAGTAGCTCTGTTAATAGAGTAAAGTAAGTAAGTAAGTAAAGTCAACTCTGGAAAGATAAAAGCACATCATCATGCCAGCCACTCAACACTCCATTAAGCACCTGCCCACTGGGAGAAACATACTTTAAATACTGTAACATAAAGCTTGCTCTATAGATAACATATACATTAGCCAACATGAAGCACAAAGCACAGTGCACAAACACTGTATTCATTTTCTTTCTTTCTGTTTGCTATCAGTTGTCACAGAAACTATAACTTCCACGACCAGACTGACTTCTCTGCCACCAAGTGAGTGTCTCTTTTTTCCTGGTCCCTAACCCACGCCTGCCTAAAGTATTGTCCCTAAACTATAGCATAAAACAATAATTATAGCTGGGCAGGTCCAAAGGAAGCCCCCGATGACTAACAGCTTCTCCTTGTTTTGCTGTGTGTCTTCTTGTTGCTAGAGGGAACCAGCGGATCAAATCACAGGAATATGTCCAGCAGTGCTGGAGGGCTGAGCTTGGAGAAGAATGTCTTAACCCTGAACAGTGGAACTTATTTCAGTTCATGTGAGAATATATTTCCACTTGTGGTCCAAATTTGGGAAGTGGTTGTCTTCAGAAAAGTTTTGAAATGCTGAATGTTGTATTTTAAGCTCCTGTTTGAACTAAACGGATAGATTTTGATTTATGAGTTTGTGTATCATTAATGTTTCCACTTGCAGTTTTTAAGGACTTCCTTAATGTGACTAATATATAAGCCTGTTTAACTCTGTAGAGATGTTACAGTTACAAGAAATGACTTGTGTACATCCCTCCAGCCTCTGTAGGTGTTAATACCAGCAACTACAGCTCCTCCTCAGGAGTTTACCTTGGTGGAGACTCCTCAGGAGGAGGTGATGGAGGGGGGAGCTACATAGATGGAGAAAGCTATGGAAGCGGAGGCGTTGTTGGCAGCAGTGGTTCTGGAGGTGGCAGTTATCACGTGAGCTCGGTGTCAAAGGTCAGGACCAGCTCGTCTGGTGGGGCCAGGAGAACGCAGGCTACCGGCTCATCACGAGGCCTGTCGCCAGCTTTCCGGGAGAGGAAGACCATAAGCAGTCGCTCAGGAGGTTACGACGGTGAGCTTTGAACAAGCACTGTTCAGTTGGCATCACAGGCGCTTATAAAAAGGAGGAAACTGTTGGGCACTGTCGAGGGTGCAGTTTATATTTCTTCTAAGCCATTGTGTGTTTCTTTTTAGGAAGTTCCAGTGCAAATTCCTCTCCAGAATTTACACGCAAAGATTATGGCAACTATTGTAAGTGAGAGCGCCATTCCTCCAGCTTCATCCTCGTTTTGTGTCTATGTAGATTTAATGTTTTTTTTTCTTCCATTTTTCTGTTTGTTTTCTTTTCAGGCTCCAGTGCCACGCGAGGGAGGAGTGAAAGCAGAGGTATTAAGTCTTCCTGTCTTTATTTTTGCACCATCTGACTCTGCATTGTCCTGGCTTACGTTTTATTAAATCAGGATTTCTTTGTCCATTGTGTGTTGTGATTTTTTTTTCCAGAGAGCGAGATCAGAGCCAGATTACAAAGTGCCTCCCCCTCAGCTTCCAGATGTAAGACAGCTTGAGACACATGGATCCATATGGTGCCGGTTATGCAATTCGCCATAAAAGCCACAAAGCATCTTCATCTGAGCGTGTTCATCAAAACAGGGAGCAGGGTTACTTATGAGGAGCGTGTTCTTTTGAATTATGCTGCTTTCAAATGCTTCAAGACCCCAGTATATCACACATAAGGCATTCCCTTCTCTTCCACTTCTCAAATGCACATTTACACTCGTGAAATTTCAATTAGTAACACGTGCAGTTCTTCAGACAAAAGCTATACATCAGCGGAAAGTAAGAGGGCGAGATTTAAACGAGTATCACAGGGTTTATTTGCGTTGTGCTCAAATGGGGAAGAAGTTTATGTGCAGATTTGTGGTGGCAACAAAGGCACACATGACTCACTGTTTGCTGTGCCTGCCATTAGAAACCTAACAACTGTGGAGGGTCAGAGAATTGTTGAGGCTGATTGCTCCCCCTGCTGATTAAAGCCAACAACTGCTGTGATTTTATCCACATTTTTGAACAGTTAGTCATCCAGTGCCACCTTAACCCCAGCTCAGCAGGGTGTCAGATTGCTGTGTGGCTTTTCTCTGTGATTTCACCAGCAGTGAAAGAAGTCTTCAGAGCATTTACTTGGAAAAAATAGCACTCCTGCAGTGTAAAAATTAGAGTTACCCAAGAAACTTTTACTTTCCTTGAGGGTGTTTCCATTATATGACTATATATATTAGATATATTACTCTATTCTTCTACTTCACTATATTTCAGAGACAAAGATCTTTACTTCACTGCATTTATTTAACAAATCATAAGAATGAATTACTTTGATGATCTGAAGATTTCACATACAAAACATTTGATTGGCTCATAGAGTACGGAGCATTGTTGCAGATCAGATTTATACAAAGCAGTTAAAATGAGATCCACCTCCTATAACTATAACATTACAATGCTGCTTACATGATGACATATGGAGTATTTTTACTTTAAGCTCACCTTTATTGTCATATGTATTTAAAAAAAACATGTCCTCCGGCTCTCTCTGCCTTAACTCAATGAATACACTATCCCGAAACAGCAAAAATACATTACAGACCTAAATAGACTATGTACACAGTGCATTCATATGTATAAATTATAAACACATTGTTAAGTACACAATAACACAGTATATATGGGTACACCATCTGTTCACCAGCCTGTGGAAAGAAGCTGTTACTGAGATGGGTGATGTCTGATTTGTTGCTCTGGTAACATATTTTAGATGTAAGCAGATACTTTAAGTACTTCTGTACTTCTATATAAGTAAAATTGTGAGTGCAGGACTTTTATTTGTAAATGAATATTTTTATAATGTTATATTGCTACTTATAGTTCAGTAAAATGATCGACACTGTTTAAACCACTTGTAAAAATACTTAATTACAGGTAAAAGTCCTACATTCAAAATTTCACTTAAAGTAAAAGAACAGAAGTACTATGAGCAAATCATGTACATGAATTATGAACAATGGTCCCCCGGTATTTTATTGCTGTACTGTTTGTCATATTGTTGGATTACTATCAATGATGCATTAATACGATTTCAACATTTGAATGTTGCAGCTGGACAAAGTGGAGCAAATTAAATACATTTGGTAGTTTGATCTGTAACAATGTTCCATATTATGTCTGTTAACTCTAAATCTGCAAAGGAACTAATAACAATATCTGTAAAATAAAAGTAATTGTTCAATATTGCTCATTGAAATTTAGCTGAGTAGAAAAATAAAGTAGTATGAAATTAGAAGTACCTTAAAGTTCTGTATAATCACAGTACTAGAGTACATGTACAATGAAACGTGTGAGGTATTGCAGGGCAGTATTTTCAGTGTTAAGGGTTAACATCAGAGTAACATTAGATTGTGGTGTTTGCAGGGACGGAGTTGGACGACGTGAAGAAGCTACTGAAGGGTCGCTCTAGCAGTGTCAGCCCCACTCGCTCCTCCACCACTCTGCCTGTTCCCAAGAAGGCCGGCGTGGAAACCAAGACTGTCTCTGTGGCCTCTCAGTCGGGTACACACACATTCATAGACACTTTGTCTCCCTCTCAATGATATATGGTTGTTTTAAAGAGGCCTCATCTATTACTGTTACGTATTAGTCATGGCTCAGCACCTGTTCTTCTGAAAGATAATCCGTGGTGAACTCAGACGTTTAACAACACTCACTGCAGTTTTTAAGGTATTTACAGAATCCTGAAGGACTTTTCTTCATCTGGATTTTTAAAACAAAACAATTTTTGTCCACTGCAAAATATAAAATATTTTAACCCTGTTCTCTTCTTGCTTGTTTTGTTTTAATACAAGAAAATGAAAATATATTGTTAGTTAAGGAAATTAATGGAAAAAATAATACATATAAAAATATATCAATATTTTTTATGTTCTGTTTTATGGAACTTCTGGATACCTTTTTACTTCAATAAAGTAACAGCTGTGGAAATGTGTCAAAAACCCAGATCCAGATGGTCCAGATGGACAGAGGAGCCTTTGAGGATTGTAGAAATATTTTCAAATTTGCAAAAGGTGATGTTAAAGGACCTTTTTGAAAGCTAAAAACAAAAACAGTGACTCAAACAAAATGAGCAAACACAAGAGGTGGTTAAGTGAGATCAATTTTATCTCCTCTTGATTGTAGCCTTTTTGTTTCTTTCTCTCCTGCAGTGTCAACTTCGTTTGGCTCTGGTGTGACGTCAGCTGGATTCAACACCATTGATGCATCTGGCGTGTATGATAATGGGCAGTTTGATACTGGTGTGAAAACAGGTCAATATGATATCAGTGTGAAATCAGGGCAGTATGGCACTGGTGTCAGATCAGGCCAGTATGATAGTTTGAAATCAGGACAGTGTGAGACTTGTGTCAGATCAGGCCAATATGATGCTGGTGTCAAATCAAGCCAGTATGATGTCAGTCTGAATTCAGGACAGTACGGTACTGGTGTAAAATCAAGCCAGTATGATGTCAGTCTGAATTCAGGACAGTACGGTACTGGTGTAAAATCAAGCCAGTATGATGCTAGTCTGAGTTCAGGACAGTACGGTACTGGTGTAAAATCAAGCCAGTATGATGCTAGTGTGAGTTCAGGACAGTACGGAACTGGTGTAAAATCAAGCCAGTATGATGCTAGTCTGAAATCAGAGCAGTACAGTGCCGGGGTGAGATCCGGCCAGTATGACACTTCCACGCTGGATGCTCTCCTTCCATCTTTCTCCTGGTCCACCGCCACCCTGCCCTCCTCCTCCACCACGGTGGTCACTGGCAACGCCAGCAGCTACACGTACCAGGCGGGCAACAACAACATGGGAGGATCCTCACCCCTCAGCGCCACCTCACCCTCGTCGCTGTCAGGTAAGACTCAAAGTCCCCGCAGTATCACCTGTTACCTGCAGGTGAACTGACATCTTGTTAGAAAGTTAGTGAGGAACATTTGATGAAGGTGCCAGGTCAGTTGATCAAGTAAATGTGCAAAACTTTTAAGCTTCTTGGATGTGAGAATTTGATTCTTTTCTGTTTTTTATTATTATTTTACATTAAATATCTTTGGATTTTGTTTCTTTGTCAGACAAAACAAACACTTTGAAGATATCGCTTCAGAAACTGTGATGGGCATTTTTCAGTATTTTATGACATTTTATGAACTGAGCAGGTCAATTTATCTTTTAGTTTATGTATTCTGGGTCAGCTGTATGCTTAACTGTAAAGTGTACTCTCACTTGCACTGTCAAGTGAATCCTCTGTAATGCCTTCAGGCTGGCGCTCTCATGCGGCCAGTAGAAAAACAAAGCGCTATTTTAATTCCTTCATTCCTCCTGCTATCAGGCTACTAAATGCAGACAGCATTGAAATGTAGTCAATCTCCTTGAAAATCTGTGTGGACTACAAATGTCTTTCTTTCAGTGTTTTTTTGTTGTTGTTATCAACTGGCTCCTCATGTAAGCCTGCAAATACTGTAGGCCTACATGACGACCTGAGAGGGCCATAGTGTGTCCTCTGCTTGTGTTTGTATAGGCCATACGTTGATCTCTTGTCACTGGCATGCCAGTGCTTGAATGCTGCTGCTAAACTGAGTTTTATTTATGTGGACCTGACAGGCTGTGGAACTTAAATGCCCTTCTGGGATAAATAAAGTTGTCTGAATGTGAATCTGAATCTTAACACCTTCTTTATGTTATTTCCAGTTTGTTGTATTTATTTTTATTTTTTTGTCCTTCCATATCTGTGTTTTTTGTTTTTGATTTCCTTCTCTTAATTTTTTCTCATCCTGTGAAAGAATCCTTCATTTTATGTGTTAATTTAAAAGAAAAAAAAATCAAAGTCAAGAGATTGAGGAAAATATTCATTATTTTGCAGCTCTAGATTTGACCCTGTATGTCTCTGTTTGTAGTTTATGGCTTTCAGAATAATCTGGCGCCCACCTCTGGCAGTGTCCTCACCACCAATGGCGCTAACGTCAATGCTCATTTGGGAGGTATGGTGGCACAACACTCTTGACAGTTTCCTGAGTCAATAAATATTCAAAATAGTGCTTTTATTTAATCAGTGTTAACATGCACTTGTGTTTGTCTCTGCAGGTTATGGAGTTCAGAAGAATGTGTCAAACGGTGGTGGTGTTGTCAGCACTGGAGTCTCTACAAGTAAGCACAAATTAGTCCTGTTAGTCCAGTCAAATCTAAAAATGAGTCACTTCTTACCGTAACCTTGTTGTTTTTGTTGTCAGCCACTAGATCCCAAACTGAAGATGCATATAAGAAAGATTATAAGTTCCTGATCTCTGAAAAGGAGAACGTTCCAGCCAGAAGAGATGCAGAGATACTCATTTTGGCCAAAGACAGTGGCAAGCAGTTCACCACCACTGGCAGCAGCGTTCATTTAGGAGGAGGTCAGTCAGCTGCTTTAACACCTCATTTTCCATCATCTTAGTGGAACTTCTCAACATTCTTGGAACCAATCTTAGATCCCCAGATTCCCAAGTTGTATAGCATATTTAGGCAGAATACAACTCTTCTATTTTCATTAATAAAACATCAAGAAACCCTGATACTGCTCACTTGGTAAATTCATCATTTAAGCTTATTGGATCTGCTCAGTTCTCTTAAACCATCACAACACAAACACAAACACTTCTGTTTTGTAACAAAATAGCTGAAATGACCGAAAGTGAATTCAGCTTCTACTAATTATGTTTAATGAATGTTGTTATTTTTCCAGGCTCACTTTCAGGAGACTCCATAAAAAAAGAGAAGCTTATTTCAAGCTATAGTGAGACGGCGCCACTGAAGACAGAGAGCGGCAACACTTACTGTGAGTGATCATTTAAAACATCTTAAGGAGGAAAGATTACATTAATTAAAAAAACTAAATCAGCAACCATTATTTATTCATTCACTAGATGGGTCGTCTGGAGTTGTAATGAAAGACAAAGCCACCTATGCAGGTATGTTTGATTGTATGTATGTTAATACTTTCAGGATGGTGACTGTTTTAATTTTGGAAAGTGAGAATTATCTTCTGTCTTCAGAGATTCACAGGGACAGCGGCATCTTTGGAGGAGGAGGATTTTGCTGCTGCTCTGACGCATGCTGCTCCTGGTGGAAATGGCTGCTGGGTCTTCTCCTTCTCTCCTTGCTCCTGCTGGGACTCCTCTTTGGGCTCATTGCATTAGGTGAGGATCACTTATGAAACATTCTGAAATTGAATTTAGGGATGAAGATTAAAAACCTCAGGAGTCATGCAATACTCTCTGGTATTGCCCTGCAGTGAAGCTACTGGGATTGACTGTTTTTGAACCAATGAAATGTGTGTTTCAGCTTTTACAGGCATGTGAGCATTATTTCACAGTGCTGCAAAGAACTGGTAGCCTGTAAACGTACTCCTCTCCCTGGAAATTTGATCCCTGGGCTCTGTCCCAGTGCCATAAAGTCGGTCTGACATTCATTGTCAGTGGAGCAGCTCCAGAAATTGCTGCCTGATGACATCACAGACTCCAGTTTGTTACCCTGTGGCAGGAGACTTGTTGATGTGTATTAAACCTTATAAAACATGTACAAACCTGGAATAACATTTGCATTCCCTCATCATCATTTGGGATTTATTTTTACCTAAAGCATCCACACAGCAAAACCTGTTGACTGCATTTAATAAGACACATAAGAAATGACTGACTTTTTTCAGTTATTTTATAAGTGTAATCAGAAAAGTAGAAAATACAGAGTATGTGTACATAATATATGTTTTTTAAATCTAGTTTATAGCGCCTTGGTAGCCAAGTGGTTACTGTGCATGCCACATAATGGCAGCATCCCTGGTTTGATTCCGTTAAGGGACCTTTGCTGAAGGTCATTCCCCTCTCTCTCTCCCTGTTTCCTGTTGGCCTCTATGCTACCTACTATTAGAAAAGCCCAGAAATAAATCTTTAAAAAAATTAACCAACAAACAGATAAATACTTAATAAAATCCTGTTTGCTGAATATGAATTGATTAAACTGCTGTGTGTTAACATGCAGCCCTATACTGAGACTGTTTCTCTTATTTCATCAATAATTTGGTTTCTTGAGTGATCATAGAGATCATATGGGTTGTGTTAGATTGACTTTTCAGCTTTAGTTCATGAGATTCTGGCAGAATATTATGGGGAAAACACACAACAGGCATACAGATGACCGTAGTTAAAAAAGCTTGAAACAGGACAAATCAATCTAAATTAATTTCATAAACAATTAGTCAAAATACTTTTATATCTATTTTTTAAGCACTGAAATTAACACCAGCCAGCACATTACCCAATAAGAGAATGAGGGTTTATGGTTTGTATCTATGATCACATCTGTATCTAATCTGTAAATATGTTTTGTATTTCTTATTTGAGTTTGTTTTGGACTCCAACATCTTCTTTTTCCAAAGTTGTTTGGATGTAATTCAACCACTTGATTTTTTTCACAACTGCAATATTTTGCTGTATTTTATCTTTTACAGTTCCTTGTTTTTAAGTAATTCTTCTTTAATTAATTAACAAGATGAACGTAGTAAAATATTTACCATGTTCATCTTGGCAGCTTTCTCAAATATATTGTTCCCCATCCCATTCAAAAAGTTTGTTTTGTAAATTATTTCTTCCTTATTCCTTCTTTTTGGAAATTTTGTTGATATAAAAATCTGTCAAAATGGTTCATTGAGTTTGTGGATGAAAATTATGGATATTTGAGTACCCAACCCCAGGAGCTTACTACAGATAAATTCTTCACCTGTGGGAAACACTGTATTTGTGTGTCAAAGTACAAACTGAAAATAATTTCTTGACTCTGCTTGAATATATGCTCATTGTGTGTGAATCCTAACAAATTTTGATGTCCTTTTCTTAGCTGAGGATGTGAGAAAGCTGAAGAATCGAGTGGCTACTTTGGAGGCTGCATCCTCAGCCGCTACTGCTCAGACCAGTCGTCTGTCAGGTACCAATGACATCAACGCCTATGTGGATGGTGCAGGTGGCAGCCGCACTGACATACACCTAGCTGCTGGAGGAGGCTCAGGCTCTGGTACCGGAACACGAATCAGAGTTGGTGGTGCCGGTGGCTCCCACAGTGGAGGTGGAAATGCCATTGACATCGGCACTGGAAGTAGCTCTGGGGCTGCCGGTGGTGCCACTGGGGCCGGTGGTGCCAGCAGTGCCAGTGGGACCATTGGAGTCAGTGCTGGAGGTGCTGGCACCAGCTTCAGTGGTGGCACTAGCACTAGTGGCACCAGCTTTAGTGGCAGCACCGGCACTAGTGGCACCAGCTTTAGTGGCACCGCTGGCGGCTCTAGTGGAACCAGCTCAAGTGGTGGCGCTGGCGCTAGTGGCACCAGCTATGGCACCGGCACTGGTGGCCCCATCTTCACTGGCCTTGGGACGGGTGTAAGCGGAGGACACATAGATCTTGCGGCTCTCCACATTGCTATCCAGCACATGATGAAATCTGAAATGCAGTCACAGGCATTCAGAGGTACTGCACATTTACACACATACACACACACACACACACATAAAATCAAACAGGTTTATCTAATGGCTGTTTTCTCTTTTAGCTTTAATAGCATCCTCTGTGCAAGTAGAAAGGGGATTGCCTGGACTTAAAGGTGAAATACAAATATAATTAATTTCATAAAATCTTTTTCTTCTTTTTAATTAATTACCAGAAGCTGTGTTTATTTTATGTTAATTTATCTTTATTCTGCTTTTTTCAGGGGACACTGGAGCTAAAGGTTAGGGAGAAAACCACTTGCTGTTATAAATCTTTTCAGATTTCTTCAGTTTTAATTCTGTTATGTTGAATTTGTATTTGTTTGTGATCTACTGCATACTGTCATCGTAATCAAATGGATGTTTTTCTTGTCACAGGAGATCCTGGTTTCCCTGGACAGCCAGGTTAGGAATAATGCCTCATATTTTCCTTGAGTCATTACCAGTACTACATAATTTGTGTAGGATCACCATGTAATTTTACTTTCTGTGACCTTTGACCTCAGGTCCTCCTGGTTCGATTGGCCACCCAGGTATTGATGGTCAGAAAGGACAGAAAGGAAGCCAAGGTACAGAGAGTGGTTCAGTTCAAAGTACACAATACAAGTATGCTGTTTGGTTTATTAAGAGTAAGTGAGTATCTGATTTAAAATGTCTGATCAGGTGATCATGGCCCGGAGGGGCAACAAGGTATCAGGGGTCGTGAGGGCCCTGCTGGCCCCAGAGGTGAGCCAGGACATGCAAGTTTTGGAATAAAAGGTGACAGAGGTACGGCTCAGATATGGCTCACAGAAATTATGTTTTCCAGTGATAATAATAACACCTGGTGGAACTTGTTATTTACTTGTGTAAATGTGGAATCTCATTTCTCTGCTTTCTTCAGGAGATTCTGGGTCGCCTGGACCAAAAGGTGAATCATCAACTTAAATACTTACCCCTTACATTTCAATGTATTTAAAAACTTAAAACAAAAACACCTAAATGTATAGTAGTTTTTGATCAAATTTCCATTGGTTTTACTTACAGAGTTGCTGACATATTGCTATTACTTTTATTATCTCGTAATGCAAGAAATACAAACTGCACCAGGTGGCAGCAAAGAGTCAGTTTGCTAATAAAGCCACATTAGAAAGAAGGACTCCTTCCTAGACTAAAGCAAATCCAGTGTTTAATACTAATAATGCACATAAATTATCATAATGAAAATGTTCACTACTACTTAACCATTATTCATTGTCTTTTGAGCACAACTGGGTTGTATTCAATTTGAAAATCCATCTGAAATTCTCACTTTAATTTTAGGATACTGCCTGCAATACCAACCCATGTTTATCTAACTGATGTCCTTCACTTTATAATCACTTATAATGATTTATTTGACTTTGTAATGATTCTTCTCATCATTTAATGATGAGCAGAATCATTATAAAAAATTATAAAGTGTTAATATAGTGTTATTGGTTTTAAATCACTACAGACTATGGAAACATGTAGAATAACTCAACTAGTTTGGAAAAAATAAGTTATGTGTATACATCTAAAATGTCTAGTATGAATATATTAGATATGTTCACACACATAATATTATTTTATTAGTTGTGTTTACTAGTAAAACAAACAGCAAACTTGCGTGAGGCTTGTCTTTGTTAGTCACAATATTCAATAAAGTATCAGTTATGATTGGACAAATGACACACTCCCTATACCAGCCTGAGTTACCTGCACATTATAGAGTAAGATAACTTGTTAGCAAAAATAGTAAAAATATAAATTAAGGGGGACTGAAGTGCATCTGATAGTACTGTTGGGGTTGTTAGACTACAAAGTTTGGGAGCCACCGCTGTGCATACTGTCTTACAATAAAATTAAATGTAGAATTAAGAAAAGCACTGAGATTGGTGTTTCATTGTGACTAGGAAAATAATTGTTTTGTAAAATCTCACAAAGCAATAAAATGTTGTTGTTAAACTGCATTTTTGCTGATCTTAATTAATAATCTTTGCTTTAGGTGAACCTGGAACTCATGGTCTTTCTGGACCACCAGGTGAGTTTCTTCCTGTTCTCATCCATTCAGAACATTACAGTCATTACAGGAACACCTGCTTATGAGACTATTATCTCAGATTTAGCAGCACCAAGTAAAACACTGTTGGCGTTGCCTCAACTTGTCCCTGGCAGTTTACATGAACTGTTTTGTTACAGGTCAACCAGGTCCTCAAGGTTTCCGTGGAGAGGCAGGGCTACCAGGGGCTAAAGGTAGGTTACATGGAAATACCCAGATAGAACATGGATTTTATGCTGTAATGTTATTCACACTCTCTCTTTTGATTCTGCAGGCGACAGAGGACTTGCTGGATTTCAAGGACTTAAAGGTTTGTTGTTTGTTTGTAAATACTTCAGGTGTTTATAGGACTTGTGGGGTCAGTAAATGTTTCTAATTGTTGTTTAATTTGTGTTTATTTTAGGTGAATCTGGTGAAAGAGGTCTTAGAGGTCTGCAAGGTTAGTACAGCTTTGTGAATTACTGTATTGTAGCTGTGAAATTGGCATGTTTTTTTTACTCTGTACAGTATGAGTTTCTAAATCCAGTTGTCTCAATCAGGTGAAGCTGGTTTACCAGGTCTGTCTGGCCCAGCTGGAGAGAAAGGATCCAAAGGAGCGATGGGTGAGTAAATGGTGCCCTTCTAATTTTAATGTGAATGGATTGTGCTGAAATTGTTCAAAGTTTCCCAATCTGTTTTAATGCAACAGTCAGGTGCCCAAATGAACATTGAAATATGGTTTGTTCATATATAAATTGTGAACATATCCCTTCATGTAATAGATTTGACTGTACCAAATCATTCTATTATGTCTTTTATTTTTAAAAAGAATTTTAATTCTGCACTGAAAAAATTAGTTATGGCAGGTGTTTAAAATTAGTCAGTTAAGGACAGTAACACACTCAGTCCACCAGGTGGCAGCAGAGAAGAGTCTGATAATAAACCATCTTTTGTAACAGTCTTTTTTTTCATAGCATAATTTACAGAAATAATATGTTTTGAAACAACAGTAGTAATACGAAAATAGGGAAACAAATAGATATACAACGCCAGGGGTTACAAACAAAACACAAGTATGAAATAAAAATGGTGCACACAATGTAAAAAAAAAATAAATAAAAAATTAAAATTATAAAAATACATCAAATTTGGATCACAGCTTCAACGTTTTCACAGCTTTTCTATTGCAAGAGGTAGGTGTTTTAATGTAGGACTCTGACTCCTTTTTAAAGGTATAAAAGGAAGGTTTAGTTTTTAACACTTTATATATAAAACTTGGCCAGGAATATGATGAGATTACATAGAAAAAATACATCGTCTAAGTCTCTCCTATGATTTGTAAAACCAAATGATACATCGTTCAAACAAAGTACAAAGGCATCATAGATATAGTCCAATATAAAACTACAGATGCCTTGCCACAAACTCTGAGTGTGTTTGTACTGAATAACAGTCACCTTAAAAAAAGACAAATGTTTTGTTTTTGAGTGACTCATGGATTGATATTCAACAGAATATTTATTTTTTATTTTATTTTTATGTCATCAGGGCTGTCTGGACAAGATGGTGCAAAAGGCTCAAGAGGTAAATGAGTCATTACTGTATAAATATTACTAATACACCTATTTAAATATTATTGTAATATGCACAAGGACATTACATCAGAGATTACAACTCTTGAATATATTAGGGTCAAGCTAATAGAAGAAGCTTTTATTCCTCTTGCTTTTTAAATATATAAAATAATGATTATGTTATAATATTTGGCCAATAGGTGACCAAGGACATGCTGGACCCCCTGGACTTAGAGGTCCTGCTGGGCCTCCTGGAGATGCTGGACTTCCAGGTAAAATAAACTCGCTGTCCCTTCTATGAAACATAATCTTCAGCTATAGTATTATTAGCGGACAGTATGATGAGATATAGTCATAATTCCTCCCTCTCTGTAGGAACACCTGGGCTTCAAGGACCACCAGGTACAGGTCTATTATGACTCACACTGTGGTTTTAGATTCTTATCTTTAGATTTGTTGCTTTAAACGCTGTCAAGACTGAAAATGTTCTCACATTTTATTTTTAGGAATACCAGGGAATCCAGGACAGCCAGGGGCCAAAGGTACTCCTGTCAACTGTAATGCTTTAATAAAAACAGAAAAGCCTTCTCCAGCAGAACATGTCCATGCTTTCTAGTGTAGTTTATTTGAAATCTGAGATGTGTCTGTCTTGTTTTAGGTGAAATGGGTCAACAAGGGAAAATCATTAATGCAGGTAACAGAGAAAGCACAGAACCTTCTTTTACAAACCATTGATTATAATATAGTTTTGAGAATATCTGATCGTTGTTTTCCAGCTGGCTCCGCCTCTGTGGGTATCCCAGGACCTCCTGGGCCTTCTGGACCTCCCGGCCCTGCCGGACATCCAGGATTATCAGGTCTGACAGTTTGACAGCCCAGAAAAAACCCAGCCCTCGTCCACGTCATTCTGCATGATGACTGATTGCATATTATCACAATTAACAGGGCTTATCACTGTTGTATTAGCTAACTTAAGTGTGTTTGTATTTCTTTTTTAGGTCCTATTGGTCCTGCTGGTCTGCCTGGCCAACCTGGTAGGTTACTGCACCCTGGAGTCAAAAACAAAACAAAACAAATTTGGATCAGATATGAAGCCCTCAGAGTCTCATAGATGCTATGTTTTTCCGTCCTCACAGGTCCTAAAGGTGACAGGGGATACAAGGGAGAGCAGGGAGAAGCAGGAATAACAGTGAGAACGTCTGATTCTGTAAGCTCAAGCAGAACTGAGAGTGAGTCCTCTTTTTATGAAGTCTAGACATCCTACAATATTTTGAATTGAAAAATATCTGAGATGTATTATGATTTGCTGCAGACATAGACTTACCAATAAAAACATAAATTCTACTTTCCATTCGAACCTTAATGAGATTGGATACAGTGGAAACAGGCAACAAAGTCCTTCAGCTGAGTACATGTTTAGCATCTTAAAGCCCTCTGCCACCAGTACACCAAAGAAATGTAAATGTTTTGGTCTGTTGTTGATCTGTTTCTGCTTTAGGGCAGTATGGTGCTGGTGGAGTCTCAGTAATACCTGGCCCACCAGGTCCGCCTGGACCTCCTGGACGTCCAGGTAAATAAGACACATTTGTACTCTGTTTTGAGGTTATCCAAGACATCATCAGAAACAATATTGTGGAATTTGACACCATGTGAGAATAGCCACTCTCTCTTCCTGCAATGGCATGTTCTTTAACATGTGTCACTGACCATCTGAATACTTTCTTCATTAGGAGATTCAAGACAAGGACCTCCAGGACCACCTGGTCCTCAAGGTCCTCCAGGCAAGTATTTGAGCTCATCAAATCCACAGTTTCAAATGGTTCGTATTTTATGACACTTATCCATTCTTCATATCAAACATTAATAATCATGTCTGCCTTATAGGTTATGGAAGACCAGGACCTAAAGGAGACAAAGGAGATTCAAGCTATGCATCTGGCTCTGGTATGGCTCAAAATCTGAATGTTTGCTCCGTCAGGATGCAACAGAAACAGAGCATGTCACAGAAAGCACTAAAGAACAGTTACACAAGTGTATTCACTTCAACACTGCTCTTCTTACAGGAGTGCATTATGGACAACCAGGACCACCTGGGCCACCTGGACAGAAGGGAGAAACAGGTGACCTCTTATGTATCCTTTAATACAACTTCCTCTCTGTTAATTTACTTGAACTCTATCATGACATTTCTGTTATTGTTTTAGGTTCACCTGGACCAAGAGGGTACCAAGGTAACTGTCTTTCTTTAAGTTATGTGTATCTTATCAGCTATAAATCAATCTGATCCATTCATTGTGTTTAGCTTTCACAAACCTTTATGACCATTATGTAAAAGTACAGATAGTTCTGAGAAAATGAACTGTGATGTCTCATTTGTGTCTCAGGTGAAACAGGTTCGCCCGGCACCCCAGGAAGACCAGGAAGCTCAGAGAGAGGTCAGTTGTTTGTCCATCAAATGAACGTCCAAACACAAATCATACATAATCATATTAGAGAGCCATAATTGTGAAATCTTATTGGCTTAGCATGTGTGAGGAGCATGCTAAGCACAATGTGTGATAGAAATACTGTAACTGTATATTTCTTCCTTACAGTGTCAACTTATGCTGGAGGACATGGGATCCAAGGACCACCAGGTCCACCAGGGCCTCCTGGACGTCAAGGACCACAGGGAATTAAAGGTAAAACTAACAAAAAACAAAATGTCCATACAGTGCTTTATTTTTTTGTATTGTAGAGTAGATATTGTATCTGCTTGCCTATACATCACCTGATGATAAAGCTTTTGTTTTTGTTAATAATTTCTAAGGGGACACTGGAGCTCCTGGTTTACCCAGCACTTCACGAGGTAGGAAAAACCCCTACAATATCCTTATAACTCTTTACAGTAATGAGCAAACACAATTAAAAATCTTGTTAAAGCACTAGAATGGTGTTAAAGTTTGTGCCTAACTATATTCTGCAAGGTGTTTACTATCTATTTTTTCCTCAGGCTCAATCTCAGTCACCTCAGGGCCTCCTGGTCCTCCAGGTCCTCCTGGCCCTTCAGGCCCACCTGGCGCATTCTCCTCTTCTGAGATGCACCATTACATCAATACCTATCTAAGTAAGAGTTTTTCTGAGCTAAGGTTGCAAGATCACATGCTGCCAGGGGACAAAACTGAGTTAAACATGTTTAATTTGTTCCATGCAGGCAGAAACAGACAGGCTGGTATTCCTGGACCTCCAGGTCTACCTGGGCCTCCAGGAATCCCCGGAACCTTCTCAGGCTCTATAGAGGACATCTCCACTCGCATCATTGCATACATACAACGTAAACTTGTGCTTTCCCCCCAGAATTTCTATTATTAAATGACAGTGTGAGGAGTACTTGATGATTTCATTTATTAGCTATGTTGTGCTACCAAAGGTTCAGGCTCAAGCTTCGGCACTGGTGTCCAGGGTCCTCCAGGACCACCTGGCCCTCCTGGCCCCGGCTCTGGATCCCTGACTGTCAACGCTCTCATTACCATGCTACAGAGTATGTACATGTTCAGTTGGAGCCGAATCCTATCAGACACATGACCCACATTGCACTCCACACATTTGTTGGAGACAGTGTGCCCATGAACTCTTCAACATCAACTCATCTGACATTTGTGCACATAACTAAACTCTGTCTCTCTGTTGTGATCTGCTCAGGAGATGATGTGAGGAGATATATGTCAGGACCGCCAGGGCCACAAGGACCACCAGGACCACCGGGAGCATCAGGAGGAATCTCTGGCACTTACAATATACAGGAGATAGCTACTTATGTCTTCAACATCATGAATGGTAGGCTCAGGTTGCGTAGAAAACATTGACCCTGGAAATGGTGCCTGAACTTCAATCAGTAAAATTGTTTTTCTCTCACAGAGAGAGGGATTGCTAGAGGTCTGCCTGGGCCACCAGGCCCTCCTGGGCCTGCAGGTGCAGGGGGCTCTAGCTATACTTCTGCTACAATTGACTACTCTGCATTGATAAGAAGTAAGTTACTACTAATGTTTCCCTTTCACAGACACTGACCTTGTCTTACTTAGAGACAATAAACTCTACAGGACAGGATTTAGATCTGCTTGTCTTGTTGTTTTCCTCAAAAATTACACAGAAAACAATGTTCTTCGCCACTTAGTAAGGCAAAACAAAAGTCACTCATACACCTTTCTTATATCTTACACCAGATCCAGACTTCCGTTCATGGATTTCCTCTGCTGTACAACATGGTCCTCCCGGTCCTCCAGGTGTTTCAGGGCGTCCTGGCCCTCCTGGCCCCCAGGGGCCACCAGGAGTCTCCACTTCAATTGTGCAGGGAACGGGAAGTCGCGGGTACAGTTTGGAGGAAATTCAGCGTCACCTGCAAGGTGAGTCTGGCAGACTGGATGAACATCACTTATTGGTTATTGTGAGGTAGACTGACTGCTAATGTAAATTCAAATTAAATTGTATCTATTATATCAAGTAGTTTCATTCTTCTCAGCTGTGAATGTTTTGTCAAAAAGTATGTCTAACAATGAAGAGTCATGATAACGACAATAAATAAAATAATCACACTTTAAAACAATGTATCTACAACCTGCGACCAATTGTGTTACACTGTAGTACAGTTAAAAAAAGCATACTAATGATTACATCTTTTAGCTCATTTGAGTAAAACGATTGCAACATACTTAGAAGAAGAAAAAAAGAAGGAAAATCCATAGACAAGACTTTAATGCCATAATTGCCTGCCTGAGAGAATATTTACTGAAAACAGAATTAAACATTTGGCAAAGCACTAGAAAGCATTAGAATGTTCTAATGCTCTAAGCACATGTTCCCCCCGGAACATGTGCCTGCTTTACAGACAGAGAAGAATAGTCCCTTATTCCCACGGTTTTGTGTTAACAATAAAATACTTTTCAATACATGGAGTTTCCAGTTTATTAGGTTCACCAACATGAAAAGCAGTTGCTGCCCTCTCTGGTTGAACAATTCAAACCTGTTTCACTGCTGGGTGTGGCCAGAAGTTTAGCCACACCCATCAATGACTTCACAGTGTATTAATGCACCCTGAAGCAAAGTGAGAAGTTTAAACTGAAGGTCCGCAATAACAATATTTTAGAGGGTTAAGTTACTCTTTTATATAATGCAATACAACAGGCCTGCATTAAGACCTTTACTGTATGTAATGCAACATTCAGTTCTTGTTGACACGCTAGATCAGTGTTGACTCAGTTATCTTTCTGACAGTGCTTGTGTTTCTAATAATATCACAGCTCATTGTTTCATACATAGACCCTCATTAATATAAATGGAGTTGCACTAGTGATCATCATTTTGATACACACTTTTTGAATTTAATGTTTTTAAGGTTCTAGCTTCAGAGGTCTTCCTGGCCCTCCTGGTCCTCCAGGTCCACAGGGTCCACCAGGCAGACAAAGTGGATCGGTTTCCTACAGTGGGAACTTCCCTCGGGAGTCTATCCGTGCTGAAGTTCAGGAGTATCTGACCAGTGAGCTATCATACACAGATGAATATACATGAGAAACATGTGGAAACATTTATGACTGCAGATCTCATAAATAATCCTTTTTTTAACAGGTGACAATGTTCGTCGTACCATTATGGGACCTCCAGGTCCCCAAGGACCTCCAGGTCAGAAAGGAGATCGTGGAGAGCCAGGTTACTCCCAGAGCTACGTGCATAGCTCGAGCTACCCTCAGGGTGACCCTCGCTATGGTTCAGACCGCAAAGACATTGATGTCAGCAGGCTCGCTGAGAGACTAGACTACTCCAACGTTGCTTTGAAAGTTACAGACTACATCAAGAGTGAGTAGATTACGGCTGACTAATATGAAGAGAATGAATAATTTCATATTATTATACATGAATTGGAACTAATAGAAATCAAATTAAATGAACAAGTATGACTACATGTGTGTCAGCAGTACTTTGATATAATAATCCTTCCCTAGATCAAGGCCTCCTGCAGGATTATCTGGTTGAAGGTCCCTGGAGGTCAAATGTAAGAGCTATTCAAGGCCCCACTGGTCCACCTGGCCCTCCTGGACCACCTGGCTACAGCCGTGTCATTGGAACTTACGGCAACATCACAGCTGACCTGATGGACTTCTTCAGAAGTGAGGACACAGATTTATGATTTTCCACATGTTGTATCAGATTAAACTCTACAGCAATGGAAAACTATCTGGACTTATGTAAGCGTAGTTGGAAAATGTTGCTTCATTACCACTGAATCTGGGCTTTTGCTCTTTCACAGCCCATGGCACCATCCCCGGTCCTCCAGGAATCCCTGGACCAAAGGGAGAGAGAGGGTACCCAGGACCCAGGGGAGAAAAAGGTACAGCCCAGAAGAATAGATAACACTGAGAAAATCCTGTTGTATATTTTCCAGAGTAGAAAAATAGAGTAGAGTGACTGAGACAAGCAATCTGAGTCTTGTATGTTTACAGGTGATCCTGGACGCCAGGGTTTATCAGGACTACCGGGGACATACACTGTACAAATTCCACACCGAGTGCAGAAGAGGGATACCGGTAACATACTTCAAAATCCAAATCGTGAAAAAATGTGTAAAAGTGTAACCTACATGTTAACTCATCACTAAACCATTTTTTTCCTCCACTGCAGGCAATAAAGTGGTTCGTCATCAGCTGCGTCGCCGTCAAGCTAACATTGGCTAAAAGGCAACATACTACTGGATCATGTCAGATTTCATTTTTACTTTAGTCTTTTTTTTTTCTTAGGTGTTCAACAGTAGCAATGCAAGTAGTAGAACATGCTCATTATTTTTTCAATTTGTAGAAAAGGACAATTTGAGGAAAAATTGCCAAAAAAATGCATCAAACGTCTCTTAAAAACAGCTTTGGTAGAGTAATGGATTTAGCTACAGGTGAGGGTTTTTGTGAGAGTCCGGCATTTTTCACTTTTTAAAATGTGGGTGTGTAATGTTTACTTTGCTTAGGTAGAAGCTTACATTCAAACTTTATCTGGGGGACAGCTTTGGTTAAGAACATTTTTGGGCAATAGCTAGAAATTGCTGAAATTTTTAATTGCACTTTGCATCTTTTCCCACAGCTTGTGTGACTGCAGAGTCTGGTGTACTTTTTTTGTTTTGTATTTTTTTTTTTTTGAGGATTATATTGTATTGAGGACTATACAAGTGTTAAATGCTGTTAATGTTGTAACGTGGTAACCAATCGATGTTTCATGAAAGACTACAATACTTTATAATACTGCCACATTATCTTTATGAATCAAGCCATCTTCCAGCCTCTAAAACCCTGGAAATTAGCCATTCAAATTATATAACAAATATATTTTTAAACATAATAGCAATGCATCATTATCTGAAGCAGACACTGTCCCAGTCAAGTTGCAGGTCATTTGTGCAGCAGGAGGATTGGGGTTAGGTGTGTATGATGCTGCATTCAGGACTGATGATTTACTTGAAAGGTTTGTTGGTTAAAAAAGAAAAATTAGGTTGTTTGCAGGGTTGTGAGACAGGGACTCAGATAATCTCTAAGGAATGACTGATTGGATTGTATATTTTTGTATGACAGCACACTGAAATTCATATATTTTCTTTTTAAGTGTTGGAAAGATTAAATTATAAATTGTTCCCAGATTGTTTTACATTCATGAATTTATTGACATTTGACATTCAATATATTTGACAGACACACAAATAAATCTATTTTTGGACTTGTGAGTCTTGATATTTGTGTGACTAAATTGATCTCAAAATGATTTCACTCAAGGTTTGGTCCAAATAAACAGTCAATATTTTATTTACAACAAAAATGTCCATTTATAAAGACACTAAACACATTTGATCTGACATCAAAAATGCATATACTAAGAATATTTGTTGTGGTAGAATGACAACTCGTCAAACACATCAAAATGCTGTAACTTAAAATAAAAAAATATTTGAAATCTATGGGCCACATGGTGTCATTCACAAGACACAGCCTCCAATAACCCCAATAAAAATCCAGCATTCATGACAAAACACCATGTTAATGTTCATGTCAGTATATAGAGAACTAATAACATGCATTGATGATATGCAGTGGCAAAATAAATGAATCAGGTATTGTTCTCTTGAAATGGGTCTCTTTTTGTGCGCCGTCAGTACTCATAAAATGCAGTGAAGAACATCTCTTCACATTATGAAATACAGTTAAGGAGTTACAGATTCAGCATATTACCTCTCATACAACACTGGTCTCAAAAAGAGCCAAAGCTCATCACGAAGAGCGATTACAGCATCAATATATCAGGAATACATGTTTAGAAAACTAGCTGTGGTCATAAAATATGGGCTTATTTGAAAAAGAAAAAAAAAGAAGGTAAAATCAGAAGCAAGAAAAGATGTTCAAACAATTCATTCAGTTTGGAGTTCGAATAGGCTTGGGTGAGACAAAGGTGACTTACTGTCAAATACACATGACAGTTTACTACTGCATATCTTTTTAGCTCATGTGGCAAAACAGTGCAAATCAACAGCTTTACATTCTTTAAGTATACGTTTGTGTTCATACTTCACACAGAAAAGCATTCACTCAACATTTCTCAAAAAAGGTGATCTTTTATTTATTTATATGAGTATTTTCATCATTCTCCAGGAAGTAACAGGCCACCTCTGTCTTTAACTAAACAGGGGAATGTGTATTTTGGAGAACAGCAATGAAATGAAATGATGTACTAAAGCAATAGATATATTTTTTAAAGACTAAAATCCTCATGTTAAGCAGAGTATCTGATTGAACTTCATATGTAGCTACGCACATGTAACATTTTACTCAGCGCATGATTCACAACACAGTACATTCCACTTGCTTTTAAATCACAGCCTTATGATCCCAACACGTTGCTGTTTTTGACTCCCATGAAGACATTACACACTGGGCACATAGGACTACACAGCCATAACAACGCCTTACAGACTACAGACCTCTTCTGACTCATCAGTACATCTCCCCAGAACCAGCTCCACCTTACATGCAGCAAAACAGACTTTATAGTTGGCTTACTCACCAGCTTATGAAATGAATAAAACTCTCTCTCAACACCTTGTGATTACAGGTGAAAATGATATCCAGGTATTTAAGTGCAAAACATTCAGGGGGCCCTGTATTTACCGCAAGCTGTAATAAACACATGGATGGGCCCTAAATGCAGAAACAAAAAAGAACATATGAGGCACTGAAGATCATTCATACTGTAGCAGGCTGTGCTTACAATGCTTCTGATAAGCATGATTGGCCATAGCTACCTACTGCAGACTTATACATTTTGAACATGCTCAAAAAAGTGCATATTTGTCCATCGGACATTTCCCAACGAGCAGATAAGAGTTGACTAAGTGAGGGAACGGAGTGTAGGCACATCATGCTCACTAAAGGTGGAATCGAAGCAGTGAAGACATGTTCATGTTTATCAGTAACGGTCAGAGAAATGATGCACACACAGGAAGAGTCTGTTAGCACAGCCAAGTTTGATTTGAGGCTATAAACTAGAGTTGTGCAGGTTTGGGATGGGGTAAAATTTGGATACTCGACTCTGGGTGGTGGGGTTAAGGCATTCGGATTCGCCGCTCATCTTGAAGAAGACCTCCTGCTCCTGGAGCTTCCGTGTGAACTCCTCCTCCAATGCCTGCAGGGGGCAGCAGATACAAACAAGTGAGTCAACCATTGAGGATTTTATAACATGATGAAAAAAATGGTCAAGGCAGCTAATTGACTGCATGAGTCTCAACCGTGACATTCATATAACAGATTAGTGATGAGCATGAGCTTGATACAAAACACAGTCTGATTTGTGGGATTTACAAACTCTTCAAAAGAGTAAAATTATATTAAATGTACCTTCTTCCTGGGTCTGAGCTTCTCTCTCCACTCCTTTATCTCCTGGGTGTGCTCCTCATCCAGCTCCTTCAGTTTTTGGGTCTCATGTTCGATCAGCAGGTGGCATTTCTCATTCTGAAAGGAAATGTGGGTGAACACATAATCTTTGGAAGAACAACAACAAAATACTTTATCTGCACTGCAATTAAGTCTTGTTTCTTTGCTCTTATTTGATTGTTTCATTTAATTTGGTGTGTCAAGATCAAAAATACTTCATAATATTCATTTTGATAATATTATAATATCATAATATTCATTTTCCTTCTGGATGCTGATCCTTCTATAGTCACACTCCACTGTTTATAATCTAGGTATTAAAAGCTTGTTCTCCGGTTACATTCATTCTGTGAGTGCAGACAAGAAAGCAAGCTAAATACTTATAATGTGAGCATTTGTGGTCTCACCTGTAGCTGCTGCAGCTCTCTGATGTTTGAGTCACACTGCAGCTGCAGATCCCTCATCTGGTTCTCATGTTTTTGGTGTTGATGGAGCCTCTCGTTCTTCTGCCTCTTTTCTTCCTGAGAAGCAAACTGAACCACACATACAAAACACAATTCAAACTCATTAGTACTGTGCTAAAGGCAATACCAGCAAACAGAAGAATAGAGTCAGCAGAAGAAGAAGTGCTTCTTGATGCAGAGAATTTATGAGATGTTCATTATTTCCTCCAAAACTTTGAGGATGATGAAGCCAGTGAAGCTTGTGAAATGTTTACTGGGAAAGTTGCTGGTCTGAAATCCAGGAAAATTAAGTGTACTGTGTTTGTGCTGGGCAGATTCCAGCTGTGACGGTATGCCAGTGTGACACAGTGTTGCTATAAAAAGTACACGCATGTTCAGTCACTTCTCCTTACATGTAGCAACTGGTAAATAGAAATAGATAAAATAGAAACATCAGTAGCATGAATCCATGATGTCCGTACCTGTTTTATCCGTTCTCTCTCCTGCTCTGGAGTCACACTCGCAGTGGCAGTGATACGGAGGCTCTTCTTGAACATGGCCATGCGGGTCTTGGCCTCGCTGCGCTGGATCTTGGGCAGACGAACCCTTTCTTGGTTCTGTTTGTTCTTCATCTCCTCAATCAGCCGCTGGTTGTAGCGCTGCATCTGCTCCATCTCCTGTAAAGTACACACACACAGAAATGGTAACATATGAACACACGTCATGTATTTTAGTAAAGCTTTACCCTTCTCCATGTCTTCGCTCTTACTTTCTCGTGCCTCTTCAGCAGCTGGTGTCTCTGTAGGAAGTACTGGTCTTTGAGCTGCTGCTTCAGCTGCTGGTGCTTCTCCTGCAGGTGGCGTTCCTCCAACTCCCACATGGCTGCCTCTCTAGCTGCAAAAAAACATGTGCACACACACACAGAAACATCAGACAAGGCCATGGTTAGCAGACATGTATATGCATGTTAGCTTGTGATGAGAAGTGTGATGAAAGCAAAACAGTCGGGAAAAACTGTCAGCAAGTATGACAAGCTGTTACATGTCTTCTCAAACATGTCTGCATGTCACAGTCATTATTTACACACTGATGATGAGTACAAGTCATCACTGACATGAACTGACTTCACAAGCCCCTCAGTGAATCACGGGTAAAAAGGGGACAGTGTTTCTACCTTTCAGCCTTTAACTGTTGGTTTCATGTGTGTTTGTTATGAAAATTAAACAAGACTAGAAACTTGCACAGGATGCTTCAGCTGAAATGTTTTTTTGAGAGGTGACAGTCCAAGCGTGAACTGATGACAAAAGTCTGTTGATGTAGTGTTTTCAGCTGCGCTGTCAGGGAATCAAATCCTGAAGTCACCAGCACACGAATGCACCACAACAGCCTGACGCTTCAAATCTATCAGTGATTTCAACAACATTATTACACAATGACTCAACACACAAAAAATAAAGACAGGTGATCCCTGTGATGGATTTTTTGTCTGAAGCAAGTTTCTCAACAGAAACTAGTAGAAGAAAAAGCACAAGTGGTAAGCTGTAATGAAAAGATGTGACTGATTTCATCTGTTAAATACTGTAGTTCTTTCTCCGTCTCCCACCTCTCATCAGCTGCTGCTTGTGGTTAAGGCAGTCCCTCTCAATCGTGGCAATTTCCAGTTTGTGCTGCTGGATAATTTTCTTTAGAGCTCCGTCCAGCTCTTGCTGCTGTTTCTGTAGGAACTCCTGCTCCTGAGGAGCCAGACAGAGGAAGAGCAGTGAGACACAGCAAGAGGAAGATGAGGGGATCATACAGAGAGACAGAGCCAAGAGTAGAGAGGAAAAACGTAAATGTCAAAGTACAAATGCATCTTATGTATCAAAGCTGCCTGAGGGTAAATTACATAATCTTATGAAGTCATCCACTTCAAGTTCAGTACAACACAGAGCACATTTCACATCATCAAACTGGAGTAAGAAGAGGGAACACTGAGAGATCATGGATGGCAACGATCCACAATGGAGGTGAAGAGAGTAAGAGATAAAAGTTAACAGTTCAGTAGACGTTCAGATTCACAGTTTTATGTAAGACAACATCTACATCGACATTCAAAGTGTGCAGTCCAGCCTACATTGTGCCATGAGTCATCGATTCATTAAATGTTATTTTCTAGCTTTTTTATGTAATGTTTCATTCTTTAGGTTTCAAATACGTAGCAGGTGACAAATGAATCGCTATTACTGTATTTAACTATGATTAAATATAATTGATCATGCAATTATAAAGAATTCACTGATGAGTTCTAAATTAAACTGGTTGAAATATGACGCCATAACAAAATTATGTGCTATACCAGCAGCTTTTACATCTATCCTGTGAGGTAGTTAGTCTATATTTGTACCTCAGCTGACCTCAGCTGGGGGATCAACAATAACACCATCTCTGAGAAGGATAAATGTAGAAGTTCACTCCCAGATTCAATCTAGTCTGATGCAAAAATACCATATAAAATACACAGACTCGATGTAGAACATTTGTGGATTGGTGGAGGAAAATACTGTGCAGGAGAGAAAGAGAAAACCACTGCACAAACAGAGCGATGGCAACACTAAAAAAAGAAACAACAACACCGCCCATGCTTACATGTGTCGCTCTTAAGAGTGAAAGCTGAATCATTACAAACCCTCTTGTCACTTAACTCGACACACATCTAAGTATGGGCTAGAAACGGAGAGAATCGGGGCGGTGGGGGAGAACTTACATCCTGCATCTGAGCGTTGAAGAGTGCGCATGAGGACAACTGAAAAGACTGTATCATAACCTGGGCCACTGCCTGTGGAGGAGAGCACACAGCGCACTCGCCCTGATCAGGGACAGACATCACACAGCAGGCTGAGGATCTCTCACTTTCACACACAAACACACACACACACACACACACACACACACACACACACACACACACACACTGATTCTTCCTAGGTTATGCAGGATATGGCCCTTTTTCTACTTTGGGAATGTCAGCGAGTTTGAGGCGCACAGCATAATACTGGAGAAATGTTAGGAAGTTCATTAATTAGTTATTAACTCTTCTCATCTTCTCATGCTTGAAAGCACTTGAGTTTAATCCAGCTTGCAACAGCAGTTTTGTTAACATATGTTCCATGCTACTGGCTTATGAAGTGTTAAAACGGTTACCTCCCGAAGAAAAGAATGCGTTTCTCCATGTGACTCATCACTAATTAATAAAAGATGTACAGGAAAACAAAGTTAGGAAAGGGCTGACAGTGTAAACGTATTCTGTGGAAACAAAAGCTGTGTCTGTAATCGCTCCCTCTTTCAATCTCCCTCTACATGATAGACACTTAAGGGGGCTCTATGATAAGTACCAAACTGAGAAAAAAACACTTATGAATCATCATTTTGCATCACCGCTCTCTGTTTGCTGTGTGTAAAAGTAATGTTAGGGGCAAAGGCAAGAAAAACAGCCAATATTACCATTTAAGAAGGTGAGAACCAGTGAATTTATGTTGCTTTTGCTAAAAATATGATTAACAATTAATTGATCATCATCACATATTGTTAATATCATTAATATCGCGTAATGTTTTCTGGAAACTCAACATCAAAGCCATTTATAGATAATATAAATAGATTTATCTAGTTACAGTAGATCAATACCTAACCAATCAAATTCTCTTGCTCATGAGGATCATTACCGCAGTATAATTCAGGCTGGGCGATAGAAATAATACAATGTCTAGAACAATCTGTTAAGTTCAGAAAATTGCATCACTTTATAATGCAGCCTTTAAATATAAAAGATATCTAGTTTCATATCGCAGCTCTGATATACTATCAATGTACTGCCCAACCCTAAGTATAAATGGTATGGCGAAATCTCAGACACTGTTTTGTTAATGTTCAGTGAACATGATGAACTGTGGTTTACCACCGGGTAAGGTGTATCTGAACTTGTATTTGAACTTGCCTTGAGAAATATCATGTGATGAAAAGTTGGATCATTGGAACTCTCTCTGACTCTTAAAATCTTAGACACTGTCAGGAGTATACAGCATATAACAGAAGTGAATACATCCCTGTGCAATATCAGTACACGGTTAAATAATTCAACATCATATAATCTTACAATAACTGTAATATCTTTATGGTGGAGTGCAGGGTATTTTATCTTATTTTAAATTAATTTAATTTTACTTATTATAGACTACACTGAAAATACAGGCCGGAAAGAACAACCTCAATGCAGAAGTGACACCTGTGACCACCAAAACTAAATTACAACTGCGACTTTAAATTTAGTCTAATTTCCTGAACGACGCTATAAAACAACACGTGAAAGTTGTGTCAGATGCAACGTGGCTCCACTGAACACGTAAGAAACCAGATTGTGAGACACCATAAGGATGGGAGAGGGATACAAAATCATCAGTATCAGCCCATACTATCAATAACAGAAGACACAGTGGTCATCCTTAAAAAAATGAGAGCATGCACAATTTGCTGTTTATATGCAACCTTGTATTAAAAAAAGACAGCCGAGTGCCTCTGAATTGGCACAAGGATTATCTGCGGAAACTGGTGTTTCAGTTACTGCTCACACAATGCATGAAGTCAACCTCATGCACCTCTTTTTTTAAATCTTGAAAACATAACAAACAAAACAAATTAAACTGTATTAAATGGACATGATTTGTAATTACTTAACATTTTAGTGATACTGATATTGACCAAGGGTACACTCAGTTTTGTTGTATACCATATACTGTATATTGTCATATTGCTAACTCTACCTAAAGATTGAATACAGAGCACTAGGTAGTAAATATTAAGAGATTACAGACACAGTCATTGTTCATGTTGGTGTACATATGAATACCTTCACAGAACAGATCAGGTTATAGGGAGAGAGAGAAAAGGACATATGGAGAGACAGGATAATCTCTTACTCTTTCACAGAGTAGGAGACAGCAGGTGATGGATTACCTCAGCAGTCTTAAGGAGTGATAGGTCCTCCTTTACGCGTTTCATGAGCTCTTTTCTCATGTGTTTGGGTGACTGTCCAACTTCCTGTTCGACCTAAAGTGTGTGTGCAGAAACTGGTTGATGCTGTATATTCTGAAAAGCTAACAAAGTCGGCCAACAACAGTAGAAGACATGCACGGCCCGGTTTGAGAGGAAATATGCCGCATCCAGCCACCAACTGATCAGCATGCTAAACCCCCATTGCCCGGGTTGGAAGTCCCTCTGAACTAGTCAGTCAGTCTTTTGATTAGTAGCCGCTTGGAGCGCGTCAGAACTGTCTGCATTATCTGCACGAGTTAGAATCATGTCAAGAGTTTGTCAAAGAAAGATTTGACTGGTACATGATAGAAGATGTAGCAGCTCCCTCTGCATTACTTTGCATTTGATTAATTCCCAAAGCTATCAAGAAGATTATTTTCCCCTCTTGAAATCAAAAACCAGAGTAAGTGAGCTGGAATCAGTTTAACAGTCCGGACTTGTAGACTACTCTGGGTTTATAATTTAATGCTGATTAGACTTCACTGCTGCATCACGTTACACACGTAATGCTTCAAGTCGTGTTAATTTAAGTTTTAATTTACATGTTAAAGATGATTCCATAACAGTTACTCTGATACTTTTATTATTTTCCCAAACTTCCCCAAACACCACTTGGAAAAATCTTCAAAAGTTGGCCATCCCATGACCAAAGCCACCTCACACACTCATACAAAATACATGGTTAGTTAAAAAGACAACAACAGTACATTCTGGATAAAGAATACAGTATTGCAAATAACAAAATGTATTAAAAACAAAACTACACATTTTATCAATAAATAATAGCTCATATTTTTGCAGCTGAACAAACAAACAAAGTACACTGCCACAGACAGAAGCAACCACTTTCAGCCAACCTGCAATAAGAAGGTACTTTAAATGACAATATCCTCTACCTTGCCCAGAAAAATAGCAAGAAGCAAGAGCACAACCACCTAGGCATCATAATGCACAATATAATACCAATGGCATCATTGGCATGAGAAGGCTGCATAAAGCAAAACACATGAACTATTGACAGAGCATGTTAACACTGCCTGAGAAAGAACCAGAAAGACTATTAAACACCTCTCATATATGTATCACAACCTCAGCAACCTCCATTCTGATAAGGTTTTATGCTTAGCCTGAGATTGAACTTTTATCAAATTGTTCTCTAAAAATAACAAATAGACTCAATAGTGCGCTATTGCTTGTGAGGCAACTAGAAGCCTCGAGGCAGATGAATAATGGATGCAACAACATGCAGCTAGCAGCATCTAGGAGTAAGATAGCACAGTCTGCCAATTGCTATCGTTTGCACACATACAGTACAGTTTTAAACACAACAGCAGGTCAAACCACTCCCAGAGGATTAATATGCCACCCGGTAAGCTGTTAAACACATGCACCATTAAACAGCTCGTATCTATGACATGCAAATGAGCCTCCACCAGCTAAGGGCTAATCATCCCACTAAAAGGCTCTTCCTTGCAGACACGGTCATGCATGACGTACCTCTTTCTTCCGGTTCTTCAGCATGTTTTGAAACTTGGAGAGCTCCTTGTCTTGATCTGCTTTGATGCGTTTGGCCTCGTCTCGGAGGCGGCTGGTGTGATCCTGCTCCAGGCGCTCGATGGTCTGCTTCTGTTTCTTTTCCAGGTTCTCCACTTCTTGATCATACTGACGCTTCTTAGCCTACACAAACAGAGTCACAGGACATTAACATCAGTCTGAAAAGGTGAAGTGTTTATATGTGATACAATATTATTGGATTAAATCCCTCCATTAAATTTACAGTAAAGTCCCTGTTTGAGCTTCACTGTGCAGAATGATGCATGCACAGTTGTGACACTAAGAGAGTTCACATTCAGCTGCTGAAGAAAAAGTTTCTCTGTGCTCACCAAGAATCTGAGTTCAAGGCCATGCAAGCCTGATTTATGAGATCACAACTACTTCAGAGGCAATCATGGTCCTATACGCAACATACAGTGCACCTTCAACACTTACACTGAAAACAGTGCTTTACAGTGAAGTAGGAGAGAAATTTGAAATGATTTTTTTTGTTGTTGTGGAAAAACCACATGAAGCATATATTACTAGTTCAAGTACAAAGGTATTTTTATATGTTGTAAAACTTGTGGAGGGGATGTTTAACTTCTGTAGAGTTCACGTTTAAGAACTTTGAACTCAATTCCAAGGAAATTACCAAAGAAAAAACATCACACCGCTGCAGTATGAGCAATCTGACTCACTGTAGTTTCCTGTTCAAAGCGCCTGTAGATCTGCTCTCTCTGCTGCTGCAGCTTGTTGCTGAGCAGCTGCTGAGCCCTCTGCTCCTCTTTCTGCAGGAGGCGCAGCTCTCTCAGCTCCTGCCGCCTGAGGAAACCACACCAATGGTGTAATTACTCACAAAATACATTTTATGCTTCTTTATCTATTTTTTCTTTGATGCAGTTTAATTTTTAATTCAATATTAATCTCCAATCCATATTTCATAGGAGACTATTGTTTCCCTGCTTTGATGTTTCTGGTTCCCACTTTCTGAATGTGTAGTTGTTAAATTGATACATGTTAACTCAGACTGCATACTGACAGAAGGTCATGAACCCAGCAGCAAATAGTCAGACAGCACTTGTATAAACAGTCAGAGCAGCAGGTCTCATGTCTTAAAAAGGCAGCATGGGAGATGACAGTAACATAATGCAGAATTCATCATGGGAGATAACCCATCTGGCATTTGTAAAAAGCTGTGGGAGTTGTGAAATGAATGAGAACTATTTAAGGCTGGCATGTTAAATAGGTCATGTCCCATATTTAGAAACACAGTATAGCAAGAAAATTAGAGACAGACATACCTGAGGAACCGCATCTCCTCACTCTTGGTGTCGTTATCGGTCACTATCTTTGATGTTGTCACACTGACCTCCACTCCATCCACCATGAACTTACGTGTCTTTTTTAGAGTCTTCTTCTGACGTTTTGACTCCTACAAAGGAAAAGAGATGTTCTCAGATGATTAAATTATTGTTGATATTTGAGGTTATAAGTGAGGGACAGGTTGTATTACCTGCAATGATATTGAGCCCCCTTCTTTGCTCTTGGACAGGAAGCTGGAGATGGACAGATTGAGGTCAAGGCTGTTGCTATCGGCAGCAGAGCTGCTTCCAGAGTCAGAGTCCTTCTCCACATCTGGTTTGATCACAGCAGGGCTTCCCTGCTCCGTCTTGGTTTCTGAATCAGTTTCACTCTCTGGGACGCAGACCGAATTTTGCGATGTGCTCTCATCTGCACTAGTAGTCTTTTCCTCATCTTCCTTCACTGGGACATCCTTAGATGGAAGCACTTGTTCTGAATCCTCAGAGGTGTCTTTGGCTTCATCACTGACTCCATTTGTGGATTCACTTGGTGCCTGCTCCTCCAGTTCAATCTCTCTGGCCTCATTCTCTTGTTCCGGCTGCTCTGCCTCCTCAGGGACTTTCTCGTCAGGCTTTTCTTCTGTCGCCCCACCTGGCTGACTTTCTGCAACCTCCTTCTCAACCAAAACCTCAGCAGAGGAGTCATCAACACTGGACTTTGTTTCTGTGTCTCCATCTAAGTTTGTGTCCAATACATTTGATTCTGGGCTTGATTCTATATTGTCTTTGTCCATATCTACATCTGTACCATTAGCCATATCTGATATTGTGTCCTTATCTTCTTCTTCTTTTTCTCCTGCCTTCACTACTTCTGATATGGATTCTGGCTTTTCTGGTGTATCTTCAAGTTTCTCCTCTGATTCTCTGGATTCAGTAAGCTGTTGATTTGACTCAGATTCTTCTGTACCTGTTTCTTTTTCCTCCTCTTCTGTCACCTCTTCGGGCTCTTTTTCAACCTCCAATACTTGTGGAGATTCATCCTTGGTTTTCTCTTGTGTCTCAGTCAGTTCCTCCACTGTTTGTTGACCATCTGTCACAGGTTCTTCTGGCTGTGATAGTACAGGCTCAGCAGGAATTTCTTCAGCTTGACCATCTTCTGGTTTAGTCTCCGTAGAATCTTGTGAGATAATGTTCTTGGTGGGCTCTATTAACCCAGAGGCCAGGTCTTCATTGCTAGCATCAGACACTTCATTGAGTTTCTCCTCTTCAGTCTTGTCTACCTCACTTGTTCCCAGTCCTTCATCAGACAGCTTATCACTGGTCCTGTCCTCAGCAACTTCAGCCTCTGCCTTTTCTGTAACAGATTCCAGCGTGGAAGGGGTTGGTGGAACTTTGTCATCCTCTGAGCTGGCCACACTGCCATCTGATGGTGCTCGCTTGTGCCCAGGAGCCGCCTGATGTAAAAGTTAGAAAAAGGTTTTTCATTAGAATAAGTTTGATTGATCCAAAAAAAGCAAACAATCAGTAGTATTATGAACATTGTATACAACATTAAAAGTACATACCAGAGGTGTATCAGGCTCTTCCTCCTCTTCCTCCTCTTTACTGTCCTCAATCTCCTCTGTGACCTCAGCTTTGGCCTCGGCTATGAGCTCTCTGAGGGGTTTGCTATCAGTTACACTGGTGACAAAAGGATGCTACAAGGATGGAGGAGGACACAAGATCAAAATGAAATATAAATATCTATCCATCACAAACTTTTGGGTAGAATCAAATACAAACAAAAAAAGCAAAACAGTAAAATAACACCCTTCAAAATAGGACATTCAGATTCACATTATTTTAAGTGCATGCAATCTTTGGGTTATATTGCAGGCTGTGTAAATAGTTGCATAGCATGTGGTAACAGGAGGGCAGCCTACCTGTAGAAGTTGTACAGGGCCCCACCTATTGTCCACATTCTTATCAAGTGCCTTCCGCAGGAAGTCACTGAATTCTGGCGACCTTTCAAGAATAAATAACAAAGAGTCAGCTTGTAGAACATAAACCATATAAACCATAATCAATGCCCCCTGAGTGCTGCTTTGTGGACTAAACTTAATACAATCCTTTTCCTGTGGCCATTCAGCTAAGCATTAACCATTTACAGAGCTTTCACACATTAAACAGTCTGAAAACATTCCAGTGCCACCTCTTTACTTATCACCAGTGTGCAATCTCACCAGCGAGAGGGATGCATGAGTGTGGGCGGCTCGGACTTGGCTATTTTCAGCAGCACTCTCATGGGATTCATCTCGTGGTTGGGTGGCTCAATCTGCGCCAGCTCTATCAGGGTTACCCCAAGGGACCAGATGTCAGCCTTGTAGTCGTATGGACGGTCCTTGGAAGTTTCGCACATTACCACCTCTGGGGCCATCCTGCATAATGAGAAGCCAGTAGGTTTGAAATAAGCATGAAGAAAAATCTGGACTGAATGTGAGTGTGTGCATTCAGGAGCATTCTTTGATATCTTACTTTTGGAGGGAAACATGAAAATAGAGCATGTGCATTTGGGTCTGGAATTTGAAAGATAGGAAGCCTATTCACTATTTAAAGCTGAGGTCATCAAACACTCGGCTGCATTTAACTTGCTGATTAGGCTTTTCCCATTATCCCTCAATCCATGACAGCTTTTGTGATACCACATTGAAAAATAATCACCCCTAGCTGTGTGACACACTAGGACAATTATGGATGTAAAAGGGGTGAATACCCGCTTGTGTCCAGGCAGCATGACTCACCAATACGGAGTGCCAATGAAAGAATCTCTTCTCTGTAACGTCTTGGTATTTTTAGCAGACACCCCGAAGTCAGCTGAAAGAGGAAATGAATTAATGTTCTCTTTATCAGTGAATCAACTTAAACTGTTAAGACACATCCTGCGTTTAACAGTAAATCAATTGCAAATGAAGACATAAAACAGCAGACTTCATTCTTAACTTCCATGCCTTCAAATATGAACCATATAACTGGATAGAAAAGCCACAATATTCCTTCTATAATGCTCTGAGAGTCTATCATCACTACCAGCAGTTATGTTACCTGAGCGACTATTTGAGCCTGCTCTCTTTTTCTCGCATCACTTAAAGTATGTACACATTAGAGGGAAAGAGAGATCTATCATTAAGTCCCTGGTGACTGCTTGATAATTATTGTTTGCCAGGCTCCGTCATGACCCTCTGCCTACAGAACATGAATCATCCGGGAACCAGCAGCTTCGGATGTTACAGCAGCAACATGAATACTTGTGAAATTATGCAATCAATTCATTGTATTGCCATCCAGTTTTGTCCTTTAGGGCTACAGAAAACACATCACTTCATTTTGTAATTTTTTTTGCACTTGAAAATGCATCAGCGTTACATAAATGACTCATTCCAATTTTACAGTGCTGTGCATTTGTCACCGCTATCCCCAAAGTCACATAGCTCAGCTGGTTGACATCACACTGATGGCAAAGGGATCCAAAACTGACTTTACTAATTAGCTTTTTAAGCCTATTAGCGTTTGGCCCTGCAGGAAAGTTCTGAGTGGCCACCAAGGACACCAGCTGAGAGAGAAATCAACAATGAATCAGCTATTGTTCTGTGTAGTGTTCTTAAGATTATCTTAATGTGTGCTTAGCTGGAAGATGAGTGATAATTCAGTGCTGAATAACCCTTCACAATTAATGAAACAAATTAGATGGCATATGCAGCAGCAGATATTTTTTCTTTTTTACCAAGTTTCACATCTCCCTCCAAGGAGAGGAGAATATTCCCAGCTTTCAAGTCTCTATGGATGACCTTGTTCTCATGGAGGTAGCATAACGCATCCAAGGTCTGTTTACACACCACACGGATCTGGGGCTCTGTCAGAGGCCTCTCGAGTTCTGTAGATAAACATACAAGACAGTTCGTGAGTCATATTTTGTTCCAGATGGTTTTGTTACTGTAGTTTTTGTGATGCACTTTTACAAACAGACTGGGACATCTGTACATGTTAATATGTGATGGCCTGATGGTATCCAATAGCAACCAGTGGACAAAACTCCACCCTTTCACAAGCCAGCATGTATGACTGGACAAGCCTGGTGGAAGAATATGTGTAATAGGTGAGTCACATAACAGATCAGAATTCATCAACATTTAGCAGCGGACTGAATTAACAGGGATACTTTATGTCATTGTAATTCACATATAAGAAGATGTGGAGAGGTGTTTCTTCAAGCCTCACAATAAGAGAAAGAAACTGCAGGCATTAGAAGTGGACTAACCACTCCTTGAAATCTGAGCTACAATAATTACACACTTGGAATGGGCTCTCCGATGGGGAGAGGGAAAAAAAATCCCACAGAGGGTTTTGGATGGAATAAAAAGCGTTGGCACTGGAGGATGGAGCAAAGGAAAAGCTCCACATCTTCATAGTGTTTTTCAGTTTTCCCTGAATGAATGAGGGACTTACCCAGCATGATGGCATCCACTGCACCACCCGCACAGAACTCGATCAGAATCTGCAACGATAAAAGAAAAGAAAGTGAAACTGTAAGATGGATGAAATATAAATGTAAAGCACCCCCAATTCTGAAACTCTTAACCAAGCAAATTATGTTTAAAGGAGGAACATGTCATCCAAGGTAGATGAATAGCATGACCTTTATAGGAAAGACATCAGCACCCCTATTCTATGTTATTGATTATACTGTGAAGACATTCCAAGAAGCCAATCAATCAGAAACTAAACCACCATAGTGAGCATCTTCTACAAACACATCCCTTCTTTTCAGAACAATCTTTATGTTGCAGTCCTTGCTGGATCGAAATATAAATAGAGATTCAAACTGCCAGTTGCAGACAATGACCTGAATCATCTCCTTGTTTGTCATTATGTGCTTTTTTACAATTCAATGCACCATTTCAGGTTTTTTATTCAAAAAGTGTGAGGGAGATGGTGGTGATGGTTGGTTTTCCTCTTTGAACTTTGCTTTTTAAAAATGGGGAAAAACGTATTTTGTGTAAGTGTAAACGCTTTGTTGATTCACATCCAGGATATTTCATCACACATGCTGGTGAAAAATGACTTCCTCATTTTGAGAAGTCAAAATGTCAGATGTAGCATGAAGCATTTCATTCCTGACAGACAGACTGTTAAATGCCTATCACAAATAACTGCCCAAGCTCTTTATACTATGTCTAACATACATCATTTATATTAGGGAAATCGTGAGTGGACGTATTGATTGATTACTTCATTTCTTGCCTTGAGTGAAAGTCTACATAACATACCACTTAAAATGAGAAGTTCAGACTTGAGCAATACTCAACAGGGGTGCCTTCAACACAGTATAAACCTGACCTGCTTAAACCAAATGGCCTGCGTATAATACAAGGACGAAACAGTTAAGTCTGTGGGGCAGCAGTGCATTAGATGAACATAATATCATTGCCTAATACTGTTGATGTAAAACTGACCAGAGTGTGACCTCAGTTGTAACAGCTGATGTAATGTACCCAACCACCTCTTTATCTATATGGGCTTTGCCAGCAGGTTACTTGGCAGCTCATGTATGATGATACAGAAAAATCAATCAGAGCTACAACCAAGCATTGTCTTCTATTCAGGGATTCAAACAAAGAGAGGGAAGAGGGAAAACCAAGCTGTTGTTCCTGCTATGTATAACGATTTATTGAGCCGCAAAACTCTTGCTTGTTATCTGATGTTTTTATGATTCTGACATAAAGCTGTTACAAATCTGTGCTATATGCTGATCATAATCTTAAATTAATCATCATCCATGCAAATAAATTTCATTTTAAGCAACATATTTTTCTTGAACATATTGTACATAAATGCAACACGCAACACATGCAAAGCGGAGGCAGTTGCGTATTCATCACGCTGCTTAAAGACGGGGCCGAGGTACAACGTGCGTACAGCTCTGAATTATTCACAGGCACTTTCTCTAGCCACCAAAACCACTCCATTATCTTCCCATAGATGTGGCCAGTCCACAAGGGATGGTCACATGACACCACCTGCCAGGACCTAATTGCTCGGGGGCCTCTTACTGCACACAGCATGAGATCTACTGACCATGTATCAAAACTGCTCTGTGAGTCAAGTTGTCGCTCTTGGAGACAAAGCTTAATGAGGGTATTAAAATAAGTAGATGCAGGACTCTTTACAAATGAGTCCTTGTCAATAAATAAGGTCAAAAGTGGGAGGTCAGTTATTTGACACAGAGGCTCTGTTGAAAATCTATTTATTTCACAATCCATATGGATTACACCACAGCACAATACTGACTGAGACTTTTTTATTCTGGGCCCATTTCATTCATTTGCATTATACTGTACCACTGTTGCTGATGTTGTGTCCAGTTCATTTGTAATATACAGTGTTGGACATCACAGGTGCAAGCTATTTGTTAATTTGTTGACCTACATTGTGGGGCTGGACAATTAATTTAATTTTAATCGTGATATCAATTTTGGCCTCCCACGATTACAAAAATGTAATAATTGACTTACAACGTTTATTGTTCTTCCCGGCGCACCTGTGACATAAATCCAACGCCCTCGTCTTTTCCAGCAAGTTCTGTGTCCTGCCCCTTATGTTAGACCCGCTGGAGGTTTTGGGTATTTATTTTTATTTATTGTTTTTACATATTGCTAGTTTGCACTAGGTTTTGCAGGGAGCAGGATGGCTGTAATTTTTTTTAAATGAATAAAACAACAACAAAAAAAGCTCGGCAGCCAGGGGATTTCTTTTTGGGAAGTTTTGGCTATTTATTTTTATTGTTTTTACATATTGCTATTACTATTTCCGTTTATCATGATACATTTTTTTCTTGATTTTAATTTATTTCTGGTTGTGCTGTTCAAATATATTTCAAGTTGAGTTCTGGTGGTTCAATAAATGCTTATGTTTACAAATCTATGAATAATTGTGTTTATGATTATGATTTTTGCCATAATCGCCCAGCCCTACTACATTGTATTCCTTACCTTGCAAACAGCTTCACTTATTAACAAGATTAGGGCTGCAGCTAACAGTTTCATTATCAATTAACATGCCAACTGTTTTCTCACTTACTATTTTTGTCTATAAAATGTCTGAAAATATTGATGCCTGTATTTCTTAAGAGCCCAAGGTAATGTCTTGTTTTGTTGGATCAACAGTCAAAAATCCAAACATATTCACTTTATGATTAAGTATCACACTTAAAGACTGAAATTCTCCCATTTCATGACTTTCTGTCGATAGACTAATTGATTAGTTGACTAATCAATGGTGGTTGCTGTGGTTCCAAACATTATCCATAAATTATTAATCATTTATAATACATTACAGGGGCGATTGCAGGATCAGACATTTACGGTGGCTCAGCTCCTGAGCACCTAGAGCAACCCTAAAAAGGGCCTAAAATCGCCCCTGATGCAACACACAAGGAACCCCCCCCCCCCCCCCCCCAAAAAAAAAAACAGTTCCCTCAGTCAGGCGCTTTCTTACTTACCCAAAGTTTTCCTTCAAAATAGAAGGCATCCAGCAGTTTGACGATGTAATGATGGTTGCAAGAGGCCAGAATTTCAATCTCTACCATATAGTCTTCCAACTCATCCTCTGTCTTTGTGTCAATAACCTTGGCAGCAGCGAGGGTCCCATTCTGCTTGTTCTGAGCCTAAAATTAAGACAGGAAAAAAAAGGTTAAATCCCCGAGTACTTTCTCACAATACAAAATGTATAAATTAGGAAAAGTAAAGAGAAAGACAACAAAGAGAGGGATTGTATCAAAAAAGTGTGTTATTCAATACAATTTTAATACATGCTGGCCAGGCTACAGAACAATCAGCTTGGTTAGAGTGGCTATTGTGGAGGAACATCCATCAACATTAACAACTTCATCTCAGACAAAGGCAATTTTGGGGGAAGAAAAATAAACACTTGAGCACTTTATAGCATGCAATCTCCTAGATGATCACATCTCTATTAATACATTTCACAGAGACCTTATGATAACAAGTTGTTATGTATTGAAAAGGAAAATAACTGTAGAAAAAAACCCGAGCCCCACAGAGCCCATTTGAAGTAAAAACATTTCATCATCTTCTGACCTACACTAACAAAAGTGGTTAGTGTGAAGCGTGTTCATTTCCTCTCTCTCTTCTTTATTTCCCTTCACAGTGACACACCCACTGTAAGGTCAGATTTGAAACTGTAATAGCTTACAGCTATTTAGACATTATAGGAAATGAATCAATTATTGAATAGGTTTCTGATTGGAGAAATGGCATCTAAACTGTGGTAACACACACCACAGTTTCTGTCATATTCCCCATTAGGCTGCACTGAGGAGACAATCATGAAAAATAAGCACACTTCCTGTCAGACAACAACAAGCTGAGGAGTTCTTCTGAGGCCAGTTTTGGGCTTCATGTTTATGGATACAGACATAATCTCAGGGAGTTAAGGAAAAAGAAAAGGGAGGGAGAGTTCAGACTAACTGTTGTAGCATGTGTCAGACCCTATATTTACACACTTCTGACCTGACACACACCCTGTCTCTTTCGCTTTGCACTGGCTGACGCCGCTCTCACCATTTGTCTCTCATATTATAACAGACAGGTACATGAATGAACTATGTGAGTAATGGTCTGTGTGAAGAGAATTATATAAGCAGTATGCGGTAGGTCCTAACAAAATATACGCCATGCCTCTTTACTAATTAAAGGTACAGTAGAACCATCATGTTAGATGTAAATATGAGGTCAGAACTCGTTCACCTCGCTGAAACAGCTGGTACACACTTCGCTGGCAATCACCCCACCCAAGTGAGGCAGCCTTCAAAAGCCTGTGAAATAACTGATGAAGTGCTTTGATTGTAATGTGAACTGCAACTCCTCCCTAAACCGCTCTGTGTGGGAACCAGGAGTCAATACATAGTAAGGTGTATGTTTACCAGCATATTTATTTTGTCTGAAAGTCTTCTGGCTTTCATCATGGTTAACTAATCAGCTAATAAGACTCGGAAACAGGGAAATGAAGACTTCTGGGGCTATTAGCTGCATTATTTGATCACAAGAGCTCCGGAAAGAAACAACGTCAGTGGCAGATAGAGAGAGAGAGAGAGAGAGAGAGAGAGAGAGAGAGAGAGAGAGAGAGAGAGAGAGAGAGAGAGAGAGAGAGAGAGAGAGAGAGAGAGAGAGAGAGAGAGAGAGAGAGCTGCTCAACAGGGATTACAGTAATAAAATAGTCCTCAATTGATGAAGGCATAGAGGTTTATGCTAAGGTGATTTCCACCATCTGTATTTGTATTACACACTTTACCTTTCCTGGAAGTTATTCAAACAGGTTGTTTTTAAATTATGTTAAAAAAAAAGACATACAGTTTGCTAGGCTGAATTTCTCTCATGTTGTTGACCTTTTTAAACTGTGAGCTCGGCACAACACACATTATCACAAAAATAACCTGCAGATATGCGTCAGTTAGTGGAGATTACAGGAGGTGAACACAAAACCATGTACACCATGCAATACAATGCAATCCAACGACACGCATTACAGCTTTAGGTATAACCACAGGAGGAAACGACTCCTCTCTGTGGTACTCTCGACAAAAACAGCACATCAAAGTCTACACAACGGTAGCTATTTTATTAAATTGCATTGTACTGTTCTGGTGTTACTGATATTGTATCCACCTCATGTATAATGAACGGTATGTGTTTGTGAAACAAACCTCGACCTCAAGTGACACACTTTTAACCATGCATCAAATTTACATACACACCTGCCACAGTGTAAGGCACTAGCTACTTTCCATAGTCTATTTAAACAAGGTTCATTTTCACATACACCCGATTCTGCAAAGCTGACAGTGACTGATTTGACTTTTAGGGTACCTGCTCCCAGGATCTTTATTTATTTCTTTATTTTACAGTTCATCAGTGTGTCCTGTGAACTCTCCAAGCAGCCTTAGACAATCCCGTTTGGCATCTGTGAGGCCATGTTTATTCTTCTGTGGTAAAAAACCACACCTTCAACAGTTTGACTGAGGCCAAGTGCAACTCAATGACAAGGCAAAGTCATATTTATAACCTGACAATGTAGCTGGGCCTACCTAACCCTTAAAAAACTCCAAAATGGGAAATGCCTCTGACACAGTTAGGCGTTGAGTTAAAGCTGTCATTCACACAGACCTAGTTCATCTTTTTTTTTTGGGAGGGGGGGGGGGGTGTAATTTCCTCTCCAGTTACGATTCAAGTAAGCCATGTGTTAGGCAAGTAGCAATTATAATACAGTGTAGAGTATAAGTGAACTAGCAAACATTTGAAACGTAAATTGTAATGACTGAGAGTCTAATGGCCTTACGGATGACTGTAGGTTGTCACTGCTGTCATTTAAACGTCGTCTATTATGACCCACAGGCATCAACATGAAAAACAGTGGGACCAAATGTTTAAGAAATGGGTTAGAAAATCTCCAAGGCGGGCGTAATTTCTTATTATTACCTTGTATACTTTCCCAAACGCTCCATCTCCAAGTTCCCCAATGATGTCCCAAATATCCTCCGGGTTTACATCTCTGTGTACATGTTCATACTGCTTCTTCTTCTTGTCAGGCCCTAACTTGAATATCTTTCGAAAATTGAAAAAGGACATCTTTTTCTTCGGATATAGCTCAACTACAGCGCCGTGGATGCCGTCTGTTCGGTTATTTCCGCCAAGAAATGTAACACTAGCGGTTCCTCCCGACACGGAGCTCAGGCGTCTATCGAAATAACAGCATGCAGGCGGTGAAACGGAGACAGACACGCCGCTACTGTAGCCATTCAGCTATGATAATGTCAATTATAACTTCCCCCCGACGGCAAATAGTCACAATCACATCGTATATGCGGTGTTCAGCCCGGACGCTGGTGGAGAGAAGGTGAGGAGGATACCCGAGAAGAGTTTAGGCTGCTGGCGTTTCCGTTTTCAGCGACTGAGATGAAATGACAATGACACCACTAATATCGACCATATATTCTCACTCTAAACGACGTTATTATGTTGTTCTTGTTTTTTTTTTTTAACATTCTCACGAAAGAAATATAAACAGGCAGTGTAAGGACCCCATGCCTTGGTTGGCTGACCACACAGAAGTTAGCGGACCTGCGTCGGCAAGTTAACGCCAATATATGAATATGAGTTTCCGCTAAAAACCATTGGAAATAAAACCAATGTTACGTTAAGTCAGGGTTGGGTTACTTTGGAAACGTAAAATGTTACAGATTACCAGTTACCCTATTTAAAATGTAATTAGTAATGTAACTATTTAAATTAGCCTACTTAATCAAATGCAACTTAGTTTTTTTTTTAACTTTTCAGCTGTTAGGGTAAGTGTACCCATTAAGCCCACCAAAATCTAAGTTCAGGTGTTTTTCATACTGACATGATTTGTAAGGGAGATCATTTCTTCAACTTTCTTCTCTCATTTGAAAATGTGTTCATTCGTTCATGTAGATTTTGGAATAAAAATAGGCCTAAAGATAGAAAATAGTCAAAAGTATGCGATGGGCTTAATTGGTACTGTGACAGCATAGCCCACATCATGATTTATTTACAAAATGTATTGATTTCAATGAATTAAAAACAGCAATATATGTATGCTACATATATGATGTAACACCTTTGTAATCATCAACATGTTCATAATTGTAATTTATTTACACATTTTCTTCTCAGAAACTGCAACGGATTGGTTAGGCCTAGGTATATTTATTTTACGTAGCCGTTACATCTAGTCATTGCAATTAGAAAAGGAGAGAGATTCATACGATTAATACACATCATAGCAACGAAAAGATGAGAACTTGATAGCTAAAGTCAAGCGTACTTTACACCTGTTTGGATTGATAAAACGCATTTTACGCAGCACGTCATCCTTAACATCTCAAGTGTGAAAGTGTTTTTTTGTTTTGTGCGCATAAGACTCATTCAATGCTTTTACATTGGAGGCTAAACGGGGATGTTTCTGCTAGCAGTCGGTCTATCACTAGGTGACTTGATAACTGGCCCTGTATCGGTTTCCTGAATCTCATCGACAGGACGTTTTCTACCACGCATGCTGCTTGTGTTCTTGTCGTCATGAGAAGGAGGAAAATGGAAGAAGTTGTTTCAGCGTTTAGCCCCAGTTACAGGCCAACATAACTGTGCAAGGAGTCAGTGGATGTAACTTCTCAGTTCAGCTAATTTGTAATTGTAGAGAAGTCATGGGCTAAGCTTTCTGTGAATTACTGTAGCAGATGGTTATGGCTAATTATGTCAATGTTCTTTTTTCTTCTTGTGATGAATCAGTTATTGTGTAAAGGAAGAAATACAAAACGTAACACACAATCACTCAGATCTGGAGAGACGTAATAGGTGCATATTCGTACATGGCAATGTAAAATATTCAATGATATAAAGGACATTTAGTCTAGGGTAATTTAACAAGCTCAACTCTGCAATGTCAGATTTCAAACAGCTTAATGGCCTCTCAAAGTCGAAAATACTCCACATACCATAACCAGGGTGGCAGTGAATGACCTAGACACACACACAATACATGCATAGGATATAAATTAACATTCATGCTGTGTTAATGTTCATGTCATTTTTATATTGTGCTGTCCAAATATTTGGACAAATTGTCTTTTCATACTTTGGCAACATTGGAGACTTTAATGGCAATAAAACTAATTGATTTGAATTGAAAAAAGCTGTATACACTAAGTCCCTCTCCACACCCCCACACCCGACTAAGAGGCAAACAAAACAACAAAAAGCCCCCCCAAAAAAATCAACAAAACATTGACCAATATCACCTTATCATCAGTAAGACTCTTGTTAATGACTCTTCACTGACATGTAAGCATGTCATTGTGTTATACTTGCAGCAGGTCGAGTTGATGTAAACTACACACTGCTTATATGATGATAGCACAATGTAAAACCTGATTACTAACTATAGCTGTAGAACAGATGTAGAGGAGTAAAAAAATACCTCTGAGTAGAAGTCTAAAGTGGCATGAAATACTAAAGTAAAACACAAGGACCTCAGAATTGTGTGTGAGGGCATGAGCTTTACTTTACCATCACAGCAGAGCATAAAATAAACGTGATTGTCAAACCTTTTCATGTCAAAGACCCCTAATCTGACACAATTAAATCATACCCCTGACCTCCATTTGATAATATTTTGTCCCAGGATCTCCTATCTGATAAGATTTGATAGGATTTGAAGGATTGATGTAGTGCAAATACATTTTTCCCTGGGGTCCCCACTCTGAGAATCACTAAAATAAACCACCACCACTACTGCTCACATTTAAATAGGTGTATCATTATGTTATATAGCGCCCCCATGTGGAAGACTCTGGATGTTGTTGTCTTTTTTTCATTTTTATTTATTTTTTATTTCTTCCAGAGAGGGGGCAGAGTTGTTCACCATATGAGGCGTTTATGGGCAGTCGTAACTCCTAAAATAACGTTGAAATAAACATTAAAGTGGACGGTAAAAGTAATGTTATGTGATAGTCACCAGAGTAGACAAATAATATGCTTCTATAAAGATGTAAGTAACCCATTTTGTGCATGCGTAGTCAGGCGAAGGCTACATATAAGTCATTATAAAAGGACAACGTCTATACGCAGTTTGCTATTGGGTGTTTATTGGGAAAAAAGATATAGCCTTTTAAAATTTTAAACATCGTTTTTGTGCTTTCTCGTAGCTACTGTACCACTGCATCTAGATTTTTCTAAATGAATGTACTAGAAAGGCTGGTTAGCCTTTACGGAAAATTAGGAGGGGCATTGAAGGCAGCAATACATTCTCTGGTCCATACTCTTTTTTTAAGTAAAGAATAGTATGCTTTTGCTCGTGTAGCAGGTCCAGAATTAACTCCAAACTCCCCACGGTTTTCGTGTCCCAAGCAGTCTATCTTCACTTCTTCTAAAGGTCCCGAATTGTGTCCAGCCAGCTGAAGTGGGACCGCCCCGGACCCTGCTTTCTTGTCCATTTACTTTGCTGCGGCAGTACAGCCCCTCTTGAGGGAGGAGAGGACTGATTAAACGTCTGTTTTATTGCGTTGTCATGTTTCACAAGCAGTTCAGAAAACCCGAGACCGCCTGACACCAGCATATCATGGACGCACACTGAGGCTGAGTGCGGAATCCCCCCCTCCGCTTTTTTCTGCAACTTTTGCTTTTCTTCGGAGTGTCCGCACAAGACAATGAATTCCCTCTTAGTTTTTGCTACTTAATATCGTTTTCATGGGCGAGCATCCTCTTTTGTAGCATTCAGAGTATTTAAAAAAAAAAAGGTTAGGGTTAGGGGGGGAGAAAATCCTATTTGGTCAGACAAGATGCAGCTCCGGACGGTCCTGGACGCTAATGTTGTGGATGTTCAGAAGAGGAGGAATCCCTCCAAACACTATGTAAGTTATTGTTTCTTATAGTTTTGTGTTTTTTTTTTCTATCATGTTGTTTAAGTAGCTGTATAAATGCAGGCTGCAAACTACCATTATTGTTTGCTTGTATTTGCTCTGTGGATGACAATGTTGGTCTATTGGTTGGTCCACCACTTTGGTCCACCTTGTTGCCCCTCAAATAATCCTATGATTTTCCTCTACAGCGCCACCGAGATTCACTGTAGTTTTTAGTGAAATGTTAGTACAATTGATACACAGATTTATGTCCCTTCAGCGTTAATAGTAACAACGTTGGCGAATGTCTGATTTCTCATCTGCTATCATGCCATGATCAGGTCAAAATGTTAAGAGTATTTTATTAACTAATGACAGTCACTAGCCTCAACTGTATTTTGTGTTTTGTCTGTAAAATGGTGACTTTGGTACTTATTAGAGCTGCAGCAAATTGTTTTCATTATTGATTTATCTTCTGATTATTTTCTTGATCCATTGGTGAATTGTTTAGTTATAAAGAGTTCCCATTGTGATTTCCCAGGTCGTAGTATTGATATTGCTTGTTTTGTCCAGTCAACAGACACAAGATGTTTAATTTACAATCATAAGACGAGCAAATCCTCACATTTGAGAAACTGAAATTTGCCAATGTTTGGATTTTTTTAGCTTTGAAATGACTGAAACAATATTTGCAGATTAATTTTCAGTGGTAAGACTAACTAGGTTTCAGCTCTAAAAACTATACCTTCTACGGATTAACACTTTATTATTCTGATGTTAACACTGCAACTTTATAAACTCTTCTATTGATTCACACCAGAGCAAACCAACATAGGATTTGAAACTCTAGAAGTCTTGTCGAGACTACAGTATTTGCTGTGGACACATGATTCAATCTGTAGTGAGAATCTGTTGCAAATTGATGCCAAGCTATGTCACAACACTCACACAACATCGAACTGACAGCAATCATTTAAATATGTAACACACAACACTCCCACCACATACCGCCATTAAAGTGAAAAGTCCACAGACATTCCTACACTGATACTGTCCATGATCTTCATCAAGTACTGTACAGAAAGTATGTACCAGGTTACAAGGTTCTATTACTCCCCACTTCCATGTCCATTTGTCTCTGGCTGACTGCCTGCCCACAAAATTGCCATGAAGATGCAAAAAAAAAAGAAAAAAGAAAGAAAGAAAAAGGTTGGACTGTGCTGATGCCTATTAAGAAGCTGCGGAGGAACAGTGGTAGAAAAACAGTTTAAATCCTTAACACAGATGCACAAGGTCATGCCGACACTTATAAACCTAAAAGCAATTGTAGGAAGCAAAGTGCCAGGAAGCTCTTTTACCACTTGAAAGTTACAGTTTAGCAATGTTGAAGCCATTTCTTTACAAGGTACAGCATTTCAGATTAGGATCATGTATTCTGTTCCACATAATGTGAACGTTAGCTGGAAGAAATCTGTGTACTAGTAGACACATCTGTCTATTTTAAGGGAAGGAATGTACCATCTTCACACCCATTAGGCGTGAGTTTTGCTTTGGCCAAACATATTCCCATGTAAACATCATCACTCCATAATAGTAATGGAGTGGGACATCTTATTTATGACCAAAGCTGTGTAGCCAGACAAAAGGAAGCCCCCATTTTCAAAGTAAATGGAATACAATACCTGCTCTCAGTCCGTATAATGGGACATGCATATTTGATCAGATGGCCAGAAAAGAGGCACTTGCTTCCATCAGTGTCCTTCATGCTTTGGAGATAGATGTCATCATCACCATTTAGCAGGAATGAGTATGTAGATAGTTTGTTTCCATCCATTTGAGGAAGAGTGTGCTTATATGCATATGTCACTTATTATAAGTCCATGACATGTTCACTGCCAAACGTTCACTGTTGTGGTGTTTCTGTGCTACACATCAAATATATCAGCTGTTAATCAACCAAAATGTCATGTCTGTAGATTGATGATGTTTGACACTCTGTCGGGGACTAATTGATCATGACTATAATAAAAGCAGTAGTTTAAAAATGTTGCTTATTCATTTTCTTGCTTTCAAAGCCAGGATACTGTTCATTTAGCTTGGCATGAAGACATAAAGACAGACAATTACATGAAAAATAATACTAAATATTAGACTGCACAAATTGTTAAAGTAATGGATTAAAAAATGTTCAGTATTTCAAGAGAGAAACATCTCTTAGCTACAGGACATACGCTGCAGTACATTTATCTAATGACCTGGTTAAAGCACAGGATTATAAAACCATGGTTGGTGCTTTAATACAGTGACTTGTGGTGAAGGAAATACATGGTTGAAGGCTGCTGATTCAGGCTAGCCTTGCGTCACCATCATTTTTTAGCGAAACGTCACAAAGACTTTTAAGGTATAATCATGTTCTCTGGCTGATACATAATTGAACTGTTTTGCTGGCAGACAGTAAAATGGGGCTCTTTGTTCTTAATCTCTGTAGAAGATGTTTACGACGTTCACCACTTAGTTTAACGTGCTAGTTAAACTCAGATGCTTCTGACCATAGCATTTAGCACAAAGCTCTGCGTAGTACTACCTCACAGAGCCGCCCGGAAGGCTGTAGACTCTTATGTCTTGTTTGAGCACATGGTCTAGTCTTGGTGTCATCTTACTGACTTGAGTAATCAAATCCAATGAGCCACGAGACATGTCTCAGCGGGACTGCAAAAATCAATTAGTCCATCAGGTACAATTGGATTAATCAACCTGAGAGTTAGGATCAATTGCATCATCCATCTTCTGCTGAGTGGAGCTCCCCAAGGCTGCTAAGAGTCAGGCTCAGGCTCTCCCTTGGGATGGAAGCTGGAAGTGAGGGTTGACTGGGAAGTCCCCATGAGGGTTGAAGAGGAAGAATAAAATAAAATCTCATTATCTATGAGCTAAGCAACTGAAAATGCCTATCCGGTTTGAGAGAGGAAAGAAGCAACCCTTTGTCTTTTGTCCCCACGGTTCAAGTGTGACTTCCTTCCAGGGACTCATGGCACTGGAGCCAGTGAGTGCATGGCAACTAGTCCTTGTTTACACACACTTCCAGAGGGGGATCCAAAAGCCAGTCTTTAGTTTGTGCAGTATACTGTGCTAGGTACTTGTTAAATACAGACTTTAGTATTTAGAAAAAAGTGTGCCAGTCAGCAGTATTTGACCACCAGTCATGGTAATTTAAGGCGGATGAGCCCACAGAGTCAAAAATGTGCATTCTTTTGTGCTGTTTAACTTGCTTTGAATCCACTGTGAAGAGTGTAAGCCTTTTACTATAGGCCCATAAGGTATATGTTGGTTGTAAACATCACAATCAATTCCTGATGTTACTTTTATTACTTTATAATTCTGCATTAATTAACTCAGATAATATGTTAATCTCAAGTTATATTGTCAACCATAAACATGGTTCATGGTTCTTTTGGGACATAGCTTTGCCTCACCTACCCTCACTTTTAGCCATGCTGTTGCCTAAATTCAGAGTGTTTGATCATACTGTCTGTATCTAATTAGTGAGCTGCTAGAGAACTTGTTCTGCCTCACTGCACACTCCTTCTGTAATAAAATGTGTGCCCAATGAATACCGCATTTCAGACATATGTCCTTGTAGATTGCCACCATATGTGTAAAACGCTGCTTCCGTAAACACTCATGCTCATAGATGGAAATGCATTGGGTTCAACCATCTGTTTCTAAAACCTCAGGGTGTACACGATTGTTTGTGGGCTCTTTATTGTTGAGACAAATAGAGAATTTATTTTGGGCAAACTTCCGGCAACAGTGTTTTGTTCTGAAAATGACTGATGTCTACCAAGGAAATGATATTCCCATTTCAGCTTTTGTATGAGTAAACACTATCATTACTCCTGATGACAGATATAAGCGCAAGAAGTCGCTGACACAATGGGGTCATCATTTGTTTCCTCAGACAGTGGACCCAGGTGGACATTATAAACACAGTAATTCAAAGTTGTGATGTTTAGTAGTGTGTAGTGGAAGGAATCGAAATGCATATCGTAAGAGCAAATCATATTAAAAAGATGGCGTCACAGCTTCTTGCTATAGTTATTAGTAGAATTCAGTCTTAGTGAGTAGTAGTGTTTTAAACCACTGAAATCACTCAAATTACAAAAGAAATTAATTAGAAATGATTTTTTAAAATGACATAACGCTTGAAATCTATCTATCTGGCCCTCTTGTTGACCCCTGATGACTTTCCAATGTGTGACTGAAGCAGACAAACTTAATGAGTTTATTTGACCTTTAAGGACCTCTTGAAGTTAAGGCAGGAGAGAATGCACTTTGTGGCATTAGGGTGAGTCGATCCAAAGCGATGCCGTGGTGTCTGACAAAGTGACTTTGTTCTTAATGGCCCTTTTGTTTGTGCTTCTCTCACTAGGTGTACCTTATCAACGTGACTTACTCAGACTCCACTTCTCATATCATCTACAGGAGATACAGCAAATTCTTTGACTTACAGGTATGTTTCACTGGCTTAATAACTAAACACCTTTACACAAATATATGAGCAGTTTTAATTCACATAATATTATTAAATTCTCTCAAAAGCAATACAGTTTTAAATTGTGTGTTAAGAATGACCTGAATATATTTTGTTCATGTTACCCACCAGCCACATTAAACTCTGAGGTCAGTTTGACCTTTTGGTCACGGCTTTCTGTTCAGCTGATGGAAGGCAGTATGTTTAGTGAAAGGTCTCATTTAAGATTGCTGGAGCCTGCTTGGAAATCGGGAAATGGGGGAAATCCAGTCAGCAGATGCATCATATTCATTGAAGTAAAGAGGCAGGGAGAAAACACCACCTCAGTCAGAATACAGATTGCAGCATTGGGCATTACAGTCTTAACTTCCTAGGGCTCTCATAGCCTTCGGTGAAACTGATGCATTTACTAACATAGACTCAAGTTTACATTTCAACTGCACTTCACTAAACAGTCTTTACTATTGTATGGTTGTTAGAAAGCTAACAAATCAAAACACTTCAGTAGTCTAAGTAGCAGTATGGAGGATTTAAGTCTAAATGAGTGCATACCTTATCAAGCATTTTTCTTGTAAAAGGCTGTCTCTTCTCTGATGACCCTTTTAGCCAGACTGCATTCTGTAGCACCGTGGCTCTGGTGGGCTGGCTCTGTTGAAGGCAGCAGAGGAAACCCTTTGTTCTCTGGTCTCTTGCTAATAGCCAGGAAAATTCTGCCCTGGTGTGTTCGATGGAAACAGAACTTCTCTCCTGTCTCTGTAAACATTACTCTTGTCCATAGATTCCTGCTGCCGGGGTGTGTTTGAGAACAGCAGTCTGCAGCTGTCCATGTGAAATGGGTGGAGATGGTGTGTTTAATTTGTTTTCCTTATGGGAACATAGTTGTATAGATGGAAAAATGAAATCTCCGTAGTGCAGCACCCTGGCAGTGGCAGACAATCTGTGATTAGTGTTGGATTAAGCAGCCACACAAAAGAGACAACAACATGTTCTCTCTACTAGTGTTAGCTGGTTCTTCAAAATATCCCATTGTTAGAAAAATTGCTGAATAATTACTTTTTTTGTGGAAACCAAATTAATCAGTGAGATTTGCAGCTACTTTCCGACAGAAGGAGGATGTAGGATGTAGGAAATGCATCTCAGAATGCACTGGATGAAATTAAGAGGAAGGAGTGATCAGGAAAGGGTTGGGGGTTCACAACTGAAAGAAAGATGCATTCCCTGCGAAGTTTAGATAAGACAGTTAATTCACTGCTGCATGTTTCCCATGTCTTAATATTACTTGTTGTGCAATGGTAGTCCAGTGATTTACAATTCTGGTGCATTGAATTTCCCATTTTGTAGCTCATCAACAGACAGATGTATTTAAATATTTGTATTTTCTCAAATCAGAAAATGAGCTTTGCTTCTGTGCCTGCCAACTGACACCTACTATATTTCCAAACTCTGCATAGTTCTCTGTCTTTGTAGCACAATTGCTTGTTTCATGTTCACTGGAGGTTGGCTGAGGAAAAAAATGCATTTGACACCCTTGGCCCGACAATTGTGACCATGATCTCATCTGATAAGCATTCATCCAGAATGAAGAGTTAAGTAAGGTCACAGAACAAAAAATGCCTTTTTAGCAGTGGCCTATAATTCATATTATGTCTAATATCAGTCTATGCTGCACAGTCCGTTATATGAAACTTCTCATCAACAACGGGCAGCTTTTCTGTTTGACTTTTAAACATGAAATATCCATTTTCATTGCCAAATGGACATCCAAAAATGCACTCACTGCTTATGTTTCAAACCTCTCTGGTGCACTTCACATAACTCATAACTGGTCCTCTGGGATGCAATTATCATAAATTAAAAGGAGCCCATCTCCTTTTTGCCAAATATTTCTCTTTTCTTCTTTTCTGCTGACATTAAGTGAGGTGTGGTCTTTGTAATGCATGTGCAGAGTTAAGCACATTGACTCACAGTTTTAGATCCATTTGTTTTCATGAATAGTGCTGAGCCTGAATCCCACCAAGTGCTGTTTCTGGTGTGAAAGGGAAATGTTTTTTGACCTGCACATGTTCGACGTGAGCAGAATTGGTCAGTGTGTCAGACACATTTTACCCCCTCCACACCCTTCAACCACAGCGGACAGAACACAAGGGTCGCAATATTCCTCAAGGGGATTGTGTAGTGTGCTAGCTGGCCTGGTTTTCCCTTTTGGACTGAAAAGTCTCCAAAAATCTCTTAGTCGTCATTATTTTTGGATTTGGGAATTGGACCAGGGTCAGTTCTACCCAGCCCACATTGTAATTTGTCTGGCCTACTTTCTACTTACTTACTTACTGACACACGCTGAGTGTATAACATGGGTATTTTTCTCAACAAACTGTTATCAAACATGGGCTTTTTTGAAGGCATATAAAGCAGACAAACTAATGGCTGAGAATAGGCTGAAGTTACATCTTATTTAATTTAATAAGCTCTAATTTAATAGTAGCCTAAAGGTTTGATGAGACTTTTTAATTATAATTTTTAATGTTGCAGCGACTAGTTAGTACCAGTAGAGACATAAAATGTGTATTTATATCACTTGATTCTACTTATATCTGATAATGAGGACAGTAGTCATTTGTGGTTAAAACATGCACAATGTTATGCGTTTCTCTCCATGTAAGTCTGAAACATTTTCTGACCAAGACGGCTGTTGCACCACAGTCACTCTGCAGTAAACAACTGTCAAGCAGATGTCAAAACGAGATGGAATCAAATTGTTGTCCCACTCAAACATTCCTCCAAATTTCTGCTGTCAGAGATTCCTCCCAGAACAGTTTCTTTGTCTGTTGCACAGTGTATTGTCTCTTTGTCTGTTCCTCCCTTCCCATCCCTGTAAGCACAGTTATGTTTAAATGCTCTAAATGATTATCATTACAGTGTACAAAAGCTGTTTGGGTTTATTCTTGTCACCATAATTCTTGTTCACAATGTCATAATGCTAAAATAGAGGTATATTTGATGATTGAGGGTTTCTTCCTCTGGCATTTATTCACACCACTGATTATCTAGTGTGTAGACAGAGACAGGCTGATGGTGATTACATCATAGCACCTGTTGCTACATCGACATATTCATTTTCCCAATGGGAACACTTGGCTGACACTGCAGCTTAATACGCTGCAGTATCCTGTGTAGAGTTTAGGAAAGCAATATACTGTACAGTGTAGATACATCATCTTTGGGCCTAGTTCCCGAACCTCTGAATTAAAGGTATATGAAATGTGAGAAATATTTTGCCTAGGAGTTTTTCTCCAAGTTGTTCAGCTGTTGCCATAGGAATGCCTTTCACACCTGTCCTGTAGAGCTGTGAGTGTATCCAGGCAGGTCCTGGGGGATGATGTCGTCATTGCTTCTGGATGAGAGGTCTCTGTGTCATCTGTGGTTGTTTCCAAAGGTACTGAGTGAACACTCCCATCTTAGAGGGAGTATACTGCTACAGGCAGCTGGGAAGCTGATGAGTGTGCAGCTTGGTGTTTCAGACAAACAATAAAATTGCCAATGTTACAAAAACGATTTTTTTTAAATTATAGCTCTGGCTGTAAAATGATGTTATTGCCATAGTGTCCAAAAGAAATACAGTCTGGTTTGCATACATATTTGCTGTCTTGCCTTTTCTGTGTAAGACGCAATAAAATCTAATCTTAGTAAGACCAGGAATATTACTGTGATATGTTTGTGTCCATTTCTGCCCATTTAGGTAGGTGTGGTTAACCAGGGCTGTGCTTTATACTCTATTTTACTTTGCCCTTAAAGCGCAATAACAGTGGCTGTCCTCAAAGAAAACCATCTCTTGTTAGCTGTCTATATTTCGAAGCAAGGGAGAAACACCATGCCCTGAGAGAAATGTAAAGACTTAGTGGAGGCAGCAGATGAGTACAGAAAAGAAAGAACCACAAGAAGAGAAACCAAACCACCTCTTACTAGAGAAGTCCTACAAACAACTCCTACAGGCCCAGACAGAGTGGATCCAACTTTACCCTCCAAGCTGGTTTCTGTTTGTCCACCTGGTTCTTTTTGGCTCGGTCTAGACCGAGACTAGTCTCCCAGTCTCCTCCTCTCAGTTGAGTGTGCTTAAGCCTGACGCTCACAGCCTTTGCTGTTTTACCAAGCACATCTGGAACAAGGCAAAGCAGAACGGGGCCACGTCTGTGTTTTGAGCTTGCTGTTACTGTAGGAAGCTCACATATGCATTCATGGTATTACTTTGATTTATTCAAAGAGGAAACTAAAATCTCTTGTCCGTAATACAAACACATGCAGACAAATACTTAACGCATTTGCAATTCATGTTTTTTCAGCACGCAACCAAATATGCTCATACATCATATACAACAGAGCATGTTCCTTGTACACATGGGATAGATGCACACACATACATGCATCTGAACAGACACATGCTGAAACAATTACAAACTGCTACACTTAGAGGAAAATAGTTACATGCTGTCATCATCAAGACTTCACACAGCATGTGTTCTGTTTATTTTTTCGGTTTAAGCCTTTATCTCTCAGTAGATCGATCATGGATAGATATATACCAAGTGTCATTTTTGCTTGAGGTCTCACATCAAAGTGTTAATGATCTACTTTGATGGCTTTTTAAGCTGCTTAAATGGAACTTACTTTTGAGGTTTTTCCAGATAAGTGTGGGTGATGTAACCTTGTCTGCTGCCCCAGAGATCAAAGTGACTCTGTTTGTAGTCGCACGACACAGTAGCTTTTCAGACGATGTGTAATTACACTCCATAATGAACTCATGTACCGTAACAAGGAGGTTGTCTGTTCCTGGAGTATTTGCAACCACTTTTTTTGTCTCTATTCTCATCTCAGATTCCTTTACTTGAACTTTAACTGAAGACAGTTCTTGTTATGTCAGACCTCAAATAGAATAATAATATTTTGGCTTTTATCTTTGTCCTATCGAATTGCTTAAAGCGTTAGATTAGCAATTCAAAGGGGGTGATTTTAAAAAGAAGTTTTGCTGCACAACTCATGTTTGCTCTTTCCTCCACTTTTTCAGATGCGAATCCTTGACAAATTCCCAATTGACGGTGGCCAGAAGGACCCCAAAAAGAGGATAATTCCTTTTTTGCCAGGTGATAAACAAACATTGTATCATAGCTTGCATTAAACAGTCAATCAATTGTACCTTTATCTAAAGGGCTACAGTGTTCAAAGTTAAAGAAGATACAAGTAAAGAAAGTACAAGTAAAAAAAGGGCCTTCAGATATTTTCATGCACAACCAATGATTGTTACTCCTACATACTCCTTAGCATGATCTACCATGTTGTATTGTTTTTAACTAAAATATTCCACTCAAGCAAAATCAATGTGTTGTCTGCTATGCAAGTAGGAGGCTAGCAGAGAGGGATTTGTCTAATCTGATCAACTCATTGTAGGTCAGAGCAGAGGAGGGCAGTGAAGAGATCCTTTGTTAGACAAGCTGTACTGTTCAAGTCTGGCTAGTGCTGTTTTGATCTCTCTGTAAGCCCACCGTGAGGTGAACTGGATTCTCCTACACACAACAAACAACACACACTTTTTCACTGGTCAGTGTTTGGATGCTGATATTGGCAGTCTGCGTTCTAGAGTGAGGATTAGTAGTAACTTTATGTAACTTTTTACAATCACTTTCATTAATACGTGGCCTAAAACAAGTTAAGGAGTTCTTCTGTTTAGAAATATGCTTGTATTATTAAATATTCAAACCATGTATTCACTGTTTGCTACTTTTTTCTTGAGTATATCATAGATAATTATGACAATGAGCTCCATAAAATACAGAGAAACACTTTATACTGCTGGACATCTTACTGACAAAATATTAATAAATTATTTGGTAACGATGCACCCTTTGTGTAAATATTATCTGTCCCAGGAAGTTGTACTTAATGCTGGTGTTTTTGTTAGTGCAGAACTAATAACAGGCCTTTTTAATGAGTGTGTTAGATTACTATGTTTTTGCAGATGCATACAAATGATTGTCATACACATAACTGACAGTGCCTTGTTTTCCCCCAGGAAAGGTGCTGTTTCGCAGAAGTCACATAAGGGATGTAGCTGTCAGAAGACTGAAGCACCTGGATAACTACTGCAAAGTAAGAGAATGATTGTATGTCTATTGTATGTGTTATTTTCTCACAAAACTGAATCCATAATCTCTCTTTTTTTATTTAATGTACTAAAGGTTGACCATACATTGTTGATTGAAAGAGCATTTTATCAATGTAAGTGCTCTTCTCCCTGTGCACATTTGCCACATTTTGAAGGCAGGCTTCAGCATTTATCTCCCCCACCAGCCTCAACAGGAAAGCAACTGCTCTATCTGCACTGGTCATTTCCTGTCACCAATGTAAATAGGCAGCCTATAAAGGAAACGAGGGAAATGGGGGCATAGGGGGTAAAGCATAATCCAGAAAGCAAGAATGAATCAGCAGACTTAAACTGCAGTGTGCAGATGGCTACCTGACTCCCTTATATTCATTATGGCAGAGAAGGGAATGTGGGGCAGGTGTGTTGCCAAGTGTGGCAGCAGTTTTCATTTAAAAGAACTAAACTAGATTTGCTGTGAAGGCAGGATGCTTAAAAACAAGCCTGTCTCTCCAGAAGAAAAATATTTCCTATTAATATTGTTTCTATATGGATTGATTCGTGTGCAGTGGGCTCAAACATCTGATTTTGAATACCTCTATGCAGCTGAGACAGACGGTTGTTATTCTATATCACCCCTGTGTGTTTTCCTTTGTTTTAACCTTCACTCTGGGCTCAGATCCTTCTTCCTTCCCTTCCACACCCTCCACATCTCCGTCTGGTCTTCTCATCTGACTGACTGTACAATGACAAAGTGTTGTGAGCTTGTTACTCATTGCCTTTTAAACCATACAGCACTTTTGAAAACGTGTGACCTTCTACTGTAAATATTTTTGCCTTTGTTACAGGCTCTGTTGAAGCTTCCCACCCACCTTTCCCAAAGTGAGGAGGTTCTTAAGTTCTTTGAAACCAATGCAGAGGACCTGAACCCTCCCACAGAGTGAGTAACTATCACTTTATACTTTATAAATCATAAGCTATCATTGAGCATTAGCATCATCTCTGTTACGTGAACTGTTAGATACCAAACACTACCCTCTGGTGGGTTAAGTACCACTGTGTGTGTTTGTTAGAGTTCCAGCAGCTGTGGTTTCTGCCTTTCACCCATGCTGACCCATCTTGATCCAGAGGCTTTGCTGAGTCTCAGAGATGATTGATTGATGTGGGTTGGGAGGCACTGTGTTTTATTAATAATGATTTCTGGGAGGTGACACCTGATCCCAGAACAAATGCGTAAGGATCAGTGGTGTTATGCGAGTGTGGCTGAGTTCAAGTCTCAGGGCAGACATGGCTCTCAGTCTAGTCATTTGTCTTACTCAGATCAAAGTCAGAGTGGAAGTAAAAACAGACTCACTATTTTGAATGGGTGCAAGTTTACTTTAGCTGAAGTTGTATTTTTTCCCTTTGATTTATGTTCAGGGTAGGTTTGTTAAGTTGCTATTTTACCGACCAGTATCTCAGTATTGTGTGTTTTTACTAATAGGCTTATGTGAATATAACCTCATCAAATGCTGAATATAGTTGGCACACTGTCCCAACACATTCTAAGAGAAAAAGTGGTTGGGTAACCTCTTGAGAGGTCTCTCTGCAACAACCAGGCCCACCACCTCTGACATGTTAATCCCACTTCAAAGTGAGGTCGTCCTCCAGTCTCTGACACGGTTCAGTGCAGCTTAAATTGAGATGTGGGGGTGTAAAAGCCACCCAGTTCTCTACTGTGGGATCTGTTCCAACATTATTTTCGGAAAGTAACAAGTTATATTTTCCCTGAACCAGAGAGCTTTTTCATTATTTTTTGTGAAAAAGATGATGATGAATGATTGGAAGTAATTGGGAAGCAGTTTAAATAGTGAGCGATACCATGAGACAATCAGTGACATATTCTTTGACATGATCATTTTACTGTCGTCCTTCCCTGTAGTCACTGGTGTAGCAGCACCAGCAGAAAGGCACTGTTGTTGTCTGAGCTCTCGTCTACTTCTGCCATCTAGTGGTCAATAGATGTTCCTTCGCAGATTTAAAAAAATGCAAAAATAAATGGATGTGATGTTGCTCCATCACAAGAGGGAGCCATATAGTAGGCTTGACATTTGTAAAATGTTTATTTATATTATTTATATTATTGATGTTTCACATCACATTGATATGAGGATAAACAGCAGTCATAATAATGGTGAAGATAGATAAACACAAAACACACACAGCCATCAACAAAAAACATATCCAACTTGTTTTAATGTCTTGATTGGACTTTATAGATTTCTGAATATATGTATAAATAGATTTTTGTAGCACAGTAAATGAATAAATATACACTGTTCATAAAACTGTGTATTTTATCTATACAATGTGGAAAGCTATAGAGAGTGTTGGGATGACAGAACATCTTCTCTTGTAATCTCTGATGTTGAAATGTTTGTATCAAAATAGTGTAGCTAAATAATTCTCTCACACTTTGACACTTTGACGTGTGTCAGTTATTTTGAACTTATTTTGTCCATAGTGACTAATTTAAAACAAAGTGAGGCTAACTTCTAGTCACAGACATGCATTATAAAGTAATGATCAATGTTCATTTAGATAATGCTGTCCCTTTTTAAAGTTACTGAATGCAAAAAAAAAGTAACTTGTGTACAAAGTTGAGATGCCAGCCCATGTCATTGCTTGTTGACTGAAAAATATATTTTATTGCCCTGTCAGCAATGTGACATCCCTTTGTATTGTATTTTTAGTGAATGGTAAAAAGTAAGTTACACTTTATTAATGCCCATGGTGAAATTTGTCCTCTGCATTTGATACATCTAAACTATTTAGGAAGAGCTGCAGCACATCGCCAGGGGACCAGCTCCAGTTATAGGCCAGTTCCTTGGTCAAGGGCAGTTTTAAATTTTTTTTTCAAGGGCAAGGGGACTATGAATAAATCCAATAACCATATCCATATATCCACCTTCTTCACAGCACCATCTCAGTTTTAAATGTCATTGTACTCATTATATGGACAAATCTCAAGTTTCTCAACTTTCTATGTATTTTCAGTATATATGCAATGATATTTAAACTTCTTATTAGTCTGAAGGTTGGTTGGTTGAACTTCACTGCAGTCAAATCCACATCTGGACTCTGCATATGTGGTCCAGTGGGCAGTATACAAGCTCAGCATGTAAAAAACTGAAGATGAAGACCTTATCTCACAGAGTAAAATTTAGCCCTACTGAACTGACTGAACTTAAAATATCAGTACCTCCTGGACTGTACTTCCTGTACACATGTTCAGCCAGCAGAAGGACATCGCTTAGTTATGTTTTGACTCAATTTCACATGACCTTGATGAATACCTGCATGGATATTAGCCCTTGCCAGACAGCAACTTCTTGTCCACCATAGCTTTGATTAGAAATGAAAAGGATGTAAGTGCCCTGATGTAGATTGTCAACAGTACTTTCATACGTCCCACATTACTGGATTCCTTGTTAACTGCTGCCCATCCAGTAGTCTTGATACCAGGAATCAGGAGTGTGAGTTAAATTCTAAATTTTACTGAATAGTAAGAAAAGGAAACAATTGCAATGTGATGTCAAGGATCCTGTCAGCAACTTCAGACATCGCATCATCAAAGGTTTAGAGTACATGAATGACCTAGCATGCCATGACAGCAAAGGCTGTGCAGCTGAAGATAAATATAACCAGTATGCAGGGAATAATCTCCTTGCTGTCTGATTTTGGAGATCTAAACACCATCTTTCTTACTCAAAGGGGTCAAGGACTGAGTTGTTCCTGTGACATATTCACATGACGGACATTTACATCATGCAAGATGCATTTTCGTCAGAATGAAATCTCTTCACTACAAACAGTAAATCTAGCATTCAAAGGGTTAGTTCATTGAAGACTGTCTGTAAAGATCAGATGAAAGCTGGCTGTGACAAGATGACAGGGCATCAATGAAGAAAAGAAGTTTCCCTTCTTTTGCTATTCTGTTGCCTTGATTCAGAACATATGAACATGCTTTTGGTATAAAACTTGTGGTCATAATGTATTCCTACAGATGTGCATACATGGTGGTACAGCTACTGTTGACTGGACATACATGTTTTTGTCCCTTAGGAAGACATTACATTAAATTAGCTTACTATTAGTTAACACATATGTAATTATAATCACTGCATGCCCAACCTGAATTCTAACCTTAACCCAAAGGTTTTTAAAACAAAGGTTTTGTGAACTGATTTTTGTTTCCACACTGTGTTAATAAAAGCAGACAGTTATGCAGATTAAATTCTATAAGTATAGTGGTTGTAAAGTTTTTTCTTTGTTTTTTTATTTTAAAGTATTTTTCTTTTACAGCCATGAGTTAATTTTATATCAGTGTTTCCGCACAAGAAGTTATTAGTGGCTGACGTGATCAAACTAGCATTTTTTCCCCCCTTACATCACTGTGAAATCATGACCAAGCTTTGCTGGTGATGTAGACCAGTATGCATGATTTTACTGTGCTAGTGTGTGTGAGTGTGTGTGTGTGCCTGCTTTTGTGTATAAGCAGTTTCATTACCTTTCTTAAGGACACATACACTAAAGCTCCTACTGCACCCTTTTTGTGTGCAAACCAGATCTCTACTCTATCGTAATGATTTCCTGCTCATTGGCGTCGACCCGTTGACCCCTGAGCTGGAGGTTACTCTCACAGAGGTTAATCTTAGGTCAACCTCAGGCAGGAGTGTCTGTGTAATGTAGACTTGGAGCAAGGCAAACATTTCTGTCCTCTGGCTTGGCTGAGAAATGTGAGCAAAGGACTAATATCTCACACATTCCATTTCTAATAGGCCCACCTACAAAGAGTGAGCTGCAGTTATATGCAGACAGATGGTTATTCTCAACTCAAGCTTAGGATGAACTCTCACGGGCTTGGGTTTTTAATCAGCTGCTGCACTGTACAGTGTGTGTGCATCTCCAGGCATGGGTGTGTACATGATGAAATCAAAACTGTATGAATTGTTAAGTCTATCTCATAACTTCTGTGACTCCATTGTTAACTAAAGGTTAAACTTTACGCCTAAAAAAACAGCAGTGTCCTAAACATTTAATAGTGTTTGGAGATATTTTTTCTCCCTTTACCTTCCTCACATCTATTACGTTTTACTGGTGATGAGAAGAAAGTGCACAGAGCCAGAGAGTTGTGTGCTCAATCTCCTTTTGGGAGGAATATTATTCCAGCTCTGTGCTAAGGGTCACCAACGAGCAAGGCAGGTCAAGCATCTACTTCATCCCCATCATTTCTCCCCAACCCTCTATAGTGCCTCCCTCGGTTTCATCTCCACCCTAGCATATTTTTGCAAAATAAACACAGAGAGCATCATATGCAGTAATACTTCAGAAATGCTTCACACATTATGTCAATTTGAACAGTACCTGAAATATCACTGTAAACATATAATAATTTATCCTTAAGTTTATGCTACATTGCATAAAGAAATGCTGCCATCACTCATTGCTCACTTTTCTATGAAAAGTAGAATCTGTGAACACACAGTAGCCTATGATGTGTGAGTTGTTTTGGTTTTAAGTTGTTTAGAGTGATGCTTGGTGCATCATCTGCTTAGACTGCACTTATTTTTTAATAAACTCTAAACTTGGCTCAGCACAAGCATTCAACATTATATTGTTTCTGTCCATCATATACTATAGAAAGTTATGAAATTCATATAGCAGTTGTTTTTCCACAGCATGACCACTGCTGAAAATCCAATATAAACATTGTTTTTACCGTGTCACAATCAAATTTAATAGTGTACTCATAGTTGAATTTTCTGTCAAAATTAAGTAAGTATATATTTTGTGTTTTTAATGAAGCTGAATTGAGTTGCATGGTTTTAGCTGTGTGATTGAAAAAGTCTCATAACTGATCTGTCTCATTTGTTCATGCATCTGGAAACAGAGAAACCTCTTGCCAAGAATGACTTCATCTAAAGTAACAGAGGAATACAGTTATTGTTAAAACAATGTGAATGTTTGTTAAGCAAGAAGTGTTGCTTTGCTTGAAGTACAGTAGGGTAATCATTTCATGATGCTTGAGAGGCACTGACATACTTCAGTTTTACAGATTCGAATCCTAATGTTACTGAATTAATGTCTAATGAAATCCACAGAAAACATGCCCTTTAACATCAAACTAGCAATCACAGAAATAGTTAAAATTCTCATGTTTTTAACCAGAATCAGTGAAACAGAAAGAGTTGACAAAAAGGCTATAACCTGGCAAATGTTGGACAAGGTTTCTCCAAACATGCACTCATATCCATAACTGGCCATGGCTCCAGTCCTGCTGCTGGCCTCTCCTGGGAGCCAGGTGTCTGTTCCCATCTACGTCAAACCTCAGCTTCTCCTCGGTGTGCTCTCTCTGCAGCTCAGTTAACTAAATGAGGATCTGCAGTGGACCAACATTTCCTAAACAAACCACATGCACATCTACATATACTATACTATATTTTTTTTTAAAGATTTTTTTCCCAGCATAGACATCTTTATTGACAGTAAATCACGGGAGAGAGGGGGGTGTGACATGCAGCAAAGATCCGCCGGCCGGGACTCGAACCGGGGTCTGCTGTTAATGTGGCATGCGCTCTTAACCACTCAATCGCCTGCACGCTTTCAAATAAATTTCTATTGTATATCAAATTGGATAAGTATGATCATTTATCTACCTGCAGTACAGCAAATGAAGCATGAGCCCCCGCACTGAACTGACATCATTTTAATCAGTTAATTTAGTGTATTTATCCTGCACTCATCATTCCAGTCCACAACAAATGTGTATGCTTCTAAATCAGTGGTTCCTTAAAATTTTGTGACTTTGTGACCCCAATGAATGTCAAAGCACAGAGCGGGTTCATTGAAGCTAATGCTCATCCATTCAGTCTTCAGTGCTTTGGAAAAGAAAGATGCATTCACATCTAAAAATGAATGGGATTTACAAGGGATATGATACTGTTGTCAACTAAATAAATGCTGTTCTGTTGAACAGGGGCAGCTGTGTTACCACCATTTCTACAATTTTAACAGATATACATACACACACAGCAGTATATTGACTAACTGATTTGATTAGTTGCTTTGTTTCTGTCCTTAACATACTTACTGTGGTTCTCCACACACCCATACTGTATGTTGTAGCCCACCCTGCGTCCCTCCCCTCACTAGTAGGTCATGTTCTGCGTGCATTCTCCACGAGGGTTTGGCTGGTACTTGTGTGCCAACGGCATTTGGATGGTCCCAGTCAGAGATTCAGCTGTACTGGATTAATCAAGCTATATTAATGCACTGACCTCTCTTGCACATGCACTCACTAACATAAACATACACACAGTCATACTGACCATGCCTTTCTGGTGTTGCTTCTTTTCCAGAGAGTGCAGTGGCTCCGGCAAACGCAAATCAGGTAAGGATCTTTAATTTTGTTAACCTCAGTTGGTAGAATCAGACATATAGTTATTCTATGCTCTATCTATTTGTATTGTGTCTTTGCTGTATTTTCTAACACTTCAGTAAAATTATGATGGCTTGTTAGCTGTTAGGTACAAATGACATCAGTTTTCATCAGTTTTCATGTTGGCTTTTTGTTCTTCAAACACACATCCTGTCACAAGATTAGTATTAATCTATTTTTATTATTAGTATTAGGATGAAATGGTTAAAAATCTCATGTGGGAGGTAGCACCTGTTTGTGCCTCCATGCTTTGTATTTGCTCTGCCAGGGTTGGCTGTTGGAGTGACTTTGTGTGTGTGTGTGTGTATGTGTGTGTGTTTAATTTATCTGTATGTGTGTGTATGTGTGTGTATATGTGTGTGTGTGTGTGTGTGTGTGTGTGTGTGTGTGTGTGTGTGTGTGTGTGAGTGCAAGGCAGACAGAAAGACTGAGTGACTCAGCTGAGCATGGGGATACAGGCGTAGGAGGCAGCAGGAAAAGTATGAGGGGTTTAGTGAACAGCTGTGCAAGTGTTGTGTATTTGTGTCTGTGTGCGTGTACTTGCATGCATGCAGTCTTAGAATACCCACATGCATTACTAAATTACATATTAGTCTTGCAATCAGATGCAAAGTTGCTGTGGCCATCCCGCAGTTGTGTATGCCATAGTTTGGCAATGAAAGTCTGACTGAAGTCTGACCTGAAAGTTAATTTTCTGTGGGCGACCCATTTTGAGTAAAAGCTGTGCCGGAGTTGCCACCAAACGAAATAAGACCCCAACTTAATTTCATTATGTGTTCCATGGTATTGAGGCTTTACGTAACAGGGAATTCCAGCTACATAGCGAAATGGAAAAATGGTCTTATTTCAGCTGTGTGTGTGTCAAGTAGCCTACATTCAGCCTGTGCAAGATATTAGATTGGTTTCCAGTTATAGTCATATCAGCTGCCTGGAAAGTTTGTCATACTGTATAGTCCTTTTCGTTTTCATGCACAGTTGCTGTTTCACTCTGAATATGGTTTGATGATAATTAGTGTAATTATCAGTTTTGTAGTTTCTAAGATGTAAACATATTTCTGCTTGCAATACATTATTCAATTATGCTAATGAAAACAATAATAACATGCTTAATGTCTGGTGCTCATGATAATTTATTGTCCACAGTCATCACGGAGCACATACTCTACAAGCCCTCCATACTTGATCCCCAAACCTTCACTGTAGCCCCCATGCTGGGCATTAGTGGTTAACGCAGATGAAAGATTGATCTTTCTCTTTTAAAGCGGGACAGCAGATAAAGTGAACTGAGTCTGTGGTGAATTTGTGCTGTAGCTGCATCTTATGGTTTCCATAATTACATGGTACTGGTCTCCCATAAGAGTTTACTGAGCCCCTGCCCTAAATAGGAGAATGTGGCCCTTCGCCACAAAACTGCAAGCGGTTAGAGGTCCGACAAGGAACTCTATTTACCTGGCAAGCAGAGGAAATCCTAGACTATCTGAACAGCTGAGATTGATCACTGTTGGTCTCATCATAACCTCTGTCTTTATGATTATGTTGTCATCATTATCATCACCATCATGACTTTCTTGCTTCTTTGTCTCACTCAAACTCCCCCATTAGTGCTCTTGATTGGAGATATGTCTTGTTTTTGGAGGGCAGTTACAAGATGATGGAGACCACTTAAAAGAATTTCATCACTCGAATGTTTTCAGTAGGATTTTGTCTGATATTTCTATTATTATCTCCCAACTGAGATTCCCACTTCAAGAGCGCTATGAGCTTGAAGTTGTCTACATTATTGACTCAGCATCATAGCCAGGCCACTGTCTACATAAAGTTCAAAGAAATACAGTAATACAGCAATCTTCTGTCTGACATATACTATAGTGGAGTTGTCCAAAACCAAACCCTAAAGGAAATATCTCTTTAATACTTAATACTAGCATGCATAGATAAGGGGTGAACTGTTTCATGGTTAAAAAAAGAAGAAAAAAAATTAGGATTTTAGTGTCAACCACTGCTTACAAGTTTTTCTTCTAAATAAACACATACTTTTTTAGGATGTTCTGGATCAGGAGTGTTTGATCATCTTTAAAGCATTAGTGATAATCTGTATTTAATGTGCAGTTGAAAAAGTGAGATGCAGAAGACAGTAAGAAATTGAGTAGGAGAGAGAAAGAAACGGAGCGCTCGGGGGTGTAGTGCATGTGAAAAGCAGATGGAGAGGAGAGGAGGTTTACGTGGCAAGTGGAAACCATTTCAGTGTTGCGCATGGAGTGAGGGAGAGCGTTTTTTCCCTGAAAAAGAGAATTTAATCTTAAGGGACTTCCTGGTTAAATTAAGGTTAAATAAATGTGTGCAGACTTGCTGTCTTTATTTGAGCTGCAAGTCTCTGGGGGCTTAAAGTGTGTGTGTTTGTGTGCATGAGGTTGCATGTGGGTGTTTTCATACTGTATGTGTGTATGCATGTGTGTTGTGTGTGCATGCCTGGTGGGAGCCAAAGGGTTAACTGAGTTAGATGGTGGGTGGGTCAGGAGGTCTGTGTGTTTGTTTGTGTTTGCAGATGGATAAGATTTTAAACTGGCATAGGAAATCATTAGAGCAAATGAGTGCTCTGAAATCACTTTAACAGCCGTGCTGTGTTTCAGCAGCTTCATTCTCAATGAATAGCGATTGAATAGCAAATTCTTGCTTTTTTGGGCTGTTACACAATGATGTAGTAGCAGAAAGATTCATTTTGTGAGTTAAACCAGATTTAAATCAAATGTGGCTTTTGCTTTTTTAGTAAATGTTGCCAAAGTTGGGAATATTGCTGTCCACTTTATCATAGCTATAAAGTTACCGTACAGTCAAAGCAGAACGTCAACACTGGCAGTGTTGAAACTCTACCCCCTACATCATGGAGCAGATCCAATACAGACTGCTCTGTTTCTGATAAGTGACCATTTGTCACAGTGGAGTCCAACCTGGAAATGCTCCCACCCTGGAGGCAGCACTTAAGCTTCTTGCTCAAAACACCATGTTCAAGCCAGAAAGAAAAAAGTTCTTAAGTTGAATGTGATCAGAAATTAAATGAATGAATACAGTTTTGGTCATTTTCAACAGGGTGTCACTAAAGTCTTAGCAATAAGTTATGATCTTTGATACACTTGCTTTCTCTTTACATACGAGGTGTCAAGTGTTGAAGGTGTCTGTCAGAGTTTCTACAGGAGCACCAGATGAAGTTGAAGACTGGTTTTAAAACCCTCTGATTTGGTTCAGTGGGAACTCCACTGATTTAACATGTACTACACCAAGGGCCTGATTTACTGAGATCCCAAATGAAGGGTACTAAATTGCGTGTGCAGTGCAACAGATTGTTAGCATGCGTTTGGCTGGTGCTCTACTAAGAATGACAGTGCAAATGACAACAGGTGCAGACAGCAGTATTTAAATGAGGGTGTTGCATGTCTTAATAGAGTTTGGACGAACAGAAAGCCTGCAAGCGCAAAATGAAAATTGATCCCATGGCATTAGAGGTTCTAGTGGAAGAGGTTAACAAACATATTGAGGTATAGCAAAAAAAAAAAAAAACATAAAACCTGTCATATGAGAGAGTATTTGTGATAAAGTCAATGCTGTTAGTAAAACCAAAAATATTCTACTCGAAAAATATTAATACGGGTGGAAAAAGTCAGATCTCTGCATATTCTGTCATTGTGCCTCCATGTCCTCTTAACAGCAGTCGGTTGATACATGCCCTCCAAACATTATTTACAGACGCAGTTATCGTCAGCAAAATTAGCTTTGAGTTTGGTAAATCACAATGCGTGTGCTAAATAACATATTTGCATTTTTGTCCTCCCTGTATTTTGCACACTGGGTTAAAAAAACGCCCCATATTGCATATTTATTATGACAAAAACCTACTAAATGGACAGTGCATATTTTCTTGCACATCTGAAAGACGCAACCCTCAGTGCACCACGTTGGTGGATCAGCTTGCACACGTTTTTACACACGCACATTTTTAGTAAATCAGGCCCTAAGTATATTTTTGGGAGTAATGCTACTGTTATTGCTATTACTATATATGAAAACAGTTTTTAAAGCCTTTTGTGTCTCCAAAAGGAGCTGTGCTTAATCTGATACAGAACATTGCCTCAATTGATGTCATGTCGGTTGGGGCAGAAGACCACAAGTTTGAAAGTGAAAAACAATCCTGGGGTGTGAAGTTAGAAATAACTTTACCAGACCACTGTATCCAGCTCCTCATGTCTGCTTGAGGCTAGCCTCCAGTAGCATAACACGTCCAACAACACAATCCAACATGTAACAATTGTTACATGCACTGATAAATAAGTGAATACTTTTTAACAGTTTGCCACTGATTCAAAACCAAGTGTATCAGCATCACCTGGTGCAATGGCAACTACTGAAGTTAAAGGTACCTTATGGGGGAGTCTGTCCTCCCAAGAAAAATGGGTAGTAAAATAGGTTGTAATATCAGTCGGCCAAAAACAGCATATAGGGCCTGACTTACTAAAGGTTTGCATGTGTAAAAATGTGTGCAAACTTGACATCACCTGCAAAAACCATGCAAGCTGATCTACTAACGTGGCGCACTGAGGTTTGCATCTTTCAAATGTGCGAGATAGTACGCGCTGTCCATTTATTACATTTACCATAAAGAATATGTAATGTGGGGCGTTTTAACCCCAGTGTGCAAAATACAGGGAGGAGTTTATGTAAATATGTTATTTAGCACACCCATTGTGATTTTCCAAACCTGAAGGTAATTTTTATGAAGGGCAGGTATTAACCAGCTGCGCACTGTGCACAGATGACTTCTGTTACTGTGGAGAGGAGGAGACAGAGGCACAATGACAGAATACGTACAGGAGTTTTTCCACCCGTGTTAATAATTTTGGAGTGGAATATTTTTGGTTTTACAAACAGCATCGACTTTGTCACAAATACTCTCCCGTATGTGGATTTTTCTGGTAATATTTGTTTTTGTTATAACTCAATATATTTATTACTCATTTAAATACTGCTGTCTGCACCCTGTTGCACCTGTTTTCATTTACGCAGTTATTCTTAGTAGATCACCCACAAAACGCGCAAACGAAACACACAATCTATTGCACTGCACATGCAATTTAGTACCCTTTATTTGGGATCTCAGTAAATCAGGCCCATAGTTACATCTGAGTGACAGGTGTCATCAAGTGGCCATAGTAATTATGACCTGGAAATGTATTTCAGATGATATCTCCATAAGTTTACAAATTTGCTCATTCAGAGGTGACAGGCTGGGTGGATGGTTTAACCCTAACTTTCTAAAAGTGGACTTTGGACTTTGTTGCAGAAGACCACTAGTTTTCTGTTTTCAACCACTAGTTTCCCATTTCCAAAAAGTTTTTAAAAACTCCAGCCAGGGTCCACTGCGTATGTGGCATGTGTCCTAACCACTCGACCTCCAGCGCGCCCCGTGACGGATTTGAAAAAATGTTTTGTCCTGCCCCACTCCCAGAAGAGTGACTCCCGGTCTTGTCTAGTTCCTGACGATATCCAGCACGTTGAATTAGCCCATAATGACGGGTATGCAGGTCACGTCACGTGACAGCCTGCAACCAACCAGCAACAAGTAACCAGCCATTGCTGACAGAGGAGACAGATAATACAGATAATAAAAATTTTGCATTATGCACATTGCATTATGACTCCAATATAAATAAATTTGCAATTGCAATATACATAATAAAGAATGTACTATGATTCCCACTCCCGCCTGCTCCCGTTGATTTTTTCCCGGTCCCCTCTCAATCACGTGATCAACAGTGAAATTAACTTCAGACCCACAGGATTCCCGAAAACATTGTCATCCTCTATTCTGGAATTCATGGTCAAACGATGTATTTGGTCAATTAATTCAGAATAGAGGGTGACCGATAAAGATTTTTATGGCCGATACAGATTTTTTTGAGTCGATATTTGGAGACAATATTGCTTTTTCTCCCTCCAGACGAGGAGGAGCGCTCACACACACACTGCCGTGATGGGTCCCGCTCTCAGTCAGAGCAAGAGAGAGAGAGACAAACACATACACACACACACACCGCTGTGACGGCTGCTCCATCCCACTCTCAGTCAGAGTGAGAGAGAGAGAGAGACAAACACACACACACACCGCTGTGACGGCTGCTCCATCCCACTCTCAGTCAGAGTGAGAGAGAGAGAGACAAACACATACACACACACACACACCGCTGTGATGGCTGCTCCGTCCCACTCTCAGTCAGAGTGAGAAAGAGAGAGACAAACACACACACACACACACACACACTGCTGTGATTGCTGCTCTGTCCTGCTCTCAGTCAGAGTGAAAACTTACCGTTCTCTCATGGGACACCGGGAGCTGTGCTGTTGTTGGCAGGCTTCCAAAACTTCCAGCTGCACGCTGCTAGCGAGGGAGGGGCAATGCATGTGCTGCACGTGCTCTCCAGCGCCCCCAACAACACAGGGCTGTCTGTAGATGCGCCTGTCTGTAACTCAGACCGAAAAAAAAAAAATATCAGCCCGATATATCGGCCGGCCGATGTATCGATCGACCCTTAATTCAGAGGACTTAATGGTCTGGAGTTTTGTACCTCTAGTATTGCAATGGAGCAATGTTTTTAGGAGTGTCATGTGTGCGCCCACAAAGATGCACATGCAGGTGTATGTGGGTAACTTGATTCACAATCCTGTGATGGTGTCATGTATTGTGCTGATCTACAGTTTGTGGTGATAAAGTTATAAGAAATATAGTAAATGTATCAGAAAAGGCAAGGAAGAAGAAGAAGAACAATATAGGTTTCAAATTCTTTAAAAATCTTGGCTCTGCACGTTTTATGAGAAAAGAAGCACACAATATATATTGTGAGAAACAGCCAAAAAAAAAAGAAAAAAAGAAAACAACAACAACAAAAAACTCCATAGGGTGCCTTTAAATGTTTGACTCTACTTTTGTGGTGCTTTTTGCCTCTGTAACATTGATGCTCGACCTAAAATACTGAGAGGATCCAGAGATCAGTTGGAGATAGGGACGATACTTAATGGCTTTTAACAGGCTTGTAAAGGCTGCCTGACTGTAATGATTGGATGATTTTGGGGGAAGTTTCTGTACTATTTGTTTGTGGTCTGCCCCTTCTCCCTCAGGACCACATACTGATTCAATGACATGAGTACATCTGTACTACATTGAACAGCAGTCTTGTGTCCTTTTCTAATCCAACTGCACATCTGCTGCTGATGAGCCAAACAAAGGCATTGCACTTTGCCAAATGTTGCTCCTCTCAACCCAAATCTGCTCTCATAAACTTACCCAGGGGTTCAAATTATGGCACTATGAAATAAAGGCTGATGCCAACTATGCTATCAACTAAAAAGCTTGATCCCCAAAAAATCTCTCACAAAAATAAAATTCTTCGACTCCCTGCTTTCCTCCTCTTGGTGATGAATTATTGCAAAGTTTCCAACTGTCATCATCTTTGGATGGGGCTGATGATTGGTGAGTGGGGGTGGGGCGGAAGGTTGGATGGAGTTAGGACTTCTGGGAGTGCTGGGGTGGGAGCAGGAAGCACATGTATAAATCTGAGTGAGGAGAGATATAAACACAATGAGTGGCTAATAGGGCTATCTGATTGAAGCCAAGAAGAAAAACCCTTTTCAAATCCCATAAATACTTGGTCATGCTCTGCGCTGTGCATACACATATAACCCACATAAATAAACAAAAACACACATGCTAGCTTACACACACAATAGCACTTGACTATGTGAAATCACCTCTTTTGGGGTGACTAATGGGAATAACTTTACTGGGCTGATGCATTTAATTGAAACCTCAATAAAAAAAACAGAAATGTATACAGCTTGTTTTATACTCCTTGCTCAGATTGAATTTGAAATTAGACCTATCCTGTCCAAGGCTGTTTCACCTCCTATTTCTCACACATGTTCTTGTGCTGGGTCTGTCTTCCTGCTGTTGCAAAACATGCTGAAATATTATATTTTGTCACTCACCTCATGTCTCAGATTTACTGTTCACCACCAGCAGTAATTAATTGCGGGTTTTAGAAACCTCCATTTACATCATAGGACATAAATTATGGTTTTATGAGATCACAACCTGCTGGGTTTTATGTCTATCTGTCTTGAAATTATATTGTTGACGTGTGTGTGTGTGTCTTGTTTTTGATAAGATGATGTCGAAGATAGCATTTGGGAAATTGGGTTTTTGACAAGTCATTATTTTATTTCACAGCCAAAGTAAGTGAATAAATCCACAGCATTGTTTGCTGTGTCTCTTATACAGGTGGGCAGTTGAATGGAGGGAAAGTTGCTGGTCATGAAATAATAAAGAGGAGCTAATTTAGAATTCACTCCAATAATGTGCTACATACTAATACATCAGTAAATCTAGCCAGGACCATAGTCTGGGAACTTGATTTACACATACTTAGATTCCTGTACTTTGTCCCATACTGTTACCATGTCTACAGCCCACAAAATTTCACTACTACTTATTTTTTACTTTAATCAGTGGTAAAAGTCCTGTAATAGTTATAGCATGGTGGCAGTTAAGTCCTTGTTGAGCTGACACTAGTAATCAGTGTTAATTGACCAGTGAGTTAAAACAAACCACTCAACCATACATTTCCAAGAATTATGTCTAAGAAATACCACTGTTTGCTGTTACTTAACTAAATGCTGTCATCTTATACTTTGAAGAACAAGAAGGCTATACCCTGAATTTAAATAACATGTTCTTTCCAGTGTTTCTGCACCCAACTTTGTGGTTTGACAAAACATCTTGCACAAATAACATGAAGCTACAGGCCTGACCACTGTAATCCAGTGCCAGACTCTTTGGCAGTTTGAGAATTTGAGATGCAAATGGTGCTGAGTTCATCCTCATAAGTTATAAGCTCCTTGACATTTCAAATTCGGTTCCCAAATTGAATGCAAAATATTATCCCGATTTAGAGAAATGTTAATCTCTAGTCTGGGGGACTGTCAGGTCAACTCTTTGCAGAAATGGCAGCTTAATCCAAGCTGTCTCAATCATTCCTTATCTAAGTCTCAAACCTTCCATCTATTGGACTGACTTGTTCTTATTTTTCCATCCTCAGGATGAAATGTATTTCCTCTTTCCAGAAACTGTTAACCACATTTTGAAAAAATGTTTTATTTGGACCAACTTGACTCTTTTCCATGTGACATTACTTTTTCTGGAAATATTTGTTTATTATGTGAGTCAAGAGATCATATATTGACATTTTCTTTTGTTTCTTTACTATAGTAACTAATGGCAGTTGGTAGGGCTGGACGATTATGCCAAAAATCATAATCACGATTATTTTGATCGATATTGAAATTGCGATTATAAAACACGATTTTTCATAGATTTGTAAACATAAGCATTTATTGAACCACCAGAACTCAACTTGAAAATAAATGAACCAGAAATAAATGAAAATCAAGAAAAAAATAATAATGATAAATGGAAATAATAATAGCAATATGTAAAAACAATAAAAATAAAAACCTACCAAAAAAAAATCTCCTGGCTGCCGAGCTTTTTTTGTTGTTGCTTTTTTTGATAAAAAAAAAATTACAGCCATCCTGCTCCCTGCAAAACCTAGTGCAAACTAGCAATATGTAAACACAATAAATAAAGATAAATAGCCAAAACCTACCAAAACAAAAATCCCCTGGCTGCCAAGCTTTTTTTGTTGTGATTTTTTTTCAAAATCAAAAAAAAGCAACAACAAAAAAAGCTCGGCAGCCAGGGAATTTTTTTTGGGTAGGTTTTTATTTTGTATTGTTTTTACATATGGCTATTATTATTTTTAATTTAAACTATTTTTACAGCCATCCTGTCGTGCAAAGTACTGAAAATCTAGTGCAAAGTACTGAACAAAGAGTAGTACATTCATTCTGTTAAAACCTGTTAACATTTGTAAATATTTAGAGGTTGTAAAGCGGTAAGGTGGAACAATAATCGTTTTAAGTCAATTATTACGTTTTTGTAATCGTGGGAGGCCAAAATTGACCAATTAATCGTCCAGCCCTAGCAGTTGCTAATAAATCAGCATATGGAGCACTGTGGCCATATATACAGTAGATAATGTGATTCCTACCATATTTGATGATCCTTTACCTTTATTCAAACAAACCAAAGGACATTGTCATACCAACTGGAGGAAATATCCAGTATATGAGCAGCAGCATTAAAGACAGATTTAATCTGAAGTATGTGCAAACAGTAAACTCCCTCTGTGACGAGCTTTGAACTCAGTGGTTTAGCAGAAGCTCTTGTTAATGTGTGAACTGAATGTCAGCTGGGGATGTGTCCGGATTCCAGCTGACGCTTGTTAGATGTGCTTTAGTTCATTCAGCTACACTTGTTTTAAGGATTTTTCATGATTAAGGTGTCAGCCAGGCTCAGTTAATCATGTGGGGGGAAACTGTTGTGAATGTTTGTGATGTATCAGGGACTATATATTCTTTATCTGAAGTGTCTTTACAAATAAAATATATCTGTTTCTGTCTTAAGAAGACATTCCTGTACTTAGAATGAAACAAACTTTGGTTAAGTAATAGATGAGATCAAATTATGAAAATAAGCACAAACTGCAAAAGAACTAAGTCACTGCTGGTGCTTATATGGTTAACCTAGTGAAGTAGAGAAAGGAAGATTTCCATTGGCTGAGCTACACGCTGTAGTCAGAGCTCTAGTGTTTCATGGAGACAGAGGGCCATCCCTCTGAGCACAGCTCCAGCCCCTTCATCTGGTTCTATTTAAGGCCTCTAGTGCCGACTCTTATGATTGGCGTACACAACCCCCTACTCTTCCTCCAGCTCCAGCCCCAACTGAGGAGAAGGAGACTTTTTAGCAGATGGTTTATTTTCCAAGGGAAACCATTTCTTTCTCCCACTCTACTGTCCTGTCCTCAACTGGCTTTAGCTCACTTTTCTCTCACTGCTACAGCTTCTTCTGCTTTCTAGTTGTGGCTCCCATTCCCACTGTGTTAATGTTTCTACCATCACCTATTGATCTGGTTTCAGCTTTGTTGGACAATGAGGATGAGGCCTTTTCTGTAACACAGAATGGATTTTCTGCAGTTGACTGCTTGATCCTTCACTTTTTGGAAGGAGGTTCTTTTTCTAGACTTTCAGCATCTCCGTTGCCCTTGATGTTGGGCTGGAGGGGGATGTATCTCTATGGCTAGACACCCAGGAAGATGTACTGAGCCCTTTGAATATTGTGATTGGCTGAGCTCTACTGACAGATTGGCCTATGGCACAACGCGTGCCCAGCAGTCGTTCTCGGGGACCTATGGCTGGCAGCTGGCTGACAGCATGTTTTTTCCCATCAACTCCAGGTCTGGATGCTTCGGATCCCATGCTCCTGGAACAGTATGTGGTGGTGGCCAGTTACGAAAAACAAGAACCTGCAGAAATCAGCCTTCAAGCGGGTGAGGTGGTGGACGTCATTGAAAAGAGCGAGAGTGGTGAGTAATCAAAACAAATGCACGACACAAACATGCTGAGCAGGAATGGACGACATGCATTGTTTAATGCTGTCAGCCAAATACAGAAGACTGAAACAAACACAGACACTTTAATGATTCAGTCTTTCACTCCCTGCTTCCTCAGACAATCTGCCCTGGCAGTTTCCCTATCTCAACCCTCTCACCTCCTTTGTCCAGAGATTGCTAGCTGTTACTTAGCTCCATCTGGAGGCTCACTTTGGCCTGCAGTCAGCCCTGTTTTTCCCACTGTTGGTTTAGGCTGGGGGCCAGAATGTTGCCTCTAGCAAGAGGAATGTCTTCCAGACTCGTATTAATTATTCCACCTCACTTTAATGGAAAGCCAGCAAGACATGCCGGATTTACAAATGCCAGCTGCAGAGAGTCCTTAGTCAGCTGTTAAACTTCTGGAAAAGCTAGTTGATGGGGACAAAATCATGTTTTAGGTTATAGATCATTCATTTTGACAATATTGAATGTTTAATTAGTCAGTAGCATTCTGATGTGAAGTACATCTTCATTATATTTTAGGAATGGAGGCTACCACAAAAGGCAAATGTAGATAAATAAATTGAATGCAGTATATATCTGTTTGAAATGCACTGAAAATGAGCACTGGTTAAATAGTTAATGTATATTTTAAGGCAGCAGGACAGCAGAAAAGCTAGTTGTATGGTAGTTGTATTTATCAATAATTGAATGAGTACATATTCATGTGTTTTGGGTAAATATGGTAAAACTGTCCATTGTACTAAACCCATGTCTAAGCAGCTTAAAAGCACCTGCACAAAGCACTTTTGCTTCAAAGATAATTTGTCATATGAGGCACATGAGTGACTGGAGAGGAATGGGCCCAGTAATAGGGTCTGACATTCAGCTTTAATGGTGTGCTGAGACAGTAAAACAGTAATGGGACTCATGTGTTCTTCAGAGGGAGGACAGGGAAAGAGAGATGGAGGAGGAAACGGTGACCAGGAAGGCAATTGGACTTGGGTTTCATGATGGGTGTGAGTGAAACGCCATGCCACACTGGCCTTAAGGAAGAGGGTCCATAGAGCAGAAACACTTTGAAGTGTCACGTGTCCTGCCTTCGGGTTCATGTATTTGTTTTCACTCCCTGCTCCAGTAGGATTTTAACCCAATGGGGAGCCATGGTAAGGCGGATATTCCAACACCTTGAAGTCCTTTTATCAGGGGCCTTATATGAGAGCTCTCCTCCAGCACATGTATGAACTTGAATTGCATGGTCCGGTGCTTTTAAGTAGAGGCCCCTTCACTTTTGTATTTCAGCTGATCACTGTGCGAGGTTATGGCGGCTGAACTGTGTGTTGATGATCCATGCAGAATGTGAAACTCATGCACTTCAATGGCCTCATTATGATTATGATTTCCAGGCTTCAGTGTTATTACTTTAGCTTAGTTTCCACATAATTATTGCTTTGTTTCATTCTTTTCTCTGATGCAGGCAATATTTGGATGCAGTTTGGCTCATTCATTCATCTCTGGTTTGGTTACATTTGTCATGAATTCAAAGCAAAACAGTAGACTCCAGCCTTCTTAAAACACATCCTAAGGCCATTTGACAGTTTTATTATACACTAACGGACACTTTCACAGAGATCTGAAGTAAATACAAACCCCCTTTACATCTTGCTATGGAGACTGTTTCCAGCAGCACAGCTAGCATTTAACTGAAATCTCAACACCTCCTGCAATGGAAGTAGGCTAAAGCTTCTCCATTTGGCTGCGTGACATCACTCCACATCCCTTTGCCAATACTAACAAGACCAGGTGTGTGCTAAGAAGATTTCAGAGCTCATTTGATTTAGCATCCATTCCCTAGCAGGATAAGTACAAACCCTTTAATGGTTTCTGACAGATTGATCTGTGAATTACAGAGCTAAGCGAATGTGCTGAGCTAAAGGTACTAAAATGTTTTTATTACATTTGTGATGATAAAAGCGTTGTGTGGATTTTTATACAGCTCTGAGCTATATTCAGTGACATACACATATTCCTTTAAAGCCACACATTTCAACTAGCATGGGTTCCTCTGTCGAGTGTTTCAATGCTTTAAGCGGAAAATCCCTGTATTCTGTCATATTGCAATGTAATTTTGTATCAGCATTGTGTGTGTAGCTTGCTTTATATGAGATTTGTTAAGAAAAGCTGTAACAGTGATATTTGTACAACAGCTCTGTATGATTTTTGTCATTCACCATAGTCCATCAATAGAAGTCCTACTGTGGCTGTCCTGCCCAGTGCAGTTATCAAGTTTTCCTTACCTTGGATTAGATGATATATGCCTTTGACAGGGCCGTGAATCTAGGTCAGACCTATAAGCGAGCTCAGCTTTCTCCACTTTTCCAGCTTGCCATCTCAAGCCAAGGCAGTATTTTCCGCTGCACTGGCTTGACGATACAGTTTGTGTCGTGGCCTTTGTTTCAATTGGTACAGTACAGTTATTAATGATTGTTGATTTAGTTGGTTGTGTTTGAAGTATATGCAGCATGCAATAAATCAGCAGGGAAGATCAATGACTGCTTGATGCTACAATGTAGCATTTAGTCTCTCTGGAATAATACTTAGACAACACACAAGTTCCTATTAGCAAAACCTCAGGATATAAATGCTCAATCTAAAGGAGCAATATGAAAATGTCAGAAAAATTACAACTTTGTATTGTTTTACAATTATTAATTCTGTCCTCACTCCCTCTCCAGGATTACAGCTATTTTATTTGTCTGTTTTATGAGAGTTTGCCAGGAGGAGTTGCTGCTCAGGAGAAAAGAGTAGTGCAGGAGAAAATGGAAAAACCTAGTTCCTGCCAAAGTTAGTGGTTCAGAGAGATTGGTTCATTATAATAGTTTAATGGATCCTGCAGGATGCCTCCTCAGTTTACACTATATTGGAGAAATGTTAACTAAAGCTAAGCTAGCAGCCTTGTTGCTCAGTTCAGATGCTCTATATTCAATGGTTTAAACTTTGACCTTTAATGGAATAATATGTACAAAAGGAAAAACAAATTGCAGTCACTTCTGGAAATATTGTACTTATACTGCAGCTGGATTGCCTACATTTCAAGGGCAGCCCTATGCATGTACCAGGCCTGCGTAGCAAATCTCTCCCTATGGACCAGTAAGGGTTTAACTTGTCTTCATTCCAAGTCTAGATCAGCCTTTATGAATTACAAATCAACTCCAGGATTGCCTGTCTGTTTTAAAGAGGCCAGTTCAGATCCATCGGCTCCTCGGGCTCCCCCAAGACCCCCTGGCACCACCCATGTGCAGTATGTATCTCTACTGCTCCACCCAGCCTACTTAAGCAGGGTGGAGTGAGTAAAATCAGATGAAGAGTCACTTACCAAGACAGTTCTCTCGTGTTTATAAAATGGCTTTTTACCTTCTTGAACACTTATTTTCTTTGCTGAATTTGAGCCATAGAAAAGCTGGATGGTAATAGGGGGATCCCACAGGTGATGTTCGACTGCCTGGCTGAAAGCCCAAAGAAACTACAGGAGTGAGATCCTAGCAGACTAAGTGGGTCTGGCCCTGAACATGGCATGATGGATGTGCAGGATGTCTGCTTTACTTTCAAATGGAAAAAAATATACCTATACAATAATATCAGGCCTCAGTCTTCAGGCTGGAAACAACATGATCTTAGGGCTCAGCTCAGCAGGGCCTTGCTTTGAATTATCCAACAACAGAGTTCACTCTAAGATCAAACACTAGAGTTCAGTTAGTTTATTTCGGGGAACTTTAGATTATTTCTATATCTTTTAATTGTTTTTAGCCATGCTAGTGATGGAAGTGTCGTCCAGAGCATGGTTTGGTCTAGACAGCAACTACCAGATAGATTGTTTTTTTAGACACTGAGACATGGTCCTGAGAAGATGAAGTCTCACTTTGGTGACCTATTAACCTTTTCCACTAGCACTACCAGCAGGATGACATGTGTTTTTTAGTGAAATATTTCAACAACTATTGCATGGATTGCCATAGAATTTGTTACAGATATTCAAGTTCTCCTCAAGTTCATTTATATGGTCCCTTAACTTTTACATCTGGTGTCATCATCAGGTGACATTTTTCATTTGACTCTAATTGGACTTTCATTGAAAGACAAATTCAAATAGGGGGCACATAACCTTGATAACTGTAATAAACTGTGAAGCTTAATGTAGCCCTTGATTTTTAGTTATTGTCTCCTGGAACACACACCCTGCTCCTCATTCATTGTAATGGAAATGACAATTGTCTTTTTTTGAGGTAATGGTACACAAAAGCTGTTTGAATTCAACAACAATTTCTGCACGTGTGACAGCATCATGTATACTGGTGCATTGATTCTGTGTTATATGAAGGAGGATTAAAGCTAAGTTTAGTGTTGAGCCTCTGTGTACTCAAACTCGGTTTCCCAATCTGGTATTTGCAGTTTCAGCAAGAGCATGTTTTCTTGTATAAAGGAAGAAAAACCTTATAACTCTTCACAATGAACCACCACACGATAGAGAAAGCTTGCCAAGTGTTAAATGTCGTTTTTAAGGAGAAGTTGTAGAAGCAGATGGAAGACACATTATCCACTCATAGTATTCCCCATACTCCACATTCTTTTAGTTCACTATAGAAAGTACTAATGAGCGTCTCAAGAAATTAACCTTATCCTATATTTTTATTATGTGGAAACTCAGATGTGTGGCTTGCAATTATAAAGTATAGCATTTCAACTTAGGCTTTTATTACCCCATTCTCTTGAATGTTTTCACAAAGCAATACTGACAGAAAAGATGAAGAACAGGAGTAAGTATTCACAAGCACAAATTGTAGCAAAAGCAGTTTACAGAATTAAACTTGTGGAGCCAAAAAGGTACCCCACTGTGACTCAAGAATTGACCATTGAGTTAAAACAGTATTTTAAGGGGTGGGCTTTCACACGCTCAAGGGTTGCTGTGTCTCCAAATCAGTGGAGCCTAGAGTGCACACAAACAGTGGGCTATAGCCTCGTTCATACCATGAGGGGATCCTTTCAGAGGCTGGGAGGGAGTGAAGGTTGTTCCTTAGGTCAACATTAGCTCTTGAAAGTCGTTTTGTTCCGTTTTCACCTCCCCCCTCATAACCGACCCACAGGTAATTGAAACCCAGTGTTTTATGAAAACTGGAAGTGTGTGTATAGAGCTGGATACCTTCCCCCTTGTGCTTTGATACTAGATCTACTGTTAATAAATACAGAAGCTGGAAATGAATGGAGTTTTCTTCTGCTCTACTCAACAGTGGTGTCAGATATCTGCAAGACTGCTGAGCCACTGCATTCCTCATCATTTCAGGCCATGAAAAAAGCCTCTGCTTACTGCTGAATCTGTGGTTCTCATATTCATGCTAGATGTGTAGAAAATTTTTGTCAGTTACTCCTGAAGTAAAAAACAATTTTAGTACAGTCTCAGGTCTAAGACTCTGATAAATAAGTAGGTGTGTATGACATTAATGAATCAAAGAAATTCATTGCAATGTCACGCTGTGTTATGTATGCCACTGCCAGGTATTAGGTTGATTGATTGCATACATAGATTGCGGTTTTGTTTTATAAGTCATCCAGTCACTTCAGGAAAACCCCCAAAATGAAAGCTTAGTTTCTTGTTGCAGCTGAGAATCTGTTGTTGATTACAGTAAAAATGAAGCATGGGTCTTAAAGCTGATAGAGTTTCCAGATGGCAGGTACTGTATGAGAGACAAATAGAGTTCAGAAATGTTACTCACCCTCATTATAGGTCTAACTGCTGTAATGCATCTTCACTTACACAGCTAGAATATAAGGGTGAGTAAGCTATGAGGACAGCTCCATTAGAAGCGTAGACCAAGCATCTATTCACATGTCTTGCTTCCCCTTTTTTTTGTTTAAAAAATAAAAAAATCTACCTCAGTAGCATTTTTCCATCTGGCATTGTCAAATATCTGCAAAACCTTCAACTTGCATAACCAACATCAATCTTTCTTCATTATACAACCAAATAGTTTTGATATGTGTTGCTCATTGTTGGTTAATTTTGGATCAGTATGTTTCATGTGGTCTAAATTAGGTTGACATCATTTTCTTTTTTTATTACTGAGATAATTGGAATCAAGCAGGCATTCCACTTCAAACAACCAGAGCTTTGCACCTCACAGCAGGCTACGTTACGCATAAACTTAGTTACAACTTGCCCTCTGGTCTGCTTATAACATCCAGTTTTTCATGATGTCCTTGTAGTGTAATACAATAGTGTTGTCAAGATAAACAGTTTGGTTTCTTCTTTTCTGAGGCTGTGACATGTGAGGCCAATGTCTGCAGTCATGATCCTATGATGTGATGGTGTTATATGAGATCTTCACCAGAGGGTTGTGGGTTTAGCAACCACTGACCCCCAAAACGGTGGATCCTTTGCTCAAATGGTTTAAAAGCTTTCTGATTTACTCAGGATGTTGACTAAGGAGCTGTAATTGTAATATTGAATAATGTTTAGCAAAGTGTATTGCCAGTCAGCATTTGGCTATGTTCTTTTTGGCTGCACCGCAAGAGTGAGACCAGCGCTATAACCACGTCTGTTCATCACTGATCGACTGACTGAGTTAGGAAGTTACACCATTGGTCAGCCAAAGCCAGTTGAAGGCCGCTGAAGTTAAGTATCCCAGAAGGCCTTTTGCACCTACTGACCATGGATATATAAAGAGCAACCAACAGCAATGGCGGAGATTAAGCTGTTATACAATATAATGGTCAGTTTATCCAAATAAAGCCTGTTAGCCTTACCAGTGCAACTATCAATTTCCTCAAAAAAGTAGAAGTAAAATAAAAAGTACATCTACTGTACTGTAACTTTGACAAACACCATTGGGGTCATTTACGCTTAGCACTAATAATTAACTTGTTAGTTACTGTATTAAAACATTTTTTGGATGTGGGTAAGTAAAAAAAAAAACTCAACCCTTCTTACAACAGCACCATACAACCTACACCAAAACCTAATGCAGTGTGTTTAAAGTATGTTTGTAACTACTGTATGAAAAGCGCTATACAAATAAATAAAATAAATAAATACTTTATGAAAACAAACATCTTAAATCATGGTAATGATGTTCATGTTTGATGGTAACGAGGCAACATGTAAATTAAAATCTCCCTCATGTTTAATACATTGTTTAGTAATGTTCAAGGTTTTGACCTCTTGTTTTCCTCTGTGCTTGAAACTTTGCAGCAGTCTTCTGGGATTGTTAACATTTCCTGTCATGGACAGCAAGGCATAGAGATGTTAGGGAGAGACAGATTGTGATAGAGACTGATGAAAAACATTTGAAGGTTAAACACAAGTACAGGTAAAGAAACAAGCTGCACTCTCTGCTGTGAGAGCCGAGACAGTTAGCGGATCAAAATCAGACAAATGCACAGAAACAAGTACACACATATATACCCATACACAGATTTCAGGGTATGAAAGTATAATTCATTCACCTTTGTTCCTCTCACATATGTACACATAATCCCTGCCATCCATACACAAAGAAGAGAGAGGATATTCCTTTCCTAATTTTATTTCCATTATCTGCCATGGCACCATTATCTGCCAGTTGAATTAAAAACTTTATTCACACAACTCACCTCACTGATCAATTGTTGTAAGGTCATTTTTTGATGTCAGATGCAATCCTTTATATCTGACAACAGAGATCTCAAGCCCAACATTACGAAATTGACACCTATTAGGTCATATACTGATAAAATTAAGATTAGCTAATTTCTGAAACTCTGTAGACTTAAAAAATAAGAATTATCAAAATGTTCAACATGATGTAATTCTGCTGTCTTGGCGGCAGGAAAACACTAAACAGCTGTTTCTTTTATAATGACCTCAGTTTAAGGTATGCATCATCATCAATAATGCACAAATGATAACCCAGGTCAAATATGAAGTTGACATCTTCCAAAAGTTAAGAATCACACTCCTCCCCTCCTCACACTTATGGAGAAATATTCAGCAAGTATTATCACAGCATAAGGGAAGGGTGCAGATCTAATTACAAACTGGAGAGGGGGGCCAGCTGTGGGTGCTTTCTATGACTATATTAAAATGAAAATGGAAAAGTTGTTTGACATTTATTATGCCGTTCCTGTGTTTCACTTCCTTTGCGACTTGATCTTCTCTGTACAGCATGACAGCTTACGAAAGTCAGAACACATTTTTAAATTAGGTCTTCACTCCAATGTGAGTCCAGATTCAGCAACTGGATTGCTTGTTTCTTGCCTCAAATTTGTTTTGAAACAGATTTTGGTAGATTACGGTGAAATAAATGAATGTTTATATAGTTGACCCCAGTTGGACCCTCCTCCGGGGCTGCGTGCTGTTTGTAGTAGCAGGATGGTGAAGGGTTACAGAGAAGGCTTGATGTCCTAATTGAAGACCCGCCTTGATGATAGCAGTCCCCTATGGGTTTCCATAAATAAACAAGTCTAGTATATGCAACAGTAGACCACAAAGAAGGAATTTTTTCAACAGTGATGCTTCTATTAATTATATTTTAAATTACATAATTTATTTAGAAATAATTTATTGGAAAGGACAACTATTTTTTTGAAGTTGGAGGGAATTTGTTCCTCCCAAACCCCCTGGGATATGTGCCCATGGCATAAGGTACAATATCTGACAATAATAGGTGAGTTTTGTTTGAAATCTGAACGCTTAAACATAATTAATAGATTGAATGAGTTGATGCTATTTTTTTATTTTTGACACCTTGCCCAGCAATACAGGATACGGTTATATGTTGCCCATATACATTGACCATGGAGCTAGTTTTGTGCACGATTGATTTGTAGTCACTCTGTGAATGAATGCATGTGATGAAAGACATGAAGCAGGTTCCTCATTTAGAAGTGTTTTTTTTTCTTTTCTCGGCCCATATAACGCATAAGATGCAACTTGTCTGATATAAACCTGCAATGGTCAGGAAGTCAGCACTTGCGTAATATGTATGTGTGTTTTTAAAAGTACTTTTATTGCAGATTTTTGAGGTTCAGTGAACTCAGCCTAAACACCTGCCATATGGGAGGATGGTTGAAAAACACAGGCAAGGCAAGTCTGGCCTTCAATAACAGCACATATTTACTCAGGCCTTTTAAAGTGACAGTGTTTCTTTGCTGTGTATGTATATTCAGACTTTTGGCCAAGTGCTCTCAATTAAAGTACATTCTTACACCTTAGTCTTGTATTTGCTTATATTTCTACAAGTGTCAGTTTGTTGGTGTGAAAATAGCAGTTTTCAAATGTAAGGATTTTTTTCTTTATTGAGTTGACACACATGTTTTTACTCCTGCCAAGCTGTTCTGTAATGGTCAGTTTAATTTAATATACCATTAATGCAGCTGATGTTGCCCTTTGATTTTTTAAATGTTCTCAGTTCCAAATACAGATGTAACTTAAGTCATTTAAATATTGATTTTGGTGTACTTGATGTCAAATGAAAATTAACAATACTTTAATCTTCTTTGTACCAAACATCATAAAATCATTACTGCACAAACCTTTGCATGAGCTTTTAACACCAGTGTGGTAAGATAAAATCTATATCATGAGTCCTTTGGTTTTGAATGATGTAGACACTATTTAGTTTGGTTGTTTTTTTGCAGCATGCTGCTCTGTCTAATTTATTGGCATAGGGTTTTATGCAAGCCACAGCTTTTAGTGCAAAGACTGAGCACATTACATGGCTTGTTACGTCCTTGAGCCCCAGCCAGCATGGTGGTCAGAGCCAGACACACTAACAGCATAGGCTTTCTCCAAGCTGGACCCACCCTAACTCTATGCAAAATAGCTCCACTGTACAGCTGACAATGTTTTTTGTTACGTAGCTTAGCAAGTTTATCATTTAAACAAATCACCCTTCAAATGAATCACAGAGATTGCGTGTGTAAGTTTAAGTCTTGGATAGATTTTCTCTGTTATTGCTTTCACTGAAAAAGTCATGCATTTAGTCTGTCAGCAGGATATCTCTATTGGATCTTGATTCCAGCTATGTTTGGTGGACAGATAGGCTTACAGCCAGGGGACGGTTTGATTCAGTTATGTTAGTCATCAAAACTTGGGATTGCCGACATTACACAATTATAACCGTAACTACAATATGAAACTCTGTGACCTGATAGCAAATCCTAAGGGCACTCTTGCAGAAATGAATGCAATTTACTGAAAGCAATGATGTTGGGATAAAACAGCAAGTTGAAAAATTGTTCAGTGTTAGCAGACTTCTGGTTTGTTTTACTGAGAGATAAACTGACATGATCCACCAGGTATTAGATTTTGTGTATTGCCATTTTCCAAATTCTCTCTGACTTCACAGAATAATTTTTCTCCACATTCAGTAGATTCAGCGTAATGGAGTTAAAAAGGTGTGAATATGAAATGAAAAGGGCTTCCTTTTGTACACCACCGTCTACCGGAAACTCCAATAATTACACCTTTTAATCTATATAAGCCTTTAATTGCTACCTGTCTGATTGGAATTAATGACAAGATAATTAAAACAGGCTAGACGCAGATATAAAACAATCCCCAAAAATCTTTTCCCTTTCTTTTATCCACCTCAAATCACACCATTTCTCAAGGAAAATGTACGCTGGAGGTTTTGGAACAGCTGTGAAAGTGTGATGGAACACTTCTATCATCTTTATGGGTTGTCCAGACAGCTGTCAGCCATATTGTATTCCTGTTACCACAACAAATACTGTATGTGTGGCATACCACATATAGGACAGCTTTTTTGCCAAATTTGCCACTTAGCTCTCCTGCTGAGAACTGACGCAGTGTCACAAATGTGGAGTGGCTTTTGATTAGTGAGCATATGGACTTAACATCTGCAGTTATCCATTGTACAAAACACCTTATCCAATACAATAGATCACTGTGCACGAGTCACCTCTTTTGGAGCAGATTTTGTAGAAGTGAAACATTGCTTTCTATGTGCACCTTTCCCACTGAGGCATTCCAAGTCAAATCAGCTGCAACATTGCACATGGATATTTTGGCAAATAATAGCACAAAAGCAGTGTCTTGCCCACTTTAATCATGACTGATCCCTATGAAATGCAGGTTTAGCAAATCTTCGTCATGAGTCGAACTACAGCCAGACGGTGTTCCCTCTGATGTTCTTGGCCCTGCCCATAGTTAGATTCTGTTGGCAGCGCAGTCAACCTGATTTTTTTTTTTTTTACTTCATGTTCATATTTATTTGTAGCTCATCCTTTTGATTTGAGATATTTCATCAAATTAGGGTTCAGTGACTAAAATGCTGATTTATCAGCAGATATAAGCCATACTAGAATATCTATGGTCACATCCACTGACATCATCTGTGTTGATTTTTGTCCGTATTTGTAGACATTTTTATGTTCGCTTTTAGGGAAGGGGTCTTATCACAGGCCCAGAATATCAGGCAGAATGTCAACAAATCTTCTACACCCTAAAAGATATTTTAATTAGACACTTTCTATTATTTCCTGTATTTCATCTTACACTCATACAGTCAAGGTTCTTGTTCTGTGACGAAGTGCATGTATGTTAAATATCCTGCATATTCTACATGATTACCTCGGTAAACTCTACATAGTCAGCTTCTTTGTGTATCCACAGGTTGGTGGTTTGTCAGTACTGCAGAGGAGCAGGGTTGGGTCCCTGCTACCTATCTCAACACCCACAGTGGTACACGAGATGACTTGGAGCTGGGCGCTTCAAAAGCCGGGGAAGGTAAGTCACAGCAAACTCTCCTGCCCCTGCCCACCCACCCACACAAGCTCACACACAACCTCACACACTCTGTTATATACCCACACACAGATACCACCTCTGCCCTCAATCCTCAGTCTTTGATCTGTGACAAAATGGAGCAAACTCAGCCCTGCCTCACCACTGCCGGCCTACGCTAACGGCTGACGCCTGGCTGGTGTGAACAACTCTCTCTGTCTGCCTGCCATCATAAGCATGCTTGAACAGAGTACGGATTCAGGCCCAAGTAAACGGCAAGGAGCAGTGCCAGGAGAGACCAGACCACAGCCGAGTGTGGAGGTGCACTGAAATGACGTGCTGTACAGTACTGCACTGTACAGTAGAGATGCGATGCGATGCAATATTAAATGATATGACCTCCATGGAGTGAGCTCATGAAAGAGGCATGTGTTTCCATCAGCATTAAGGAATAAAACATGATAATATTTAATGAGTCGGACTCTTAAACTTATAGTTATTGTTAATCAAATTGAGCTTCAAAATGAATTATGCAGTTTTATGCAATTACTGATAAGTTACAGTACTGTAGACGTTTGCTGTTTACGTGAGCTTACTGGAATCAGAGCAATATCCAAATCCTTTATAGGAAACACACCTATGTGAGGTTTGGTTTGCCAGAAAAATCATGCTGACAAGTGAACCTACAGACACCCAATACTGCAGTCATCCTGACAGCGCTGTCAGCTATGGTTATCAAGCCATCTAAGAGGAGCTCAAGCCATCTCACTCTTCCAGCATTTTTCAGTATTAGTGGAGAAAACATTTGAATCTAGATGAGCAATAGAGCTCAGTTAGCGTCACATACTCAGATTTTGATAGTTTTGACAGGTAGTGAAGCAACTGTAGAGTATTTGTTAAGATTTATGCATCATTATGTTAAAGAAAACCCAACAAACTGGAGGCACGGAAATGATTAAGTTGCATATTACGCTTCCAAACAAACATCAGGATTTTCCAGCACTCTGGCCAAAACATATTTGCTTTACAATTGGTACACTCTGTAACAATGGGACCCAGGATCCCCTTGGTGTTGTATATCTTATGAGTCAGAGATGGAGTGCGAGAGGATACATGAACACTTAGCAGTATGTTTTAGTGCCCTTTTCTTCTCATTTTCTCATACATAGCCTATCTATCATATCTCTAACATAGCATATCTATCAACAGAGGATTTCAACATGCATAACACAAATTATTACCATACATATGTCTACAACCAACACTCCTGTCTACCAGAGGGATAGCAGGAGTTTTCTTGCCAGCGAATTATGGGAAGGACAATCTGTCAGTGTAATCAGTGTTTATATGTCTAGTCAGTCATGGGAATGGCATGAAACTCATAAAACATCTCTTTGTCAGTCCTGTGGTCTTCAGCAGTCTGTGCCACTGCACTATCACAGAAAAAAAAACATATTTCTGGAAAACAAGATAGGAGAAACAAGAAGGTTTTTGGAAAGTCAAAGTCCTTGTTTTGGTCATATTTCATGTAAAAAAATTGCTTAAAGGAATACTTTTGGGACCTCTTTCGCTTTCTGGATGAAAATTAGGTCAATAGGAGATTGATACCACTGTCACATATCTGCACAGTAAGTCTTTAGTTCAGCACAAACAATAGAAACCAGCGAAAACAGCTAACCTGTCCAAAAGGTAACAGAATCTGCCTACCTGCATAAAGTCTCATTTGTTTAATTTGTGCAAGAGACAAAGAGCAATTCATTGTTTTATGGGATGTTTATGTGTTGGACTATTTCTTGCCTCTGAGTAGTTGCTTAGCAACCAGTAGAGACCAGAAAGTTAGTGATCCCAGCAAAATTTGTATGAATTAAACAAATGGATATAATGTGTTAATTAGTTATGCTGGCAGTAGCTTCGTATTTATAGGACAGACATGAGAGTGGTATCAATCTTCTCATCGAACCATCCAAAAAGCAAATAAACATATTTACCAAAAAGTTTAACTAATCCTTTGAATTACTTAGCTTAGTTTAATCGCATTAAAAATAATATTTTATTTATTTTAACTCATCACTCAGATTCTGTTACCATCATTGGAAATTACATACAGGAAGACCATTTGCAGGAGCTTATTTTATCATTTTAACATGTGACTCAAGATTTCTAAGTTTTCAGAATGGTTTCTTCACTCTGTGGCCTACAAAAGACGTAGGAAACTATAGACCTTCTGAGGCGCACAGCTCCAACCAGCAGCACTCTCAGCTGCTCTATTAATTGGATGGCATTCCTGTAGCAGCAATGTGTCTCCCAGATGCTCTAACACGACAGGATGGGAAAACCATGCTAACAACATCCTAATTACAAGCCACAGAGAAGATGTCTTGGTTTAACACTTCCTCTGTAACCTTCACTCATCAAACCACCCATCCATCCACTCTAACTGTCCACCATGTTTTGCTTTGTAGTCTTGTTTTCATGTCTCCCATGTAGCTAATAACGGGGCTCAGATCCATGTCATTTGTGTGCTGTGTGTTTGTGCGACATTTGTGCTTGCTCTTCATGTTTCCCATGTTTGCTTGTTTATTGTTGTCTGGTTACCATCTGTGTCTGTTAGTTACTAAGCGACATAAGGCCCATCTGAAGAGGCTGGACCGGAGATGGACGTTGGGGGGTGTCATCAGCAGGCAGCAGAGCCGAGGTGAACTGAGACAGATGCTGCATCACCTCCTTTCCTCCCTCCCTCCTTCCCTCCCTCCCTTTGTTATTGTTATGCTCACCCTGTCTTGTGTATTGTCTCTTATCACAAGGCTAAACTTGCCCCTCTCCATATGCACATAATTGTTCGGTCTTGCATTTCATGTTGTCTTCCAGCAAATGTCTTTATCATGAGCCACAATCCACCACAACTAACCACTAACTGATGTTAATATGAAATGAGCCTGGAAAGCAAAGGTGAAATCAGCAACTTTTTTATACACCAATTATCAATGCTAAGCTCAAATTATGCTACAAAATTGCTCCATGTAAGCGTTTTTGTTATAATTAAACACTGTGTGCCAAAACCAATCTTCTCAGAATCACAGAAGATGAAAAAAGCACTACCCACTCATCAAAAAGTAGTTGCGTATTACCCTTTGGAATGCCTTATGCTGCATTTTAGAACCATATTTTGCTTTTTTATGAGAAAACGAAACATGTGTGTAGTTTTCTAATGAATATGTGTTTTACCAACATGTGGCAGAAACAGACATTTATCCTGCTGTGGTGCAGATAGCAACCAATGCTGACAGACAAACAAAGCACTTCATTAATCTCTTACTTAGTTAGTAAGAAAATCACATTGTCAGTGACAAATTTGCACATGTTCTTCTTACTGACGCCAAGGCTTTTTTCATAGGAGATGCATTTGGATTGTTGACAGAGGAGTGAGGATAGGCTATTGAGTTCAGCCCAAACTTTGTGCTTGGCAGTGGTTTCTAGAGAACTGAATGCTGCTCTCTGGAGTGGAGAGAGAGAGTTGTTTCCACCCTAGGACTGAAATCCTGCTTTGTGTTTAAAAAAAAAAAGACAGATATTTTGCTGACTCCACAAGAATAATTTATAACACTGATGCAGGCGATGCATGTTGTGGTTAACATAACATCTGATTCAGAGTTTCCCTTCATTGCACTGCTGGATATTGTTTGAGAGAGGTTGGTGAGAGGAAAACGTTCTACCAGCCCCAGCACAAAGAGGCCGGAAGAACCAGGCAAAAGGAAAATAAAGCAGACAAAAATATCCTATACCTACGAAACTTACTGTAGTTTTTGCAAGTCAGGGGAATTACTATCCTACACCCATTCAACTCCTATGACATGGGTGGAGAAAAGGAAAATGGAATAATACTGTGTTTGACTAGAATGTGACTGAATGACTGTGTACCAACAGCTTAAAAAACAGCTCCTTTTCTCCCTTCTGAACGCCTTCCGGAACTGTCTGTGTTTAGACAGAAATTGCCATAATGACAGGAAATTATGTCTTTTCCATGCCCACTGGCCTTGTGGGAATACATAAATCAGCATGGTGCCGACTTACAGTAGGAGATGCTCGCTGTCACCAGGCCAAGGACACTGTTAGGACACTAGCTTATGCTGTAATCAATACCAGTAAATTTACAGTAGCCATGTAGCACACTACATCACATTTTGAGGAATGCACACCAATAGGGTTACTTATAAATCAATACTGTCATGGTGTGTTTGTCATGATATGATGCAAACACTACAAGCTAATATATTACTATTTTCTCATATTATATATACCAAATGATAAATTGATAAAATAATCAACAGATTCATCAATTGAAATTCATTGTTAGCTGCATTCCTAAAGGTAACTTTTCAAAATACAGAAATTAATCATGTGCCCCACTATATTATAAAGTGATTTCAGTTCCGTAAAAACATTTATAGACAGGCCTTATAAAGCAGAGTGTGCCAAAAACATTTTATCACACACAATACTTACATCTGGCAGCTGAAGTGCCGTACAGCACAACAATCAAAGTCTGTAGTAAAGGAAAGATACACCTCTGCTCTAATATCTTATAAAATTGGTGCCAATGGATCACAAATTAATCATCATGATCATCATGATATACTATTGTACAGGTATGTTTCTGGGTGATATAATGCTAATTATAGAGAATCATTCAGCAGAATCCTCATGTAAATGGGTTAGGGTAGAGGATTTATGGAAAACACACACCTTTATCTTTTATTTAATTTTTAATACAAATTTTAAAAAACTATAACATTAATTTTGTTGCCATTCTCTGCTGTGGCTTTGACAGAAGAGAAGTACGTTACAGTGCAGCCTTACACCAGCCAGGGAAAGGATGAAATTGCTTTTGAAAAAGGAGCCATTGTGGAGGTGATTCAGAAGAACCTAGAAGGCTGGTGGTTTATCAGGTAAGCCTCTGCTCACGCACTTGACTTTCTGGGAAGACAGGTTTCACTGTTCTCAACACAAGAAGTTCATCCTATTTATTGTTTTCTCTCCTGACTAACTTCACAGATACCAGGATAAGGAGGGCTGGGCTCCAGCCTCTTACCTGAAAAAGATGAAGGATGACTTCTCTCCCCGTAAGAAGACTGTGACAGGACCAGTGGAGATCATTGGCAACATCATGGAGATCAGTAACCTGCTTAACAAGAAAGCCCTGAGTGAGAAAGACGTGCAGACTGAAGGTGTCCCGGAGAGCCCCCAAGAGGCTAGGAAGGAGATCAGCTTGCCAATCCCGTGCTCTGATTCCAGCCCTGTCAATACCCAACAGGATGGAAAAAGCAAAGCAGAGCCAGCTTCGCCAGCTGTAGCCCGTATTGCCCCTCATCGAGTGGAAATTGGTCAGTTATGTCACTGTGAATGTTTAGGGCACTAGTTACTCAATGTTAAGTATAGCAAATATGCCAATAATTTTCTTATCATCAGTAACTTGTTTCTTTCATTTCTTAGGTTTACAGATGTTTATTCTGAAATGTAACCAAGCATTGTTCTTTGCTCTATGATTGCTTCACAGGTTCACCAGTTCTCAGGCAAAAACCTCCTCCTCGAAGAGATGCAACCCTGGTAAGAATGTTATTTATTTATCCATCACAAAAAAATGACTGGATGACTAAGATTTTATTCTACTAATTTGTCCTTTTATTGATGAAGATCACAAACCTCTAAAAGATGCATACATAGGCGCTAATAAATGTTTACCCCTTGCAAGCAATTGTAACTGGCAGGATGCAGAGTTTTATCCCGAGTTTTTATTCTTGTTTGAGGAAAAAAACAAACCATCTATAATGGAAAAGATAAATCAGAGCCTCAATGATTGTATTATTTACTCAGATTAATGGCCATGCACAGGATTTTTCTTTTATAGAGTTACCCATGTGTAACTGTGGTGATCTCATTTTTTGCTCAGGGATTTCAGTTGCCCTCCCCACCAGAGCCCCCTACAGTTGAAGCAGAGTATTACACCATTGCAGATTTTCAGTCCTGTATATCTGATGGGATTAGTTTCAATGGAGGACAGAAAGCAGAGGTAAGATATCTTTTGTAAGGTAAACTTTAGGAACAGAACTGTCTTAAACTTGTGTAACAACCATATATCTGTGGTTTTATCAACGTATTCATTATTGTTCAGTAACAAAATAGATTGAAATGTTTCCCTACAAAGATTAAACAGATTTTGAACTTTTGAACATTTGTTTTAGGTCATTGAGAAGAATTCTGGTGGCTGGTGGTATGTCTCAATAGGAGAAAGGGAGGGCTGGGCTCCCTGCTCCTACATCGACAAACGTAAAAAGCCTAATCTGAATCGTAGAACAAGCACTCTGTGCCGCCCCAAAGTCCCACCCCCAGCTCCACCTGTCAAAAAACAGGACTCTGTGGAGACTGCACCTCCAAGCAGCCCAGGGTCTGAGGCTCCAGAGTCCCCTGTGTCTCCTGGGAGGCCTGTGTATGAAGAGCCAGAATACGATGTTCCTGCCATTGGCGATCTAGATATGGAGTCTGAGTTTGAGTTTCTGAGGGGTGAAGCTTCTTTAGTGGATGGAAAAAATGAAGACACTTCCTCAGAGAAGGGATCCCATCTGTCCTCCAAGCCCTCCCCAGCTTCATCACTCCACAGTGCCTCCTTCAAGATGGGTGAGTCATTTGAAGATGGCCATGAGGCAGAGGTGGAGGCAGAGGTAGAGGAAGAGTGTATCTATGAGAATGATGGCTTCCGACCCTTCAGGGAGACCCCAGAGAGGCAGTGCAGCAGAGACTCAAATTCCTCCAAGACAAGTGTCTTGTTAGAAACTGGCAAGACTGCAAACATTAACTCAACACCAGCAGGATGGAGATCTGTGGGTAAGAAGCTCAAGATTGACTTGAATGGGAGCCCATCTTCAACCAAAGCTGAGGAGGCATCCAGCCCTAAATCTGCCTCCACTGAGTCTACCCCAGATCTGTCCAGACCAAAGAAAGACCAAGAGGAAAGCAAAACATTCTCTGCCAACAATTCTTCCTTTAAACTAAAGCCAGTAGTTAGGCCTAAACCACAGCTTGCCAAGGCGTCAAGTGCCGAGAAGATGGACATCAGCACCTTAAGAAGACAGCTACGGCCCACAGGGCAGCTGAAGAATGGCAGTAAAACTAAAGGTGAGGACTCTGAGACAGCCTCTGTCATCTCCTCTGAGGACTCCTTCTCTTCTCAGAGCACCTCAGACCTCTCCTCTATCTACTCCAAAGGCAGCCGGGGAGACTCTGACCTGGAAGGCTGCTGCCTTTATCGCACCACAGATCCCTATGTAAAGATCCAAGAGTGTGAGCTCACCTTCCCTGCTGGGGTGGAGGTGGAGGTGCTGGAGAAGCAGGAGAGTGGCTGGTGGTACATTCGCTGGGGTGATACAGAGGGTTGGGCCCCAACGTACTTCCTGGAGCCAGTCAGACAAGATGACATGGCAGGGTCCGAATCTGATGGCACTCCCACTAAACCTGGAAGCCTCAGCAAGTCCAACAGCTTGGAGAAGAATGAACAAAGGGTGCAGGCCTTGAACAACATTAACCAAAACCTAAAGAAGGTCACGCCACCCATCCCCTCCAAGCCTCCAGGTGGCCTCTCCAAACCTACCGGGTTGTTTTTATCACAGAAGCAGAACAGCACCAAACAGCAGCAGGTTGTCAGACCTCAGTCCGTCTTCATATCAGCTCCCATCAAGGATGGTCCCAGCCCTGTTGGCTCTCTCAGGAGAAACGAATCCCTCAACTCAACAGACCACCCTCGTGCCAGCCCCACAGTGCGACGGAATGCATCTTTTGGCACAGTGCCACGCAGCCTTGCACCGAACAATTTAGCACTACCCAGCAGTAACAGATCTGGTACTGGTAGCTCTGAATCCCTCGGCCTCAGCTCTCTGAAGAACGCCCTCCCTGTATCCACAGTGAAACCCAAGCCCCACATCATTCATAACAACCTCAGAGAGGTGTATGTCTCCATAGCAGATTACCACGGCGACGAGGAGACCATGGGATTTCCTGAGGGGACAAGTCTGGAGGTTCTTGATAGAAACCCAAATGGCTGGTGGTACTGCAAGGTTCTGGACAATGGCAGACCAAGGAAAGGGTGGGTTCCTTCAAATTACCTCGAGAAAAAGCACTAGCGCTTGTGTGAGGAGCTGGCTGAACTCTGAACATGTATGTAAAGACTTCTAAAAGAGACATCAATTTTGTGAAAAAGGTTAACCCTAAAACATTGAGTTAGGATTGAAATCTTACCCGGTACAAAATGAGCAGCCAGATCAGATCGTGACTTTGAAAAGAAATGAGACATCTAGTAAAATGAGTCTACATGATACAGTGCCTGAGACGTCGCATTAGGAGCAATATAGTATAACACCAGAAAGTGGAAGAATGATTAAATGCTTCAGTCATTAACTTTAACTTGAAATAAAATGTCATTTTGTGTCCACCCCTTGAATGTTTCTTTTTTTGTAAGTTTATAATGTAATTTTGTACAACTTTTTAAGCATTTAAAACTTACTGCATGTTTGAAGTGATTCAATATACTGACAATGCCTTGGGCTGTTAAGATTTAACATTTTTCCTCCTTTCCTTACAGAAAATTTCAGTTGTTGCCAAAGCTGCTTTGTGTTAGTCTCATTTTGGTGCTGTCTGTTTGCATGTTTTTTTTAATATCTTTTTATACTGTATGTCACCGTTATTTTGAATATTTTACCCATTTAATTGTGTAATATTGTCCTAACGAAACAATTTGTGAGCATCTCTGATCATCACAATATTTTATTTCCCTAAATCAGAAATGAATCCCTGTTGACTTCCCTGAAATTATCCTTTTATGGTTGTTTTCTTTATTTCAGAGACTATTGTTCAACTTAAAAATTCCCTAACTTCAGCAAAAACTATATTTATTCATCACTTTAGAATTATATTATTGCTTATTTTATTATTATTGTAAGAACAGATAAACACATTTTCACAACCGCTCAAACATTTTTACGAGCTGACTGCTCTAATAATCCTGATAACATTAAAAATTTCTGCTGGGCAGTAAATTTGACAAAACTTTTCAGCTGTAGTCATACAGGGATGCTCACTTTTGTTTTATGTTAACTGTGTGACCAGCGATGATAACTGAAGTGCCAAAAGAAAGACTTAAATAAATGCACTTTTGAACAATTATTTGTACTTTCGTTTTTAAATTTACATCAGTTAATAGTTTATAGTATGTATTTAGTATTTAAAGTATGATGCATTTTTTCTTTTAGGCACACATAAAGGATGTTTATTAATGTTTCATTGTAATATGTTTGGTACCATTGTAAAGGGCTTTTATTCAACACAATGTGTGAGTCTGTGTGACAAAACACAAATCACTTCAGCTTCAGTGGCTGTACATACCATGATGCACTTCACATAGAATACATGTTCACATTAAACATACATATATTCATACACATTACAATAATTCTAGTTAGTTCAGCTCCCTGTGATTTTGTATTGACAGTCCCCAGGAGTAGCTGCATGTTCTCCCTCCTTATTTTCTGTCACCTAAAAGGAAAAGGTTAAAAAGCCTGAAAATACTTATTTTCTTGTTCTATTAGTTTGAGAAATTGCATTGTCTCTTTAATTTGGTAAAACCTGAACAGCTTATATCAGGTGTGATAACCATCCTGGATTCCAAAAATTACAAAGAAATGAGAATTTAAGGCAAAATAATGACCTGCTTCCACACTGGCTCATATTTAGAAATGAAAAATAATGTAATAATAGTAGTCAGCAGGAAACCAAAATGAATCAATTTTCTCAGCGTTGTAAGAGCGTTTTCAAAGCTGCTCATGTGGGCAAAGGTATTTTGTGTGGCAATGGCCATCATAGTTTATAAAAGAGATGTGAGAGGGGAGTAATGATGAATTAATTAATTAATTATTGTGGCATATTATAAACAATATAATGAAAAGTTATTACAAGCGGTAATCACTGGTATGTGAAGCTTCTCATTTGCTTTGCACTAAAAGCTTTCTGCTGTACTATAAGTAAAATATCTCAATGCTGAATGTGTTTATATCTTGTATAAACCCATGTCTGTGCATATGCAATACAGCTGAAGTGTTTGACCATCTGGATGTTGTTATGCAAATAAATGAGATCACGCCCTTTTATTTCTAACCCAAAGCCAGATAGTGATGCAATTCTCTTTGTTTGACCTCGTCTGGCAGCTTCTGCTTCAGGAGAACCTGCACATTTGTCTTTGGTCTAGATAGCTTTCATTCTGTGGGCTGCTTAAATTTAGCATCATCTGCCGGTGTGGACTTGTAGTCTATAATATTGTCGCCTTAAGTTATAATCAGCAAAACACCAAATCAAAACACAGTTGCAATCATATTGGTGATATATTGGATTTGGTGTCTGAAATATAATAAGATTTACGGCTCATATGACTTCAATGTGTCCATCCCACTGGCTGTTTCCTATCCTGGGATCTACATACTTGTACTACACTCATTTGACACTAACCTATCGGTGCTGACCATAAGTGTACCATGTATGCCTGCTGTAAGTTTATCTGATTGCATGCTCGCTTGTACTTATTTAAACATGAAAATGATAAATGATGGAAGAGAGACAGAAGAAAAAGAAAATGCAAGTTTTGCAGGTGAGTGCAGGTAAATATACACAGAGAGGCTTAAAAATAAATCTTAGCTCACATGTGGAGCTGGTGTGTCAGTCATTACGTCAGAACAGGCTGTACTGTAAAGCTCTAATCTTGGTCTATACTGACCAATAAACATGAAAGTTCATAGCTGGATAGTTGTTTAACAACTGAGCATATTGGTGAAGACTATGAGATTGAGTTACTGTAATGCTAATTTGTCAAATTGAAATATATTATAGAATAGTATAACTGATTAGCTCATTATTAAAAAGTTTTGCTCTGCCATGAAAAACAGTAATCGTGACTATGAAGTAGCCTACTCCCACTGTGGTAATCATTTGAAAAATGTAGAAAATGACAAAGAATTGCATATTAAATATTAAAATGGCTGGCTAAAAATATCCTATGACACACACTGGAATAGTTTTTGATCTCTGCCTTCAGTACACATGCTGATCTGTATGTCTGAAGATTTAGACAAGCTGCAACAGCAGTTTATGGCCACTTGAGGACAGCAGAACTCAGCATCTCATTGCAGATCATCACAACCAAGCATCACAATAACCTTCACATCTGTCACAGAATTTGTCTTGTGGTTTACTTTGGCTTAGTTGTAAGTTTAAAAAAAAGGTGTCATTTCCCTGCCTAGGAAATAAATGTTCCAATTGCATCAAAAAAATAATTATATAATGTAGGGGTGAAATCACTCATTTGATATATTTAGACTGTGAACAAAGTTGTACTTTTGAATATAATTGATGTTCATGTCTTTTCCCTTGATGCTGCAAATCTGACTTGAGGAAAAAGTTTTTACATCACCCTGAACACCAAAAGCTTAAACCCTGAACTACAACAGAGGAAGAAACTCTAACTTTCACTATGATGTCTGGTTGAAATTCAAAATTGATAGTGTCATGCTTTTTGGGAAAACAAATTGGATACCCTAATAGATGTGCATGTTTGACCAAACAGCTGTCTAGAAGAGATACCAAAACACAGCTCAAACAAGTCTGCCAAGCCCTTAAGCCTTCAGAAGGCCTTCAGCCAGGTTCACTGAGAGGTCTGAGTGGAAAGTCTGTGTGTACACAGACACCAGTGAGATATACTGTATTCATGTCACTTTCACAGGCCCCGGCTGTGTATTTCCCTCTCACCTCTGAGAACACTTGGCCATGAACGGCAGCCACCACTGCCTGTTTCATGTCCGGACGTCATGCACTATATTTGTGCCTATTGGAGAGCAGCATAAAACAGTGCTACATTAGAGCTAGGCCTGCAGGGTAGTAAATAACACATGATGTTCAGTCTGGCCAGGTTTACATACCACAGCTCTAAACAGTTTCTCTATGAGTTATAGCTGTTTACTAAAAGCCCTTGCCTTTGTTATTCATATAGTATATGGCGGGGTGTTACACAAGTATACTACTGTGGAGAGTGATTGTTAGTGTGTAAGGCATCAGAGAGAGGGCTGCCTTTTTGTGCTCTATCTGTTGCCCAATTTGAATTTTCCTGCTTAAGAGGTTAATCCATCATTAAACATTTGTATAATGTATGTTTTGGGAGAAGGTAATAGCACTAATGCGTTCTCCTTCCCCATTTCCTTTGCCAGGTTGACTTCAGCCTCCTGCTTAGCATAATCCATAATAAGGACAGTATCTATGAAATTGAAATGGTCAGTGTTACCTTTTTATTGCATTTTGAGTCAAATACCTGTACCAAAGGCTGGAAAGCGTGTGTCTAGGCTGGGGAATGTCGTGTTTTTTTCATTTGATAGGAATCAATCAATAGGAAATAATATCAATGACAAACTGAAACGAGTATTTCAGACTTAAACTTTATTTAACAAACTAAACATTATTAGCAAATTCTGAAACCAGTTTAAGAATTTTTTTTCTTTATAACGACCAATAGAAATCCTAAACCCAGAAAGCCAAATGTATGAGCTGATTTTCTTGTCCAAAATCCACAAATACCCTCCTGGAGTTACTTGCTGTTTTTGTTTGGGCAACAAATATTTGGTCATATTTGAAAAACTCAGTTTTCAAACAGGCTGTCTAAATTATGACCATATGGGAACTATTCACGTTGCTTCACTACAATACAAATTCAAGATAGAATTTAAATATGCACAAGGACAAACATCATTTTACTGGCTAACCACTGATTAGATAATCAATGCCAACTTTACACATTTTATTCCATTTTAATACCATATTTTAGTATAGTTGACATTTTGGGAAAGAAATTTAACCAAGACCAAGAGAAGATTCATACCACTGTCATGTTTGTTAAGTATAAAGCTGAAGCAAGCAGCCAGTTAGCTTAGCTTAGCATAAAGTTTGGAGTCCGGGGGAAACAGCTACTTTAGTCTGGCTCCATCTAAGAGTAACAAAATCAGCCTACTAGCACCTTAATGCTTCACCACATACATACCCATATTTCCCAAAATGTCAAACTATTTCTTTAAGTGAAAATCAGCTGACACAAACACAGAGCCTTCCGAGGCAATAAAATTGTCTATAATCTTTAACTATGCAACAACAAAATAGACAATATTTGTACTGTTTGGACATGATAGTCATACATATAAAACAAACAGTGGTAATAATTCTATAGTAGCATTGACAAAATAAATAAACCTCATAATGTACAGTTATTATTACACTAATTGTCATTAATGGTATTTTTATATGAAAATGTTTCACAATGTTTTATATATCTGCTATGTCATATATTTGGTCAGGAAGAAAAACAAAAACTAGAAATGTAAAAGCTAAGCGTCTTTCAAGAGCAACTAAAATTCCAGTATTATGCAATGCAGTGACAGAGAGGAACAAGGCAATATTTAAACATTTGATCTTCAGCAGTGAATAATTAAATAAATGCATACACTGATTTTAAAAGGTATACTATGCAGGATTTTCCCCCTAAAAACAAAGTACAGTCTCATACAAAAGTAATCCCTCTTAATCATCACTTATAACTCACTAGAAGTGTGTGGTGATGTATTACTCTGCAGACACTACACACTCACACACACTGCCTGTATTTTCTTATTATTTTGCTGTGTTTGGGATGCTTCTGGGTGTCAACCTTTGAGCAGTGGGTATGTAGCCCCTAGCCATTAACAGCATGCTGGATGTGAGGTTGGGACTCGTAGCATAGCAACGAGGTTACATTACTGTCTCTGTGACTCTTCTCTGCTCCGCTCTGCTCTCTGTCTCTGTATCATGGACGTATAAAGAGCTGCAGGTCTGTGTGTGTTTGTTTGACCAAGGGTGGCGCTGAGCTACACACACACAGAGCAGAGAGGCCACAGTGGACAGGATGAAGATCTGCATTCACACAATCGTACCTTCCTGCAAGGTTGGGCGGAGGTGTGGGCATGTTTATTTGTGCTTTAGAACATGACTGCCATGAAACAATCAGAAGATATTGATTTACGGCTTTGTTCTCACCACCACTGCTCGCTCTTTTCATTTACACTCTAGCTCGCAACACTACCTATCTCTTTCTCTCTCTCTCTCTCTCAGCTGGGGGAGGAGAGGCCAACCTTGAATGCCGTGTTTACTAATACAAACCATCCTGCATAGTAAACCTTTAAGTAGAAGGAAACATTTGCTTCAAAGTCAAATACAACAGCTATGAACTGGTAGGTTGTGTGATTATACCTGCTCATGTCAAAAACATAACTTCATAAGCGTGAATTAAAGATGAAGATGAACCTCCTCCAAGCAGGAACCTAATGAAGTTTTTCCAGACTCTTTTTAAAAAGGCACACAAAAGCGCTAAAACACAACTTTGACTCAAACAACATAACTGCTAATTTTCCCTCCACGGTGGCGAGATGCCAAGCATCAACAAAATCAGGAGTAATGTTTTAGCAAGGCCAAAAGCAAAACAAAAAGACAAGAAAACAAAAACACCTGAAAATAGCTTGTATTAATTAGCAATTTAAAGCCGTACATAATGTATGAGATTAGTCAAGTGAAAATGTCCTTGGAGTTTGCTTTTACTGACGGAGAGCAGCACTCAGCAACTGAAATGCAAATTAAATTATCACAACGTCCCACAATAACAAGCTGCATTGTTGTCACTGACTGCACATGAATTTTTTTTTTTCAATTTAAGACACACTAAACATAAATGAACTAAAATACGTCATCACTGAAAGCAAATGATCATGTTCGGATTTAATGTAGATACAAAAGGAAGAGAAGTGTGTAACCTGAAGTAAGCAAAGCCATCTGTAACGTATTGTGTTTCATGGGTTACTAGAAATGATGTAGATGCTGATTCGTCTTCCTTATGTGCTCTTTCAGCATTTTAAAAATACCTCACTGCCCACCAATGTTTATTTGTATGACTTTTGTCAAATTACAGCATCCGCCAAGCTTACTGAGTGGCCAGAGATGGTAGGGACCACTGCCAAGAGGCAGGACATGTAACCCCATGTGAGTCCCACATTTTACAGGCTTTCATATAAAGTTCTGCCCAAATGAGCTTTGTTTCTTTGCACCGAATGCTGTGCAGACACACAGTAAAGGCGCCCCTTCTTCTCTTGTCTTTGTCCCAAACGTACAACATCCTCTCTCTTCCTCCTCCCTCTTCACTGATTTACATCCTCATTCACTGCAAGCGTGACCTTCTATGGTGACAATGTTCACACATTCTTACCCTTCGCACAATCTCACCCTGCCTGAAGTTCACAGAAGCAGGGAGTGTGATATTTGACAAAACGCTTCAATCATTACAAAACAGAGTTCTTTTACCCTCAAGCTCGAGCTTGGAGCTTTTCATCGTTAAAAAATGGCTTATTTTGCTTCAAAATTTCACCAACAAAAATGTTGTTTTTTTTAAAATTCATTCCTCACTAGCCTCTGGAATCTTGGAAAAATTCAGGATTCAGATTTAGCAGAGAAGCAATTCAACACTGCTTTTTGACTGAATGCTATCTGACAAGCAGTGAAAGAGCAGCTTATGAAACTACATATTTATTCTTCTTGCTTGTTCCACACCTCTGGACAATTTTACTCCTTCTACATCTAGCTAGCAGCAACGGTATCGCCAGCAAAATGAAGGGTTATTCTGCAGGAAGTAGGACACATGCTTCCTCATATTATTCTTTCTCTTCAACAGAGGCACAAATCACAGTCTGCGGAAAACAGTAGGTCAAGCTTTGATGAGTTTGGTCCAATCTTCTATTACTGCACTAGCACACACAATATTTTCTTTCTGTCAGTGGTCTCCGATGAATCTCATTGCTGGTCCTTATTGAGACATCACAGGTACGAACCAACCATGTGCATTTGACGTAACATAGATAAAATGTGGATTTAAATGTCCTGCTGTAGAGTACCTGAGCCAGATTGCACACACAAACAAGCAGAACTTTCACATGTGCTGTGTCCATCCTTACAAAGTCTGAAATGGCTTTGATAACCTCTTGAGCTGAACCTGATGATGTGTCACATTGTCTAACACAAGCCTACGTGCTCCGGTAGGTCTTGATTATGTCTTTGATTGTCCTCCTGCAGATGGGGCAGCACGCGTTGGCCATCTTCTTGAGTTTGAGGCCACAGGTGTAGCAGAGACACATGTGTCCACAGGCGTAGAGGACAGTGTCCACCACATTTTCGTAGCAGATGGTGCATTCGTCACTCCATGATCCTGAGCAGGATGGGAAGGTAGGGGACTCTGAGTGACTGGAGAATGGAGAGCTTGGTGTTGTACCTGAGGTTTGTGAGAAAGAAACACAGGGAAATCACTGCATATATACAAAGAATTATTTAGGTGGCAATACTTAAGCTGTCAATACCCTTCCTCCCACTCATTTCCTCTAAGTCCTCTGCTAATACTTAAGGACAACTTTATGGAGGAATAATTGTGTTTGTGCTTCAATCGTCGCTCTTTCTACATCCAACACCTGTTAGGACTTTTCCTGACATGCTGTCTGCAGATTGGGACTACAGTGATTATTGCTTCATATCACCAAGGTAAATATTTGCTTGATGTGATAACATGCATATCCTGAATTGATGTTTTGGTTCTGTTCTGTTAGTATTTGTGAACAGCTGGCGGTTCAATTGTTGTCCTACATGTCTGCATTTTAATACATTTCATAAATAAAAACATAACAAAGCAGAAAGAAAATCATGACTTTCTGGACAGAAATGGCACAAGAAAATAATTGTGCAGTGTATGCAAAAGGAAGATGAAGTGTCTTTTTTATTTTCCCCAATTCTATGATAGAATTTTTAGGATGGTTATTAGGACAACTGATTACTGAGACAATAACAATACACTGGGGGAACCTAAGTAGGTAGAGATAAAGACAGATAAAAGAGTAAACTGGAACACAAACCTGCGGATGAAGTAAAGACAGTCTGATAGTTGGAGTTGAGGCTGGAATTGAGGTTGATGTTAAAAGGTGTGTTAAGGTTGGGCTCCGAGTTGCCACTGCAAAGCATTCTGGGAGTGTTGGGCGTACAGGATGGAGAACTGGGGACTGATGGGCCTCGGGGATCTGGGTGCAGAGATGAGCCTGAAAATACAGAAGAGACCCCGGGATCAGAAAAAGACTTTCTGAATATCAACCTACAGATCATCTATGAAAGAAGAAGACTTCAGTGTTCAAAAGATACAAAAGTGAGTGAATCATAATTCACACTGAGAAGAAGTTGAGCTGATAATTAGCAAAAGAAAGAGAGCTGATGTCTTGATGCATCTCCCTCTCACCATGTCCATCTGTCACTTTTTCCATTTCACACTCACACACACATTAAGTCTGTATTATCACCAAGAAGATGACTTGTGAGTTCAGAGTGTCTGTGTGTGGGTGTGTATGAGTAAGTCAAGAGCCTTCGAGTTGGTGTAGCCTCGTCAGAGATGCCAAGGACCCCCTCCTCCTCCTTCATAAGCCCATGATCCCTCTGGGTAGGGTACAAAATGCTTCCTATCTGTTCTCTGTCTTGGTGCATTCTCATCCGCACCCCATAACCATCGGCTCTGGCATCAGTTCTCATATTGGCAGTTCATCTCTCCTTACAGACGTGAATACCGACCCTGACTCCACAGACAAATTCTGATCCAGTCTGCCTGGCAGCCACAAGCCATTGTTGTTTACACATCGTCCTTCAACTGACCATGGCAGAAATATTGCTACACTGTCAGGCTGGCCGGTTACTTGGCACCACCCATCGTTCCATGTGTCAAATAATCTAATATTGTTAGTTTACATCCTATCCCACAATTTGCTTGTCCAAATTTCCCAACAATGACAGTGTGGTGAGGAGAAATGGCTAAAAAAAGAACCACAGATGGTGCAAAATATTAAAAGGAGAAAATAAGAAGAGAAAAAGATACATTTATGTGGTCTGTTGCTTGCACAAAAATGTATACAGTTTTGTTGCATAACTGCAGCTACGTGCTCATATCCATTGCTCTGAACTCTGATGCCTTCTCCTTGGACCACTCGAACAACTACAGTCTCAGTTTCAGCCTACACAAACAAACCATAGTAGCTTTTTAGTCATGCAACAATCAGTTTGCTACACAGAAAATCAACGGATACAAGAAAGTCTGCATGAATACAGGACTCAATGTAATCTATGCAAGAACATTTCTATAATGTGTTTGCATTTAATATCAGTACAGGGGATGTTTGAACCATTTTACTGAGACACTGGGACTATTTGTTTATTCTTTTATTTTAATATTGTAGTGTGGATATAGAGTCCTGTATGTAAACGGTAGCATTTGTACACCCTTCCATTACCTACATAACGTGACCTATATGGCAATGCACCTGTTAGCAAATGTCTTTGTCAACTCAAATAAGGAAGAATGGATAACCTTCATATCTATTCATTTACCCTTCACCCTCAAGCATACTTTTCATCTTCTCTCATATTATGAATTTACTGCTGACTGCATGACCAGGAATAAGTATGTGAATGTATTTACTGTAGCTATGTAAGCAGCAGAGGAGACTTATTTGAGGTTTAGCATGTGTATGGTGACTTTCAACACTTGCTTATCAAACATAGAAAGGTCTGCTAACTCGGTCACAATATTTATTTTTCTGTTGGGCTTTAAATTGCCATTAAGGGCCACATTTTAACAATCTATAGCGCATGGCGTGAAACGCAAAAGCACCACTTTTGCTACTTTAACGGCGGAAAAATGGTCACTGTGCCAGGCACATGGTCTAAAAGGGTCGTACTTAAGTCCCCTCATTAATCATAGCCGTATTTTGGGCATAACGCGGTAAACCAATCAGAGTGTCATCTCTCATTCCCTTTAATATCAAGGAACGCTGTCACTTTGGCGGATTGTAAATTTGATGACAGATTTACCAGGATTGGTCACATGACTACATTCATTGTCACTGACAGTTTCATTGATCATTACTGCCATTGACTGATTCTGATACAGAGTGGCATGTCATTGTGACTTTTTTTTAATATGTTGATGTACATCATAATACCAATTCACATTGTGGTCCTTTTATTAGTGATGTTTTGCATGCGTGTGTGCTGCTGCGCGTCCGTGTGGTAACAAGCAGTAACAAGTGGCTGCGTCTATATACACGCCTATCTAAGAGCATATTGGACTCTTGATGATGTGCCCCTTAAGTAACAGTGACATATGCGCCAGTGACTTTAGACCTGTTTTTTTTTGGTCAGTACCGCAATCACTTTCCCCTGCATCAAAATAGCAATGTGCCACCGATGTGCCTGACCACACCTCATTTTGAGACCTGCACAGACTGGTGCAAGTGCATTTGCTATTCAGACAATTAGGTCGCAGGGCGAGAAAATGACAACTGCGCCAGGGAAAACTAACAAAGACACATGCGCCACGCTCGCCTGCGCCGACCGCAAGATGGGGCCCTAAATGTTTTTTTGGCCGCTTGGGGGCAGTGGAAACAAGTTAATACAGCATCACCTTTTAGGTTGATTTTGTGAATTTCTTAGGAAACAGTTCACACATCTAACATGAGGAACAACATTAGCATTCATTTGGGGTCTTATTTCTGGCCAACTAATTAATGAAAGTCCAATATTTACCATTCTGTTAGCTCTGCTTTGCTCACCACCAACTCCTGAAGGAGATTTCTGGTTCCTTAACTTCTAAATGTTCCACTACATTCAACAGCTAATTGCTAATATGCTGTGATATTTTGGTCAGATCGTATGTGTGGTACTTTTTTAAGAGCTTTTTTGCTGTATCTGTAACAAGTTGAATCTCATTTAGAACTTGTAACTTGCACACTCGTTCACAAGAGACCTTCATTTTAAACATTAACACAACACCGAATTGGGGAAGACTGCTTTTCAGGTCTATGCCCCTCAGAAGTGGAATGATTTACAGTGTTTTCTTGAACTAGATCGTCTTATTTCTTTAGATTTCAAATGCCTATTGTTCAGTGTTCTGCAGTCTGAATCTAATTGTGATATGTAATTGTGTATGTTTATTCATGTGTTTTGTTATCAGGGTGTCACTGGAAAAGAGAGCTTGTTCTCAATTGACCTTCCCTGAATAAATAAAGGACATTTTCAATCAATCAATCAATCAATCAATCAATCAATCAATCAATCAATCAAGTGAGAGTGAACCAAAACTAAGTTGTAGAGCATAAAAAACAAACAAATGAGCTGAAAGATGCTGAAATACTTTGCAGCACTGAAGGCAACTTGAGTTTTGGGTGATAATTATCTGTGAGTAATAGATTCTTTTAATTATTGATGATGATATTATTATTGATTTCATTATCGCGGATTGGTCTATAAAATGTTAGAAAATGGAGAATGTTGATCACTGTTGCCCAGCAGTCACAACCCCATGATATTCAGTTTACTGTCAGAGGACAAAAGAAACCAGAAAATATTCACATTTAAGGCTGGAATGAGAGAATTTTGTTTGTTTGTTTGGTACTCAAAACAATCCATCAATTATCAAAATAGATGCAGATTAATTTTGTGTCGATCAAATAATTGCTGCAGCTCTAGATCAATTGTTAATGTAAAAAAATATTTATTGTAGCAGCTTTAGGATGGCAGAAGCAAACCCACAGCAGGACACCTATAATAAGGATATACATAAGTAGGCCGTTACTGAATATGAATATTTCATATGAAATTATAAAATCTTGATGTCTAAGATAACACGTACAAAATGACCATGGGAGAGCAACAGAGTCCCATCTGTTCCACTTCACAAGCTTGACAACACCCAGCCATGACAAACTGTCACTTGCCTGAGTGGCTAGATGTTTCCATGGCAACTCATGGCGTGAGGCTGCGGCGAGTGGGTGAGAGGATACGTCACAAATGCACTCCCCACAACTCAAGTGGGTAATGATTCGAAGAACGTTCATACCCCAAAGAATCGGGGGGTGGGATAGGCGAGTATGAAATTGCACGAGGAGAAGAGGAAAAAGAAAAAGAGAAAGTAGAGCGACGATTGGAGAACCAGTGTTAAGGGAGCGGTGGCTGTGGGTGGAAGACCCACCATTGCAAAGCTCCATGCAATTACATTTTAATAATGCATATGGAGGGCATCATAAGAAGCTATCACGGGCCCCCTCCTGATACATAATGCTGGTTGCTGGGAGCCCACGCAAGACAGAAATAACCTCCTCAGCTCTGGTGTGACTGACTACATGAAAAAGGAAAGGAGAGGAAAAAACCTAACCCAGAAATAAATTACAAGACAAATTTAAAGTAAATCAACAAATTCTAACATGTTGTGCATTTTGCGCCTCCTCTGAAGTTCCTTAAAAAACTTTGCCTGTAATTATAAATTTTGTGTGAAAACATGCTGGGAAAGAATCACTATCAATTCAGCCAGAATGCAACAGCAGGGTGGAGGAAGATTGTTTCCGAAGAATTAAGATAAACGTCTTTATCTGCGGCGACTGTAAACAAATGGAAAGCACTCACATTTGTGCTTGCAGCACTCTGCAGTATTTCACAGCCACATCATAATACAGTAAGTCCAAGCAATACAGCAACTCCATCTTATGATAATTTAAAATCCTTCAAGTGTTAAAACTGGGCAAGTGATACTAAATATTTCAAACTCAAACTGGACTCAGATGAAAGCTTATTTACTGTACCTCCTCACTGAAGGCAGCTTTGTTTCTCCACACATCATCAAAAGAATGTATTCACCATGTTTGTGTTTCAGACTGTGGTCATGCCTGCTACGCAATATGGGCTGAATGGTTGCAATTTCACTTTCAAAATCAATAAAACTCCTGGACAAGAAAATGATGCGAGTGATATCTACTTTCTAACACAGCTTGTCATTAAGTCACCTTTTTCAACAGCTTCTGGACCTGTTAGCCATTATATCAGAATGTAAACACCGGCACAACTGACTTCACAGTATCTTCAGCCGATCCTGTGGTATCACTGTGTGAAATCTGTCAGAATTAAACCGAGTTGACAGAAACTCTGATCAGCTGAAGATGCAAAGATAACATTCATATGCAAATTGCAGGAGCTGAATGTAAATTCCAAAGAGATACATGAGTTGATAAAAAGTCAGACAGAGCAGCACAGAAAGCAAAAGAGGAGAAACTATTTCAAGACTCGGCTGAGTAGGAATTCAGCCTCCAAAGGTCGTTCAAGGATCACAGACTGCCTTTATTTCGGAATGGAAAGTTACAAATGACATCCTGTAAAGGTCGTTGGAATGTGTTCTTATTTCTTGAAACTAAATTAAAAAAAAAAAAAGTAATACCAATTCTAATGCAATAACATCTCATAATAACTTTACTCTAACATAACCAACTGAAACGCCATCAAAATATGCTATAGCTATCCATGTGATTCCGGCAGATCTAAAACGTGTTAGATTAACGTCTGAATCTTAATCCTAAATGTTAATGCTGATGTTCTCACAGCTGGCTATGTGTCACAGCTGGCTGCATCACACAACAGCTGAAACGTGTCTCCAAACTGAGAAAGAGGCTACGAGCATTTACGCATGCGGCACAGCAGCAGTAACTTCATTAACACTGGATTGTTCAATATCTTATGGTAATCAATGTTCTGTGTTCTGCTGCACATCTACACAGGTCAGCTGTTACACTCAGATTCCAAATCTGAGCTTCATCAGCACAGGACATTTTTATTTTTAAGTAGCTGAAAGTCCAAGATAAGCCTACCATACTGACTTCAATCCTCCTCCCCATGTCTGACTGAAGATTTCAGATACCATTCAATATCAATTCAATATTATTCAAGTCTCACAAGCATGAAGATTTGAAGAGATAGAGAGAGACAGAGAGAGATAGAGTGAGTGTATGCACAGTTAACACCAACTATCTGAAGACACTAATAACTCCACCCTAACTGTATGAGGCAATTAGTGCTAGTCTTTGTAAATTAGACGTTTTTTTGCAAGACTTATTTACATAGAAAGGGGGTAATTTTGTGCCAAATATATGAATATTAACCAATTAACCTACATTCAAATGGCCTAGGGTTGCCATTTGAAACAAAATTTGATTGGATAGGCTTGGAAATAGTTTAACGTTTTTTATTTCTTTTTCTTTGAGATGATATGAACATACCTAAAATCCTGAGTTGTGTGATGGTACCGTGCAGACCGTAGAACATCCAGAGAGGTCGGGAGTTATCTACACACAGTTGCATCCCTGCCCTGACACCGTTATGGCTCATCATCACCTCCCCTTCTGCATTCACCACAAAGCCAAAGATATCTCCACTGTGAAGCGGCACCGCCACCCGACACACTGCCCAGAATTCCTTGCGGTCAACCAGGGACTCTGGGTTGGATGGCAGGTCACTAGGCCTCAGGGTGGCTGGGTCGCAGGATGTCACACCGTAAGAAAGAGAGCCAGCCCGTGTGACACCTGCTTTCATCTTCACAAAGACAGTCTCTGAGCAGTGCATCGGCCGACTGGTGAACACCAGGGTCCTTTCGTCACCGCGGTGATCCAGCCGCGCCACTGTATGCTTATCCAGTCCAGTAACATGGATACCATGCACTGAGTGGAAATGCAGATCATTGTCCAAATGGCTGGGCAGCAGTGAGCACTGTTGTGAGTTTTGAGAATTCTGGGGCACATGGCAAGAAGAGGAGCTTAAGGATTGTAGCTGTTCTTCTTCCTCATCATCCTCCTCCAGATGCATCTCTTGCTGCTGCAGGCTCAGGTCACACAGGCTGATGGAAAGGCGAGGGTCATCACTGTTTCGCTGAATAGAGGCTCGGTGGGTGGCAGCACAAGAGCGAGGACGCAAGCAGTCCAGGGGGACCATCTCACTGTCTGTGGAAACAGATAAACAGAAATTATGTAATCACTTGTTTGCTGGGTTTTCAGTCGGAATCACTGCACAATATCTTTATTGTTGTTTTCTAATTTTTACTTCAAGAACATTATATTTTTTGGACTGTGGCTGACACAGTCACATAATGTTCCATTTTCAGTCAGGGATAGAAAGAGTCCAGAGAACCAGATTCAATTTATGTACCCACTTAGTATTCTGCAGATCCCTGTTTGCAGCACTGGTTTGTTTTACATTCACTGGACGCTATTCATTCATCATACCTGTCACTGTAAACAAATATTGTCTTGCGGCTTCTCTGCTTGAACACATATTCATTATAATGCACTCTGTGCGGCAAAGCTTGTTATTCAATGTTGGCGACAAATACATCCATGTTTACATATTTAAAAACATATCAGGACTTTAAGTGGGAACATGCAGCAGCCACAGGCCAGTGGCTACATCACAGTAATAGAGACTTAACAGGTTTATGTAACATTGAATAAGAGACATACATGAAGCCATTGAAAGACCATGAAACTCTGCTGCATTTGGGCCTCCCACTCTGTCTTTAGCTTGGAGTGCTGTGATAATGGGCAGGACTGATCTTATTGCGGGAGGCATTTCAGCTGCGTGTTTCAGTTGTCCATTTTACTTGCATCTGACAGACCAGATACGCTTCTATTGTAATCATACAGAACTACACAGAAGGGGCGTAGCCTAAGGGATGGTTTTGAGTTTATTTTACAAATCATAAATTTACTGTTTACGGTCAAAGCACATTCATTATCAGTACTTATCCAATAGTAGCCTATATAAAATAGTTACAATTAGTTCCACTTTGACTTGCTACAACATCAAAATGCTACTTAATAATAACAAAATACTACAACACTGACAGGGGTCATTTTTCTTCATTATGAATATTTTTTACTTCTAATACTTCAAGTACATTTTGCTTGTATTGCTAGCATATTTCATGGTGTGGTATTATAACGTTTCCTGAACTAAAGGATGTATGTTGTTCTTCCATCACTGCTGAATGCCTCCGGTACAGAGAGACAGAGTACTGAAGCTGCAGCTTTCACTAAGGTATGAAAAAGGTGACATTATTAAGACTGTTTTTTTAAAAAGGCCACTTTTTAATGAAGCCAGTTTGCCTTCAGTCTTTGTCAAGGACTGGAAGTGTATGTATAATCCAGCAGGGTTTCAAACTTCTGTAATGAGCTACCACGGGTCCTAGGTGTTTACATAACAAACTGTCTCAGCTGCAGTGGCTTAATGTACTCTACCTTTGTACACTGTTGTCATTTTCAGTACTGTGTCTGAATGCCAAAAGCAGCTTTTTCCAATCACTGAAAGGAAAAGGCATTCTAAAAAGTGTATCACATGTCTGCTCATACGATGTACCACCCTCATAAATAGCCCTTCCTCTTCTAATTCTGCCGACTCTAAAATAGAAGCCGCATAGGAACATCGTTACAAAAAAGAAAACAGAAACACAGTTTGTCTTTCCATGCACACAGTCAGTTCAAATGGATCTACAGCGTGGCACGCTTTGGGACACACTGCCAAATTTAACACACCCCTTTAACACAGGTTAAAATTTGCCTGATTGGATATTTGAGGAGAGTGGTGAGGGACGGGCTAAGGGATGAATGACATGATAGCTGAGTTGTGTGGCTCTTAGCCTGGATACGCTTTGGGCTTCCCCTATGGGAAGTAGATGAAGAGGTAGTGTGAAAGATGAGGAGAGAATGAAAAATAGGGTGGGATGGACACTTGAGAGAACGGGCATACCTCTCCAGCCCCTCTTTATCACACAAAGACAGCACATCTCCGGCCAGCCACTGATAAACTGCTTGAACTTAATTACTTCCTCAGTCAAGAGTGTCCACAACCAAGCAGGAGGCTCTTATTATTAGCAGCCTTATCATCTTCAAGGCAAAGTTAGCCGACTTTGGGATACAAGAGATAATTTCTACTCTTGCTATTATGGCTTCCTGGGGTTTAGAGTTTCTGTTTTTGAGAGTGGTGAAGCAGTCAAAACAATCCGTGAGGAGAATAGTAACAATACTAGGTTTAAAGTTTTACTGCAGAGAAAAAGATGTAAAAAAGATAAAACGAGACAAAACAATGAGAGATAAGACACGAAGCAAATACTTATGTATGACCTCTTCCTGGATTTGGTCTCAAAGGAGTCTGGGATACAATTTCACAAATAAAACAAATGTGGAAAAAAAGGAGTCACACGGTGAGATTACGCGGCCTGAAACACACAATACACTGTTTATCTTCTGTGTCGAATGATGAACATCTGTTTATGTGCACCAACATTCACTGCATGTTTACAACATCCACACCAGGGTTGATTGCATGGGGTAAACTACTACTTTCACAGCAAACACATGCACATAGCGGGGGGAACATGGCTTTCGACAGTATCAAGACAGTGATCCTCAACCACCTAAATACTATGTGCTGTGACTGAGAGTGCCTGAAATCCATTAGACTATTAGATGGCTATAAATAACAAATAAATGGTTGAAATGTCAAGCCTCTGACACTAGAAGTAGTAGCTGTACAAATGCAAACTAAAACCTGCATTAACTTAATGCATTATCTGCATTAACCACTTGTGGGCAGTGGAAACAAGTTGTGAACACGGCACTGATATATCCTTTTAAGTTGATATGGCTTACTTGTTAGCAAACAGTTTCTTCTGTAGCAACATTCATTTGGAGTCTGTTTCTGAATGTAAGTTCAATATTCATTCTTCTTTGGCTTTGTTGTTGGCTTCTGCCATCTCCTGAAGGGAAATATCTGACACTTTTGCTGCTAAATGCTCCACTATGTTCATCAGCTATTTGTTTACTGTGTTTTTTTTTGCCACTGGTCAAGACATGATGAGAGCACTGAGAGTGAACCAAAATAGTAAAGCTACGGGCCGGACAGCTAAACAATAAACTAAAACTCGTTAAAAAGCTCCGTAAAGACGAGGTAAACTGAAGAGTCAGGCTGCAGCCCTAATCAGTCGTTAAGGGATATCCACTCTATTATATTGAGATGACCATGTTATGAGCATGATCATTGGTGTTGATAAAAATGCATTTCAGTTCAATATGAAAGGGCTGTGGCGGTACATCTGACAAAAAAAAGTTAACTCAAGATAGTCCAGCAGCATAACAGTAAACAATTTCTTTACCTTGTTGGATCTGGGGTATAAATACTTTCTTGTTATAATAGTTGAAAAGGTGCCAACTGTTGTTTAAAGCTAGATCCTTTCAGTCTACACACTCATTAAAATGTCACTCACATTCAAACAGATGCAGTCGGCCCTATTGTCCTCTGAATTACAGTATGTCCCAAAATTAAACATGGCATCCATAGAAAATTCACTGCAGCTTAATGTGACACACTTTTTGAGTCTTAACATTTGGCGACGCTCCAGTGGCTTTATAATAGCACCTATTGAACATAATGGTGATTATATTCTACTTTTAAAGTTCAGGTCCTTGAGGCTTTTGAATAGCAACAGAAAGTTTGAATCACTTCTTTTTTCAAGCTTGAAAACAATACAGACGTGATTAAGTGCATGGCTGAAATTGCTCTAGTAAAATTAAGTGGTCTTTGAACAGTTCTACTCAACTCAATGGCTGACCTCTTGGCTTTGTATTAAGTATTGTGGCTGTGGGAAAATAATCTGAAAGCTCTTGCTGTACACTAGGGAGGAATGTCATGGTTTTGTGGAAGAAAACACCCACACCAAAAAAATCCCCCCTATGGAGAAATAAACATCCCTCTTCCTGTTTCAGGTTTACCTATTCAAAGTAGTTGCAACCCTCAGCTCTTAACCCAACTGGACAAAACAGTTTCTGGAAAGTTACTGTAACACTGGGGAAGAAGGATGTGGAGGAAACAACTGAAAAGATCCACTGTGAACAGATACATGAATGACAACTAACATAATGCAGTCAAACTCCACCTCATCTTGAAATATATTTTAGACGGGCCTCAATGGATTATCTTCATTTACTACTGTGCCAGTATTTTTGATATTTACATGTCTAATGCCTTTTTTAGCCTTAAACAGCTCTCAGTCAGACAATAGCAAGGCTAGACAGGGAAGGGTTCAGTTTATTCCTTGGCGCTGTGGAACAGGATTAGGAGGCTTTTGGGGTTTTTTAGTGAAGCTGCAACCCCTATACAAGGTCAGATGCACCAGTTGGACGTGTGTGTATGTGTGTTAGGGGATTTGCCCTAAGTATGCATACCGAGGAGGCCAATCCAGGGCTCTGTCTAGAATGAGTGAGTGAAGTCATCTGTCATGAGAAAGAAAGTTAGAGGGGTGGGGGTTGTGTGTCTGTCCCAAAAAAGGAGAAAGAAGGGCTGTCGCTTCTCAAAGACAAAAACTGGCTCAGAGGGAAAATTTGCATTGATGAGCTTTTAAGGAGTGGTATCCCGGTCAAGATAATGGCACGAGTATAGGAGTGTGGAGCAGATGGGGCCACATGGCTAGAGATACTGATATAAGGGAGAAGCCTAACAGTTTGAGTATCTGAGATGCCATGTGCAATAGGAGCCACATATGTGGCGTTTTTGAGAGATCACGGCGGGTCTCTGGTTTAGTGCCAGATGTTTCGGAGCGTTTTGGACTGTGCTCGTTGAAAGAAAAGTGGGACACACCCAGGTGACAAATGCAGTGAAAACGACGCTAAGGACTTCAGGGGATGTCACAAGGGCACAGTGTTTCCAAAACAAGCTAAAAGCCACTTCTGAACTTAACTTAAGTGTCTCCATATGCATAAAGGACAATGCACTTCACACACTCTTTCAGCTTATAATGGTAACACCCTTTTGAACAACATACCTATCTTTTCTAAAGTGCTGGAACACGCAGTGCAGAGTACCTTCAAGGTGAGAGTGTGCATTGGTAGATGAGGCGTCTCTGGTGTTTTAATATGATTACAAACACATTTCTCCAAGACTCATCTCATTGTTTTGGTCAATGCAATATTGAGTGTGTGTGAAAAACTACACACACTATGAACACATCTGCACACCAACACGCACACACAGAATACACAGCACACATTCACATCGTCACTGGGACTAGACCCTGGTCATCTGAAAGTGATTAGTCTCCTCTCCGAAGGCTTTCCCCCATACAGCGCAGCTCCCAGGATTCAAACCTGACAGGCTCCATTACGATTTCTATTTTGATTTCTCCGCAAATCTGTTCGATTCCATCTGGGCCGATTAAATCCCAGCTGAGGCACAATAGCCTGTCCAGCGGCATTTATTTTAGTTCAACAAATCAAATAAATTCCAAGCACTGAGATCACTTGAAACAGAGCTCTCATAAATACATAGACCATAATCCCAATGTGCACATGCTGGCAGATGTTAGGTCAAAGGACAATTCTCCAACATTTTAGTTTATACCAGGCCCCTCATTTTATTGTAAGTGTCTGACAGAATGACTTAACTTCAGTAATAATAAAGCTCCAAAGGAGAAATAAAGGGTAAATCAAGATACTGTCATTATACCGTAGTCAGTGCATGATGTGTATGGCATATCAAGTGTAACATGTAATAGGTATGAGGAGGTCTGGTTAGTTTTTGGTTTAATTCATGTCTAAGTGATAAACCGACAGTGAATTATAACCAGACTCTGGACTTCCCCTCACAGCCTGTTTCAGCTCTTAGTTTTTGGTTTTACGACCTGAACCTTTACAGTTGTTCACTCTCACCTCCTTCTCATCAGTGTAATTTCTGCCAGCAGCAGGCTGCTGTTTTCAGTGTGAAGCTCTATAAATCCACTTTACGCTACCTGCCGAGCACCATTTAACTACTCAAGAGGCAGATACGCAGGAGTTGGTGGAGACCAAAAACAAAGCTAAAAAGGAGCGTGAATACTGGAATTGTATTCATCAGGTGGATAGATACATGACTACAAATGAATGCCAATGATCAGGCTTGGGTGCTATGAAGATGTTATGGTATAGAAGGGTATTTAGAAATCCCCAAGTTATGATTTCCAATATCATCAAAAATAGACTATAGAGATGTAATGCACAGCCACCAGCTGATGGAACAGGTAGCTGTGCTGACAAAGATGGTGACTACAAGTGGTAGAAATAACATTACAGGACTAGTAAAATAGAAAAAAATGCCTCTGTCCCTGTGTGGGAGTATTTTGGGTTTAGTCCCGGATACCTCATATAAAGAGCAGTTTATTAGCCACATGATTTTATTCAACTGCCAGCCTGCCACCACCATCCAGCCCGCCGATATATTGGTATCTGCCATGGCAACAAGTGTCATCAAGTCCCCTGCTAAGAATTGATGGAAGAAGGATGCTTATTTCCTTTTCCTATTTTTATTTCCTATTATTCTGTGGGTCTGAAACTGAAGAAAGTGAAATACTTGTTCAAGCAGACTAACGGCATATTAGACACACAGCATTAGGCTACACAATGTCACAAATGCTACAACTTCTATCACCAGTAGCTCTGCTCTTTTTTTTTCTTTTTTTACAAATACTGTCATATACCATATCCCCTGGTGAAATGTGAGGAAGGTGTGAAGGTATGAAGAAATACATAGTGCTCAAGCCTAATAATGATGTGTAAATATGCTCACCTTATTAACTTAAAAAGTGCTCACATATCAGCTTAGTGTTTACAGCTTCTGCAGCTGTCTAAAAATGGCTGAAAATGTGTTATTGCAGGTTTAAGAAAAAGTATATACAAACCATGAAAGATAAAAATTTCTGAAAAATGGTGAGTGTAAAGTGGCCATTTAATAATACATGTCCATCTTGTTGTGTAATACCCTGAAAAAACTGCTCACTGAGTGTCTTCACTACATTTAATCATTAAATTTTCATTTGAGTCCAGGAATGTCTTTTATCTTATTTTGCTTTTTCAAGTAATTTCTTGGCATTTTGCTTTGCTCTTGACTCACACTAGCCTCTGATGCACCGTTGCCATGGTTGCTTTCATCCAACCCTATTCTCTTGTTGATTACAGCCAATCTCTTGCAGATTAAGGAAGTTTATTATTATCTTGGGGAAACTGAACTGTTATAATCAGTAATTGTGAATGTTTCAACTTTTGTATTTAAAATCCTCTTCCAAGGAACATTTTTGTTCATGGTGTATCTTTGTATCATAGGAAGCACGCATGGAAACACATTTTAACAAAAGATTATGAAATTGCCATGGCACTGGAATTAAGAAAATCTAGGTTATTTGCATCTCAATTCTGCACTATACTGTAGGTTCTAGTCTTCAGTGTATTACTTTGGCACTTAGTATCTAAAAGGATGAATACAGGTAAAATTATTTTAAAAATATATATTATTATATATAGTACGAACAGTATTTACTGATTTGAAAACATTACATTTAAGGATTAAAATGAAATTGAAAGACTCAATATCTACACATTGAGGAAGAAACCCTTAGAAATCACAAGCATGTTGGCATTTGTACTTAGTTTTTGTCATTTTAAGGAATGAATGTGAAAGTACTACTGTATGTAGGTGCAAAATGCTGCACTTGGAAAGGCGCTAGGGAGAGTTACAGCTTTAGCATCAAGTATGGTGGGAAAGACTTACAAGCATGAGATTGAGAGGGACAATACTTAGAAATGGACAACATTGCCACAATTATCTAGGCTTAGATTTTTTCCCCAAAAAAGGCATCAACATGGGCCTTAATGGTCCTCTTGACCTCAACATAAGTTGCAGGCTTCAGTAATTTCCAAAAGAGGAGAACTTGGGACAGGATGCATAGTCTTGCAAAATCTTAATGTGACTATAATCAGGTTTAAGTGTCCAATCCCTTGAAAAAAGGATCATTTTTCATATAATTTACTTGTGTGATCAGCATACAGACAGGGAGCATGGAAGGAAAGAGAGAGCAAAACAGAAAAAAGACAGTGACAGGCTGTAGTATGATTCATGATTTTAGTCTAATTCTGCCAAAAGAATTCAGCTGAAGGAAATTATTAAATGTTTATAATATGGAGGCATTTATCTTCTCTCTTTGCCTTTCTCTCTCTCTCTGTCTACTGCTTGCTTTTGGCTAGAAAGAGACTTTTGACAGATGACTTTGCATATTGTTATTACCATGCTGAATTTCCAGTTTATTGTTTTTGGAGGATTTGGATGTAAGCAGCAGACCAGAAATCGAACGTCTTAGTACAACATCCATTTTGCAGTAGTTAGGAGTAATCAAAGCCTTCAGGTCTATCACGTCTTCATCAATCAAAATTAACAAAAGAGTTTGCTGCTCCCTTATGAAGCCCCGTCACAGGTAATCTCACATGATTTAGAGACAGCATAAACCTGAATTTATAGTTTCACTCAGTGCATTATGGCCTTCATTTTGTTCTTTATCCTGTCATACTGAGCCATTTTTACCTGCATTGTTATTTGAGTTAAACACCAGACTGACTCCATGCTGTATTTGGCCACTTGTGTCAGACTGCAACTATCTGACCTCTCTATATTTAGAACCATTTTATCCACAAATCAAAACTTTGTGAGTGTGGGCATTTAGAAATAGACACAAAGAGGGGGCGCTGCTGAGCAGTTAATGGAATAGGATGTGAGTTTGGAGGCTCCTGCCCATTTTGATTAAAATTGTAATTCATCTGCGCTTTTCAGTCTATATTATTATATTTATAATTAATATTTATAATTATATTTAGTCTTGTCTTACTTACTCCGTTCCATTTTTTATCTGGAAGTTTAACTTTGGACCACGTTAAAATGGCTGGAAAGAGCATAAAAACTCGCAATACTATTCAGACACAACTGAGGCCTAGCCCACAAGCTACAGCTACATCCTCGAGTGAGCCGCCAACTCCCTCGTCGCAAGCTGACCCTGACATTACCGCTCTTAAGTTCGAGTTGCTGGCTTCGCTGAGGAAAGACATCACTGATATTTTGAAGCAGGAACTACAAACGACTCTCAGGGATACTTTTTTTGGAATGTTCACTATCAGACAAAACAAGACTTTGTGGTGTGAGTTTTTAAATTATATTTTATTTGCTATTTTGCGCATAGTGTTAACCAGATTTGAAATTGGTAGGATTTTTTTCTCTTACTTCTGTTTGTTCTGCTTACTCTCTGAGTCGTTTTCACATTAATGTGGACAACCTTTCGTTACTGTGTGAAACACTGCGGTTTCCTTTGTTCTGTGGTTATATGGAGACTTTGGGTGTATGTGTGTTTAGGGGTGTTTTGGGGGGAGGGTGTCCCACCTCGGTTCTTTATGGCTATCTGTATTTTTGTTGTTTATCTTATTTAAATGGTTAACGGCAATATAGGTCCCAGCATTGCTGGGTCAGGCACACCTCTCAGGTTATTACTTGGAATATCAGAGGCATGGGTAATCCTGTTAAGAGATCTAAGGTTTTTACACACTTGAAACGTTTAAACTCGGATATAGTATTTTTACAGGAGACTCACTTTCGGATTAAAGATCACCATAGACTACATTGCCCTTGGGTGAGTCAAGTCTTCCACACAAACTTTAATTCAAAAGCAAGAGGAGTCGCCATTTTACTTAGCAAAAAAGTACAGTTTTCATCCACTAATGTCATTGCTGATAAGAACGGCCGATACCTCATAGTTGCTGGAACCCTAATGCAAAAAAGGTTTTGTTGGTAAATGTATATGCACCAAACCAAACTTTGACGGGGGATTTAAATTGTGTGTTTGACCCAATGTTGGACCGGTCCAATCCCCATAATCTGACTCAATCTGCTATGTCTAAAACATTCTCTGATTTTATAAGACAGAATGGTCTTGTTGACCCATGGCGATCTCATAACCCTTCTATTAAAAATGTCTCTTTTTTTCTCCCAGGTGCATCATTCATATTCAAGGATTGATTATTTTTTCATAGATAGCCCACTTAATTCATGTGTAGTTTCCTCTGACTATTTAGGCATCGTAATATCTGACCATGCACCTTTATTATGAGATATTCAATTATCTACTTATAAACATAGGCCACCACTTTGGAGATTTAACGCTCTTCTTTTGTCAGATAAAGAATTTTGTGACTTCATTTCTAATTCTATTGATGAGTTCCTTTCTTTCAATCAGAATGACTTCACTTCATATTCATTGTTATGGGAGACATTTAAATCTCTTTCTAATAAAACGCTTAATGCTAGACTTAATGTACTTACATCTGCGATGAGTAACCTTGATCAAAGATGTGCACTGAACTCTTCTCCAGAACTGCTTAAGCAGCGTTTAGATTTACAGGCAGAATTCGATCTCATATCAACTAAAGAGGCAGAGTGTTTGTTATTACGCAGTCGGACTCAACATTTTCAGTGTGGTATGACAAGGGTATCAAACAATCCAAACATTTATATGTAGATGGTGTCTTTGATAGTTGTGCCAACTTGTCATCTAGCTATGGCCTCCCTGTTACTCATTTGTTTCGCTATTTTCAAATTCGTAATTTTGCTTTTCCCTCTGTACCTCCACAGCAACCTTCATTTTCATCATACTTAAATTATTTCCAGTATCTCCAGAACTTTCCAGTATCTCCATGCTACTCATTCTTTTCATCTGTTGACATAAAGGTGTGAATCAGAGATCTTTTAACTTCTAAGAGATAATTTCTGTTTTACTTTTAGTAAGATGAGGACCATGTGATAACAAGAGTTTAAAAAAGGTTTCAGATATAGTGACCACCATATATTGCAAGTTTGCACCGATGAATTTGAAATGAGTCTACAGCCATGGTAGCTGTTAGATATGCTGTGATGTTTTGCAGGTAATGTTCACAATGTTAACCATCTTAGTTTAATGTGTTAATATGCAAACGTGCTAATTGACATTTAACACAAGGAACATTAAGGGATGATGGGAATCTAATGAGTTTTGTTGAAATTTAAATAATGACGTAATTTTTATAGACGCCAATTCAATAATCTGTTTCACAAAAAAATAAATAAATAAAATACAATTGTCAACCTTATCACAACCTTAAGGTGCAAATTGAAAAATTCAGGGGATCAAAAAAGTCAGGATTCTTCATCTTCTGGAGACCATGAATGTCTGGAAACCCATCCAATAGAAGTTGAGATAGATTGAGATATACTGTAAACTGACATTGCCATCTATGTTCTGTAGCATCTTCCGAAACTGTTAGCTCTGTCTCCTCAGGTTGAAATGTTAGTGATGTTGCGTGAAAATTATACTGTACACCAGGTTTTCCCTGCCGTGATGCTCGACAGGATTAATGTATTGCAATGCCGTGTACTCAGATGATTGATGTCAACACCCTCCTCTTAATCACCTGAGAGGTACGCAGCCTCTTGGCAGTCTGGCAGACATTTTGGATTCTTCTCTAATGACTAGAGAGACAGGTTGCAGATGATGTTAGCTGACGCCGGTCTCACGGATCACTACCGTTCTGTCAGTGATTAAGTGACTCATCTACCTCTAGTAAACAAACCCCCAGTAGAGCATCTTGCATCCATCAAAAGATGCCTCTGACTCGCTCCGCTTATCTAACTTGGAAGGAATCCATCATACCTGTACAAAACGGTGGATGCTGTGTGGTCTCTCGGGATTCTTCCCATAAACAAACACATTCTGTTAAGTCTGCAAACATACATGTGTAAAGGGATAACTGTGATTCTCCATTACTTTTTTTGACTGCGGGAAGGTGTACCATTCCCATATGTGTTTCACTTCAGGGAAATGAAAACATTTGCACGTTATCTTTGACCTGATTTCTGGAGCTTCTACAACAAACAACCTTCTGAAATTCAAAAGCTGAGAAGTTAAAAACAAAAAAAAACAACAACCTGAAAAGTAACCATTAAACGTTCATATTTTTAAAATATGTTTGTTAGGGAGATAGTGTTTTTGTTTCTAAATCTTCTGTCCTTATAACATTGCTTGGATGAAGAGACGTGTGAAAATACAGCTGACAAATTGAGCTTTGAGACATATAATACACTCTAAGAAACCTTTTGTCAGTCCCTCTAAGGGCTTATGTGTCTCTGTGTAGCGCCACAGATGCTCAACAGCACAATCTGTTCTGTACATAGCCCAAGCAAGGCACTTCAGTCTTTATTGATAGCTGCGTGAGTAGGACAAGTGCGGTGATGTAACAGATCTTTCTTAAATTGCATGGGCAGCATTGTTGGTCTGGACAACCCCCGAGGCTCAGTTTGATTTCAGCAGATTAATTTAGCCTCCTCTCTTACGCAACACCATCTCAGCTTTCAAGCAGTCTCACAGATCTCAGGATTGCCTTTGACTCCTTGCATGGGTGGCTAGCTACTGAACTGCACTCCCTTGATAGAAGCTTACAGAGGAAACAACACTGCTCTTAAATAGATCCTTAAATAGTAGAATAAAACTTGACAGCAGGAAAACGGTTTGGCGGTATGCAACTTTGAGAGACAGCAATGGATAGCATATTTGATGAATTCTTTAACACAGCATGCAAGGTTGTAAAGGATCAATCGGACACCACGGTATGAGAGTCCTGTGGAGCATGTGGATGATGTGGATTATCCACAGGCTAAACAAATCCCCAAACAACATACTTTTGACAGTAACCCTGCTAAAATGGTTCACTTTCATAGTAGGTCACTGAAAAAGAGCTTCAAAAATATCTAAAAGTTTTTTTTACAATGATGCAACTTAAATCATGGGTTGAGAATGAATTTCAGCCTCTAGGTTTAGAAAACATTGTTCACTCTAGGATGGATTAGTTCAAGCAAAATAGTCAAACCACAAACAGGGACACTTTTATAATTCATTTATGAAATATGAAAAGCAAGGAAGCTATTCACAGAAAGGACGTGATGAGATACATTTATGCTCATAAGACCAAGACATAAGGTTTTAAATAAGGGAGAGTGAAGGCTGGCTGGGATGAGCCATAAACTGTTGATGAAGATGGACAACATGTCTTCACCTCCTGCTGCTATGCAAAAGTGAAGCCAAAATATCTCCTTTCTAGCAGCTGCCATCTTACTTGTGTCATTTGCAACCAGAGTCTGCACAGTAGAGCAGTGGTGGTATATCTGCCCTCAGGACCCACCCCCTCAACTTGACTGACAGCTGTCCTGTCACCAAGAGGAGCTGCCATGGAGAGGTAAACCAGCCAAAACCAGCAAGTAACTAGAAGCTAAAGCTAGTAGGGAATCCCAAATGAAAATGTACATGCTACTGCTGTAGCAGCTTGTCGGACAAAGGTTAGAGGGTGGCTGTATTACAGCTGTCAATCATGACGTCACATCCCCTTTTTATATTGTCAAATAACTAATTGAAAACAAACTTCTCAGAACAATAAGCATTTGAACATACGTCATCATGATACTTGCTCATGTCCTGTCTGATGACATGGAGGGCACGAGATTTATGACCTACACTGCAGCCAGCCATCAGGTGATGATTGAGATGTTTTGGCTTCACTTTTGGGGAGCTGCTGTCATGTTAAAGGAGCTTTCTCAATACCATGTGCAGCAGTGTTTGAACTTGCGTTCTTGGAAGATTGGAATTGGTAGTTCAACTCAGGAGTATAAATTTCGGAGAACAGAATGACGCAGTACAATTATTCTGCAGTTGGAACAGCAGCGTACTTGCTGACAGCAACAGCTCAGCTTAAACACAACTATCCGACTGTACTATGTCAAAATAATCTCAACTCATAGCTCCACTAACTTCATGAACAGAAACATAGAGCAAATTGTGTAATTCAGTCTGTAATGTAGCTATAGTAAAAACCCAAACTGTAAGTTAATGAAAATACATTTAAAATGTGTTCATTTTACTACAGTTTTATTTATTGAAATGTGGTGATATCTATACATATAGAATCCAGAGGCAGCGCTGTTGTTTTATCCAGTAAAAACATGAAGCTTCACTTTACTTTCAAACAAACTAATGTGGCAGCAACAATGATAGATTTAATCCATGACACTAACATTTATCTTCCAAAAGGAATTATGTTTCACAAGAACACAAGTACAGACAAGAACGCAGATTGAGAAAGGCCTAGTCTATGGACTAAGCTGTGTCAGCTGGGAAATTAGGTCACAACACAAGAATGGTTAAGCTTAGAGAAACAACAGTTAAATGTTATGGGGAAGAGGAAATACGCTATCACTACTCATATTTTCATTTTCTCAACATAAACTAAATGAACGTGAAATTCTAAAAACACTATTACATTATCTCACTTACTCAGCAATGTATATTACTTGAGTCAACGACTTATTTTCTCTTTAAATCTTACTGTCTAGCGCATTTATCTCAAAAGCCAAATCAAGGTCACCCATCCAAACCATTCTCTACACTCCACAGAGCTCATTCACAGCTCCACGCTCCATTTGTCTCCTGCAAAAAAACAACAACAACTGCTACAGACCTGTAATTCCCACCTGGACAGATTCTGTGATAACTTGCCCACAACAGGTGAAATCTGGCCCAATTTATCAGCTGGTGTAGCATTAATATCGGACCCCAGTGTAAGCATCATTAAGTATCAAAATGCGTCCTTCTGTTAAAGGAAAATGTGCACATGTGCCAGTTCGCAACACCAGACTTTGATGTGTCCGCCCATATTTCAGAGACTAAGTGCTTGCTGAACTGCAGCCAACTGCTGAGACAATACTGGGCCTTTGAGATATACCATGCTCTTGACTGGTGACGCTCTCGGGCTATAGAGGAAAGCTGATAGCCAAGTGATCCTTCAGCTGACTGAGGGCCGAGGCTTTTCGGTTTAAGCCATCAATATAGGGATAAAGGTGATCAATGTGGGAAAACCAGAGAAGAAATTGTGGGATTTAGGGATGCTGGCCTAATTCACAGGCAAAACAGTAGCAAAAGTTACATGAAGTACGACTATATACTTGGTTTTAATTTTAAAATGGCAAAACATAAATACACAAATCAGTGTTTGGATATAATATCATACTATGGCTGTACATGACAATTTGTTTTAGGCTGTCACATGAAGTTGAATTCGGACTTGGACCCAAAGAGTGAGACATTCCACTGGTTTGATTGTCTTGGAAAAACACCCCAGACATGTCATTACCTGACATCATCCCTCCTCTTGTCTGTCCTATTGGGATGACCAACACACTCCTCTTGTTCTCCGACAAGAGCTGTGTACTGGTCAGCACCGCAAGGCCATTGAACCCCAGATAGTCGCACTCCGGCGCTGGATACCAAACAGCCCATCATGAGATAGCACGCTTCTCGCTGTCAACCACACCGCAAGAAATGAGGTTAAATGGCACTATCTCCACAATATGGGAGCCTCTTCTATTTTTATTAACGGTGCTGACAGCCTCTATTCCAAGATGAGAGGCAGGGCAATTCTTGGAAATGGTTACACAGTAAATAAATACTGAGGCGTCCACAAGAACTCCTATTTATCTATTTTGCATTGTTTTCAAAAATTGGACACAGCTGTTTTCAACGCATGATGTGTTTCATAAATGCATCTCAAGCTACCATGAAAACATACTTCAGATAATTCAAAGCAGTGAAAAACTGCTGTTAATGATTGGAGAGGACCTGTTTGCTCTTAATTTCTTTGATGTAATGACCATTTAAACAGCACGGTGAAATTGTTAGAATGGATTTCAGACATTTTGAAATTCCCCCTAAGGGAGACTTCTTTGATACTAACGACCGTGGTAACTATACAATCTACCTAATCTCCCACCATCTTTTTCCACTGAGCTATTTTGGTGGGTGTGGGAAAAGGAGAGCAGCTGTAGGTAACATCACCTTATAACCGCTCACTTTCAAAGTATCAGACGTAAAAAAAAAAGAAATGTCCCAGTCTAAAAAAAGCAGCCGAAAGCTTGTGATAACTTCTCAATTCAAACTGAGTTACTGTTTCCAGAAAGAACATAATCTGGACTCACCTAGCAGCTGGACCCCCCTGGTGAGGCCGTAGACATCTATGAGAGCCCATAAAGGTTCAGAGACTTGAACCCCGCTGAAAAACAGCATGGGGCTAGCATCATTCATTCGATAGAACACCCGGCCCTTCTTGTCCACCCAGAAGGAGATTACGTTCCCCTCATTTGAGAGCTCCTCCGGCAGAGCTTTTGCCCAGAAGCCGCTCTGAGAGACCAGATCGGGACAGGCGTACTTTGGTAGGGTGTCTGGGTTGATCCTGGACGGGTCTTTGGATGTAAAACCAAGACGCAGAGCACCGCTCCAGCAGCACTGCTTTTTAGTGATCTGGAGAGTACAAATTTAATTCAACTTGATATCATTTTTTACATTTACTTTTCTCTTTGAGGTGTTAACAATAAAATAAAAACAGATTAATTTAAAAAAACTAAGACTAGTGTAGGTACCTTTGTATGTCTATCATCTGCAAACAATTTTTGTCTCTATTTACTTTGCATTTACTGTGCAAGATAACAGTATTCCTCACATGGCAATGCTTGCCCTGCTCTCTCACTTTCGAGACATAGATGGCCTGATAGGTGAAGTGGAAACTTGTTCTAAGCTGCTGCTTTGGCCCACACAAAGAGAGAGAGAGAGAAAAGAGAGAAAACAAAACAGTAGAGCAAAGTGGTGGGATGAAGAGTGAGGCAGGGGAGGGAGAAGAAAATTAAAAACACAAAGAATGGAGGAGAGAGGAGAGGGAGAGACATACAGTAGGAGGACTTTGCTCTTCATCATAGTCAAATTTAGCGTGTCCTTACTACTTTACAAACATTACGCAGTTCAGTGTATACTAATTAGGGCTGCCCCCTAATTAGTACACAGTTTGTGTACATTACAATAACAGGATAACACAGATAGATGTGTTAATTTATTCTTGTTTGGTTTTATTTATTCGTTTTTATGTTTAAAGAGAGATACCTGTCATTCCAATAAATCCATATGGTAGCCCTACGTTATATGTCAGCAATTTAGATAGGCCACAATTCAAATATTGCATCATATGCAGCTGTCTTTTATTTTATCTTTTTAAATGATCAAAATATGTTCCCATGACTGTGTTGCATTTGGCTATGTTAATGTGGTCAAAGTCATCACTGAAATTCATGCCAATGGATTTTCTGATTGCCACATAGTCTATGTGGAAAAAAGGAGCAAATAGTCAAATCTCCATATTGAACAGCCAAATCAGTTTCAGAAGAGTCACGTACAGACCTAGAATTAATGTTGGCATTAGTACACAATAACTTCATGAACTGTTGTGTTGTTTGTTCAGTAACATTTTTTAAAGGATACGGGGGAAGTTATCAAAATGCCCCATTATATAAATGTGAATTGCAAGTGATGCACATGATTGTCAGGGCCTGGTAGTTTGGTAGATTTAGTTTTTGTGTCTTGTCTACATCCTGTTTTATTTTGTTGTGTTTTCCATTGTCTTGCCTCCCTTCCTGTTTGCCTCCCTTCCCCTAATGTGTTACACCTGTGCCTCGTTATCATCCAGTGTATATATGTGGTGTGCTCTTTCACTTCTGTGCCAGATTGTCTTGTCAGTTTCCTGTCAGCATTCATATCTCAGTATATATTCTTAGTGTTATTGACCAGTTTTGCCTAGTGATTTGGTACTTCTGCCCTGTGATTTGGATTTCCTGTTTCTGACTTTTTGGACTGATTAAATGGCTTGAGAACTCTTCATCCCTGTGTCCCTGTCTCTGCATTTGATTCCACCTGGTCTGTGCCTGATAATGATGGCATCATGTCTCACAAATTATTTTTTGGTGAAATGGGTCCCTGATTTATAAAAACAATATCACAAATGGTAAAATAGATATTTTCTAATGACTTATTAGCTTTCCTTTTTCTGTCACAGCAGCAATTGCACTTCTCAAGTAGTTCCTACATTTTCGTAACAGGTTGCACCAGAGCACAATGTGTCCATCAGTGCCTCGCTCAGAAATGGATTTTTTTAATCGGCGTGCTCTAAACAGGCTCAGAATAAGCAAACACTGTGGTATGGGATTGGGACATATCAGCTAGTGATTGCCATGTATCTTCCTTACCTTCAGCCGAACTTGCTCATATACAGCAATAGGTCTGTTGCTAAAGGTGATAGCGTTACAGAAGCTGGCCTGTCTCTTGACGGTCCTCTGGGACATGTCCATGACGATCTGCGAGCCCTTGGTGCTGGGGTGGAAGAGCAGAGGAAAGGACGACAGACTGCTGCATGGCTGAATGGGCAGACAGCATTTAGGCTTGTGATGGCATCGGTGGGATGTGGCTGGAAATGGCCCATTCAGAGAATCTATGAGGATAAACAAGAGTCAATATGAATTTGTCAGCTATGCTTAGCTTGGTCCACAGGTGGTGACCAGAAAATAGATGACAATTAATTAATCTTATAATTTAGAGTAAAGTAACTGCATTTCAGATTAGAATATTAGATCATAGCATTTTGTGACCTGCTGTCACATGTCTTTTCACCTTACATACTAGTGTGCCCCAGAATTACCTAAAGTGTAAGCAAATGAAAGCAGCATAAAATTGAAAAAAACTTAATGTAAGCAGATGTGGTATGAATTGGAATAATTGGGCCCAGTTGGGTGATTACAGTATTTAGGAATATGTTGGTAGGAAAAACCTGTGTAGACACACCTAAGAAAACATACTTACAATCAATTCTTGATTAGAAATAGCAAGATGTAGGTTTTTGTGGACTCACATTAAGGACCAATGTGTAGGATTTAGTGGGAAAAAAGTGTTTCTCTCTACAGCCAGAGTTTGGTTTGTTTGTTCTGGCCTACTGTAGAAACATGGTGGACTTTGTGGAAGAGGACCTGCTCCCTATATAGAAAAGGTTCATCCTAAGGTAACAAAAACACAATAGCCTAATCCTTATTTTCAAGTGATTATACACTAATTAAAACATACTTATGAATATTATATTCTGTTTCTGAAAAATGTGGGTTTTTTTGAATGAACAGTGTAAGAACACAAGAAACACTCAAATAAATTAGCTAGAGCAATGGTCTGTTATGACCCTAGACCTTATCCAATAAAGTAGCCTGAGCTATTTGAAGTGTTTTCAGTTTCATCCATTTTTTTGAGGGTCTGAAGTGTATTTCACATTTTAGCTGCCAAAGCTCTACTGCCTTATACCCTCTGGTACTGCGCTGTTCTCAGTGTGTGAGAGGGGGAGTGGCCAGCGGCCAGAGCGGCAGCAGCAAATGTGTGCTTCTTTTACCGATATATTTATCTATATCTTTTACATTTCGTATCCAAACAATGTCAAACTTGGCACTGCACTTACCCATGCCCATAGCAAGACACCTGTCACGTTTGAAACAGTTCGAGAGATATGCGAATGACAGACAGACAGACAGACGGACGCTCCTGTAATTTATAAATAGATGTTACATGTCAAATTCAGTGAAAATACATTTAAATAATCTAATACTTGGGTTCTGTTTCCAGCCTCTTAAGGTAGATAAGTGCAACCACACACCTACAGGGTGTAGAAAAGAAAGAACAATATACAAGGTGATTACATACAAAAATGTTTTTGGATGGAAAAAAAATACAAGGACAGGCTTGCTCTCATTGTTATGTAATTAAGGAGAAAATTGCAGCTGCGAGAAGTTCATACAAAATGCTCTAATTTCAGTAAATTATATATTTCCAGTAAAAACCCTGTCACTTTGTGTTATTCTACAGTTTGCCAAATTTGAAACCGGTTAGTGTTTCCTCTGTGGTCAGGTCTGTGCTGGAACACCATTTGTACAATAATAAGTAGAGAGGAGGAAATGGAGCAGGAGAAATAGTAGGCACACTAACAATGACTAGCCAGCATGTACAGTAAGGTGCAACGACACCACACATCTGAACAGCTCTCTTAACAGCTAAATTAGCACTGCAGAAAGCAACCTTTGGGGAGTCACTTATGTATATGTTTAGCTGGCTGATATGTTCAAAACAGCTCTTATAACAGAGAGGCTGTGAATCCAGCTGTGGCTTATGTTTGAATGAGTGCATATCACTTGCAATATACTGTATTACAGTCAAGTATGCACTAGCTGCCCAATGATTTTTTTTAAAAGAAAATAAATAGAGCAGCTACCAGGCTTTGTGATATTTAGTGTGCTTTGTTTCACAGGAGGTGGTAAAATAAGCGCAGACCCACAGGAGTAGCAGTCTTTTTCCATTTTTCCCATGTGACACGTGAATCACCACTGCTCCCACTTACCGTAACTCATAATGTACCTAAATTGTTTTTTTGTTGTTGTTTTTTGGTTTTACAATGCTTTTCATGAGGACAAACCCACATTTCTCTTTGCAAAGGTTACAGTGACGTGGTGCAGGAGGCATTTTCTCAGAGACATTGGGTTCTCGTTACATGTACATGTACGGTGAGATGACTTCATGTACAAATCTCATTTAATGTTTTCTCTAATGCAACACTTAAGTCCTCTCTACAATGACATTTAAGGATTTTCCAGCCAAGACTGGAAGCCAAATAAATAATTTAGGCCTAATTAGCACTTGTCCTTGAGAGCTGCTTGTATTTTCACACCTAAATTTGGAAGACTGAGTAGGAGCTGCATGTATTTGTGTGTGTGAAAGAAGAAGACTATACGTGCCACTGCTGAAAGACAGCTATTCTCGCTTTCCTTTGAGTGACCTTGGAGGGTCGAGAGGTTTTACAATGTACCCTGGAGACAAATCAGTTATCACTGTCAGGAGGTTAAAGCCGATCATGTGGCCTCTTAGGCTGGGTCTGATAAAACATCACCACTATTTCGATTTCAGGACAGAGAAATGGGTCTGTTCTAGAGATGTTCCGATACCATTTTTCCCCTCCCGATACTGATTCCGATACTTGTGCTGTGGGTATCAGCCGATACCAGTGTGCTTAAAAAATAAAAAATAAAAAATCATACTACGCCTGCATGATTGTAATGTGATTATCATTGTGGTAAAGCCTGGCTCAGGTTAAAGCCTTTGTAAAACATAAATGAATACAGCAAATGGAAGCCATTTATTTTTAAATAGAACAGTATAAAACAGTAGTGCAACAGCAACTTAACTACATAAATCTAGGAATAACATATATATTTTTTTAAATAATGTGCAGCCACAATATTGTAAAATAAAAAACACAGTTTCCAGATTTGCTGCTGCAGTTTGTCCTTCTTTTTCCCTTTAGCTTTGGTAAATTCGTTGTACTCTTTAGTGTGACACGTCTTCAAATGTTTGATTACGTTGCTGGTGTTGAAATTAGCAACACTCGTGCCACCCCTCGAAATTGCTTCTTTGAATATGTTGCATGTCACCGTCTTACTGGTGGGAACATCCACTGTGAAGTACTGCCAAACCGCCGACATGATGCGCTAACGTTAGCTCCTTGTTACAGGTGTCAGGTGATCAGTTCTTCTTCGCCCCTCTAAAACAGCAGCTGCCCATGGCAGCATAGTGCAACTGTTTTAAGAGCAGCGAAGAAGAAGTGTGTCAGAGCTAACGGAGCTAACCAGTGAATAGAATCCTGTTTCTAATAAATTACGTGGTATCGGATCGTGCCTGGACTTCAGTACTCGCCGATACCGATGCCAGCATTTTTGGCAGTATCGGAGGCATTCCCGATACTGGTATCATAATCGGAAGAACTCTAGTCTGTTCTGTGGATAAAGACTAAATTTACATCAGAGCTTCAATGATTAATTGATTGGTTGTCAACTATTAAATTAATCAACTATTTTGATAATCAATTAATTATTTTCAGTCATTTAAAAAAGAAAAAACTAATTCTCAGGTTCCAGCTTCTTCAATATTTTCTGGTTTCTTTAGTCCATTTATATTATCTGAACATCTTTGGGTTGTGGACTGTTGGTCATGACAATGCAAGACATTTTAGGATATGACCATGGGAAACAGTGATCAACATTTTTCACCATTTTCTGATATTTTATTAAATATAATCAACAGATTAATGAAAATAAATTCCCTAAAAATAGCCCTAATTTACAAGCATGGATGTAAAAACTTGTTTGTCAAGGTTAAACAAGAAAAGGCTCAAAAAAGAATATAAATAATTTATAAATATATAATAATCTAAATATTCTCAATTAGATGTCACATATTTCTGTAGAGTTTCTCCCTATAATCAAATCACAATTGGTGAGGCTCTGCCAAGTGCACTGGGCTCAGCACTGTGTATTTGTGAAGCTCTTTGCATGTTCTTGTCGCTGCAGAACAATGCTGAATTGTGCTCAATGTACAACAGTGGTCTTAAATGAAGTCATAACAAATCCTTCAACCATATTGCATCTATGATGTCATGTCATACGCGATGTCTTCAGGAAAAAATAACAGGGCGGTATTGTACTCCATCAATGACTGGGCCTGAGACTGAATAGAGTATTTCCTGTGAGGTCTGAAAACAGCAGCAACACCTCACACACTTCGGCAGACAGTCTGGCAGTGTGCATTATTCACCACCTAAGCATAGATTTCAATCTATTTTTTCATTTTCACTGTATTAATATAATTTCTGCAGCAGTGAAATTAAATTATTTCCTCAGTAGCAGCTTTATTGACACATCCCAGGCATCTTGGAATAGGTTTACAGCATTTGGAGCATACAGAGGACTATATAAACTGAATAAAGTCAAATTAGTAAATAATGGATAAATAAAAATACCACATTTGATGTAGTTTAAATGACAGCAGAACCAATGATTAGAGCCAAAAGCGCTGATGATAGAGTGGCTGTTGAAGTGTGTTTAAAAAGTAATGCAACCTGACAGAGATGTCATGCTTAACAGTTACCAGAGCCCTGCCATGATAAAGAGAGGTGCCACGACAAACGTCAGATGAGCAACTTAAGGACGGATAATGTTACTTAATGCACCACCGCACACAATGTGACTGCCGCTGCTGTCATTAATTGGAAAGGACAAACACTGCAGAGACAAAGAACGGCCCTGGCCAGTGTCACCTGGCCTCCTCTGTGTTGTATCCCCAGGCTAGTTCTCAGTACGAAACCTCAACAGAGGCCCTAATGTGGTGTGACGTTAGTATCAAGGCTCGGCGACACGTACTCACAAGACCAGCACTCATAGACAGCATCCTAAAGAGCCAGAGGGCATGTATGTGATTTTAGCTTAAGTTACTTAAGACAGAAAACACTCCATGTACCATATCTCCAGGCAGCCCTTTCTTTTGCACTGTAATGTTAAGTAATGAATCATTATTGCTGCTTGTTTTGGAGGTATTTTCTAAATGAGGGTGTTACAGAAGCCAAAATTGAGGCACGATTTTTGTTGAACAAGAAAACAAGAGCTAGTGGCCCGTTTTAAGGTTCTAAGGTTCAAATAAACTTAATGACTTTTCATGAAAAATGGTTTAACCTCAAACTGTGATGCCCAAACTTCAGTACTACGTAAACGCACAGATGCCAAATTAGGAGAGGTGGAAGCTGAATGATTCATGGGCCCTTGAGCTGGACAGGGGCCCTGGAACATGACAGGGGTTATAGATATTTACAGTTTCAGGTCCCAGACTGAGCTCTTGTCAAGGGGCCAAGGATTTCTAGCAGCACCCCTGCCGGCACTTACATTACTATTCCACACTAGTGGCCTCTCAGAATGAAATTTGGATGGATTACTGCAGATTAACCCGAGTCCATTTGTCTGTCTGGTGGACGAGATGTTTTCTTTGCCCAGACATATACGCTAGTTAACATCATCACACAGCTTCAAACCAAACATGTATTATACAATATAAGCATCTGCTATACAGCCAAAGGAAAGAAATCAGCTCATGCATCAATACTAGAGCATCCAATCATCAGTGAATTCTGTTGCTTTTCAGTGTTCACTGTTTAAAATTCAGTCAAGGCCAAATGAAACATTCAGAAGTGAGTTCCTCCATTTCACAAAACTGGTTTGGACACCACATCTGCTGTCAGTCAGAGCTGCTGCTATAAATTATTCTCCTCATCTATTAATTAATTAATTGTTTAATTTATAAAATGTCAGAAAATATGGTGACATGCCCACAACAAGTAAAGCCCAAGATGACAGCTGACATCTTTATATTGCTTGTTTGGTTAAAGCAACACCCAATCATGTATAACATACTGTACTGTCCTATATACCAGAAGAAAGCAGTAAATCCTCACATTTGATAAGGTGGAGACAGAAAATGTCTACCTTATTATTTTCCTTGAGAAATTACTGAAATGATTCACTGACATTAGAAATAGATGCAGACTAATTGTTTGATCAACTAATCATTTCAGTTGTTGCTATACATAAAACAGTAATAGATCACCTGGGATAATATTTGATCAACTTTTATTGAGGAAACAAGGATGTTTTCTTAATGTCAGAATATAAAGTGAACAGTCGATATCATATTTATGTAACCTAGTAACTAGTTCAATCACACATGTGGCCTGTGTGCATTACTGTTAGAGTACAGATGAAAACTAGGGAACAAAAGTTTCTTGCTTTGCTTGATGACTGTATTAGCAACTAATCAGAAATACTTCAATGTGTCTTCAACTAACTAGATGTAAAGTTTCCGAGATACATTTTTAATTGACTGAAACGTGATCATTTGTATCATTAAAAAAGCACCTGTCAACTACCATCATTTAGACTTTCGTGATCAATTTATAGCCTCGTGAGTTCAAAAATACAAACATGAAAAAAACAAAGTCGTTACATTTATTTGTTTACAACTTGCTTACATTTACAAGCATGTATCACTTTCAGCTTGGCAATGAGGACAGATGACAAGCCAGGTGGAAAAAGTTGTGTGTAGTTTACCAATTTAGTTTCAGTTTGTCCTGTTTGGTATGTGAGCAGGTTTGACTGAAATTTGCATCTCTGGGATGTTTTATACTACAATGCTGTGAAGGATCATGAAATACAGTTTATTCTGTTTCCTTTTATTCCAAACCAGTCGTGACGTACAGAAGGTGTTCAAACTCAGCAACTTTCAGTTCTCGTTTATTTTTAGGCTGCCAGGACGCCCACAGTTTTCACTGCAGATTGTTTTCAATCTACACTTAAAATTACAAGATCTGTAAATAATATAGATTCAATACAGTCTCCCGGAGCTGTGATGACTGATGTCCTTACCGTACAGGGTATTTCTGGTGATCTGACCTCCCATGGCTGGATGCAAGGTGTGTTTTCACCTCTTCTCTAACTACCAGCGGATCCCCAATATTCAAATTCAGCTGCGCGTCCTCAGCGGCGACATTATTATACAGACACGACGCCGTGCTCAAAAAAGTCCCGACAGTGATTCAGCTGCAGGTTGCATCTGTCCAAAGCCTCAGCATGCAGCCAGCAGCAGCCAACACATTCAGCAGGCGGCAGCTTCCTCCAGTCCGTGCAGAGATCACGCTGAAATTAACATAAAAGGTGGTAGTGGAGGCGGAGCTTCCTAGGAATATTAACGCTGTAGTCACCAAAGAGAGGAATTTAGCAGTAAACCTCCTTAACGGCCTTGTAGATGATGCCTCTCTTTTTAATACAATTTAATGTCTCCATTGTAAGTCACATGTGTGCTGCTGAAATGCTGTTTTGCTTCTGTTTATTTGATTTTGATATCTGATTACTCCCATTTTTATGACCACTCGTGTTGTGTCCTCAGTTTACCTACTTCCTTTGGACTCTTGCCACAGATGCACAACCTTCATAAAACAGGTTGTGTTTTCACACCCACTTTCAAAAAATTAAAGCTGGTGTTTAGATCTAAAGCACAATCATATCAAGGAACTCAGATATGCTTTGGCTTATTTTACATAATCTCTCCTGATGTAGAAAACTGCAGAAAGGGAAATATTCTGACAGCAGGCTCTAAAATTAAGTTAGGCCTCTGTAAGGAGCCATCTGTGACTCAAATGTCCTCCAGTTAAACAGCAGCACAACTGAAGCTCTCTTTATTGCCACTCCACACCAGATTCATATCTCAACTCACCTTTGATGGCAAGGACATCCCCCTTATTTCCTCAGTCACTAATCTGCATGTTAGGTTTGACCCTCAGCTGACTTAAAATCTGTGCTGTATAAAACATCTGTGCAAAACCTCTTTCTACCATCTTGAAAATATTCCTAAACTCAGCCCCAACTCAGATGCAGAGAAATTTATCTCCTCAAGACTGGACTACTGTAATGTGCTCTTCACAGGGATCCATGGCAGGAGCACCTAGAAGCTCCAATACATTCAGTTCAGCGTTGCCAGGATCCTGATGAGAGTCAGAAAACAAACATATAACACCTCTGTTTTTGCACTGGCTCACTGTTTCCTTCAGAACTGACTACAAAGTCCTGCTACATACAAATCCATCAAGGGACACGCACCTCCCTACCTACAGGAAATGATCATACCACAAACCTCCACCCGCACCCTCAGATCTGCCAGCAGCTTGCTCCTCCGGGCCCTAAGTACTCTGAGTCTTCTGGTCTGCTGTGCCACGCTTGTGGACAAAATGCATGAAACAATATGGTTGAAAAGCTACATCTGACTGTTTGGATAATACAGAGATGTCATTCTGCAGGGTGGTATTTCCTCCAGCTACTGAAGGTTTAAGGGTTGCTTGGTTTGTGGTCATCTTACTCCAGTGTCTTCAGTCAACACAGCAGTGTTTCAGGATTTATTTGGCAGCTTGTGGGAAGATGAATGCTGATGCATTATGACAGTAAACTCTTAGCGGTGAAGTCGCCACGATGACCGTGCAGAGACACCACTGCCTTCAGGCTAGAATGATGCTGGAGCTGAGAAATTGGGCCCAAACATGAAAACACCAAGGCTGTGTGGTAAATTATCTTCAGTTTTTGTTTCAATATGGTTATTTGTTGGTTTCTTGTAACATCTTTTTCCTTCATAACAGTGACACAAAATCTGAAAAATTGACATTTTAGGCATGTGACTATTAAGCTTCATATACAACATTTAAAAAACTCAAACTCCGTAATTTAATTCATTTGCAACTGCTAATTAAAAGTGTAGTTTAACACATTTGCCCTTCCACCTTTCCATTGAAATGAAGTAATAACTTGGTCTGGCTTCTCTAAAGTGTCTGGCTTCAGAGGTTCAGAGTTGGCATGATGGCCCTGATCCCTGGTGGGCACCTCTCAGGATCTGCCTTGTCGCTTTGGCGTTTACATAACTTGTGTCGGCAGCCAGGCCTGTGAGACTCTGTATTGGCTCAGTAGCATGAGCTTTATTCTCATGCTGTTTATACAAACTGATTGCGGTTAACTCGACTGTCTGTAAGCAATTTGCAACACGGGTAAAGCCATATGACTTGGCATTTTTCATGCAGCATTTCACATAGTTATTTTCTATGAAAAGTGGTCAAACTGATTTTACTTGTCAAAGGAAATTGAGATGAATTAAAAATATCAAAGCAAAAAGTGTGAACAAAGAATTTAGGAGTTTATGGCATGAAGCCTGTGGCTTTCACAGTCATGCTTAATAGAGTTTGACATGCCACCTGATCACTGGGCTGTCAAAATCTGATTGGTTGTTCTGTAATACAAGGAGAAATGTTCTTCACTGTGAAATGATAAAACATGATGCCTTGTGTCTTACAGTAATATCAACGCTCCATTCACTACCCGTACACTTTAAATGATTGTCAAGCAATTACGAAATACGGATTATAAACATGCAAAAAACTAAATATATTTGTCTAAATTTGCCTTAAATGCATCTTCATAATTCTGCACACCAGAGGAAGAGCACAAAACCTGTATGACATTAATGATAATGTGAACACCTCCTAGTGCATCATCCTTAAAAATGTCATTACCTGTGAATAATCCCAACAATAATCACTCAGAATAGGGTTAAAGTTTAAAAATGGATTTAGTGTCTCAGTTTAACAGCTTAAAGTCACAAAGTATTATATTGATAAAACGATTCTAATTATGTTTATTATATATTTGTACATGGAAAAACTTTATGCCTTTCACTGATAGATTTGGATAAACACTATGTAGCCTGACAGAACAGACTGACACCTCCTCCCACAGTAGATTATTTGTAGATGGGCGCCTGGCAGGCAGCAGCTGCCTGGTGGGGTATGCTGGCGAGGGGCCTCTCCGCACATCTTGACAGCCTTGTTTGAGGCAGCCGTGGTGCACGCTTGCTCTCTTCGGGGATGATCCATGTTGAACAAAAACACCATTCAGCTCAGAGTTTGGACCCTCGCCCTGGAGCCATATGCAAAACATTACAAAGCAACACTAGAGCATCATATGATCCTCAACAGGGGGGTGTCAGCAGAAAATGAACCCCACCCGGCAGGCGTGTATACAGAGGTAAAATCAAGTTGTCACATAGCATTGAAAAGTGATAGTGACAAAAATACAGGGAAAATTGTTATTGATCATGACTGTGATCAGGCACACTGTAGCTGGGAGGAACATTCATTTGAAATTACTAGAATCAAGTTTATTTATTGGCAGAGTATATCCTTGAACAAAGAATTTGACTACAGCTGTCAGCAGCTCTGTGTACCAACATGCAGTGCCAAAAGGTGCAGACAAACAAACAGACATTCAGCTGTTGTGTAAGGTTAATAGCTGAACATAAATGTTCCTGGTTCATTGTTCCCAGTTTACAACATTCCACCACTGGGTTGCTATTGATTTTTTATTGTATTGATCCTTTTGTTCTTTCCTATTTTTCGATTCACATTTGTCCAGAGGATTTATGTTTTTGAACTGAGAGTTATAAATCTAACAGGAAGAACATAACAGCATTATGGGCTTGGTTTATATTTTATTTAGCTTGGTGTTCAGTGGTGTGCAGTGATCCAGAGATTGTGAAACTGAGAGATCATACTGAGATTATGATGTGTTTATAGACCTGTGGGACTATGATGGACTCATCTCTCTGCATCCTAAACACTCTATAATAATTTTGTTTATCATTCATTGCATGAGTAGAAATCCATCCTTATGTGTGTTTGTTTAATCACTAAATCAGTAACTGTGCTAAATGGCAGTCTTAAAGCAACTTTTAGCATCATAAAATAACCACCACTTTTACAGAATAGCTGGCGGTTCACACCAGGGATAACTGCAGCTGACCAAGATGGATAAAAGTACCCAACAGCACAATTTGACTCCGACTCTTGGATCAGGACAAATGCTTGTTTAACTTAGAGGCAGAAACACAGGGTAAATGTTGTTCCTGCCTGGGTCCTGTTTTTGTTTCTCTTGACATTTCTGCATTTGTCATTGCCTTCAGTAACACACTCTGTTCTTTTGGCTTTGCCATCTCCACCTGTCCACCAGATGCCCTCTTTCTTGCCTGGTTCCCACATCCACCTGCTTACTACCAAATTGTTTTGACTGGCTGGTCATTATCCAATCAGTCCTACTTATACCCACTGGTGACTGGCCATTAGGGGCAGGTGGGACTCTGACCCACCTGATGTCGCCAGAAAGAACTTTGCAAACTATGTTATTAACTTTGAAATGTGTATCTGCTTGAATTTGCTGCTATCTGCTATGATAATTGAATTTTCCTAAATTTGCATTTGTGTATCATTTCTGTTAGGATTTGCCCTGTCTTGCTGCCTCAACTGCGTATTCCTGATTTGCGTGAATGTGGGGCCAGCCCGTCTCTCACAATGCAATGAGTATTGTATGTGAGAAAATATGCATGCTTGGAGTGTTACTGTATTTAATGTAGATCAGACGAAATTGATGACAAGTGGGGCAGACAGCCCATAGCCCCACTACAGCATAATTTCATATTTCAGGGTTTGGCAATCTGTCTGACAGATCCAACTAACTTGTGAAAATGAAAAAAGTGGATTTCATATTTGAACCTATCATATTTGAACCTTGGAGTCCACCAGCCACAGGATATTGTCATCACTCAAACTGCTGGTAAAATTAACTGCAGGCATAATGTGGAGTGGCTTCCAAAGAAAAAGTGGATAACAGTTAGCTAAACGTTTCAGGAAAAAAATGACATCTGATGCTCTGGAATTTTCAGTTTCACATGTGATTGAATGGATATGATGAGAAATTATGTAAAATATAAATATGTTTAAAATGGGTTTGTTGCTGATAGACAGATTCTCCCTTACTTTAATTTGATCCATAATAACAGTTAATGTGGGAAATAGCTTTCTTATTGTTACATTGACCATAAGCAGCTGGATGATGCAGTAAAGAGCTGTCAAAAGGCGATGATACATTGCACCAAACCAACATAACTAACATAACTAACAGCATTAACTGATGGGAGACCTGACCAGCAACAAGGACGTATGGAAACTGGCGCCTTTTATACCCCATCACTGGTCACACACCAACTACCAAACCCCCCTCTTCCTATCCTCTCACTTGGTCTCTCCCGGAACCTTTAAGTTGGTGTTCGTACGCCTAGGGACTCTTTTGGCCGAACACTCTGGAGGAGACACCAAAAAGACAGGTAAGAATACACAAACAACTCAAACACAGGCCGCAACTTTAACACACTAATAAACACTCTCATTGAAATATGAAAGCACATTTATGTTGTGTCTGACGAAACAAAGCTCAACAGCACCTCATTTCCACTGTTTATCAATTATGAACACTGGAGGTGCACACACAGTATTGTCTAATCGCTCTCTCCCTCGGTGAAGCCGATTATCCACAACCGCACCTGGCAGAAGACAACACACATCAATCACAATTCATCATTTTCCCAATGGTTTAAAATATTCACCCACATGCTTCACATATTCAATAAAGATCAATGTGCAAATATGCAATGTGCAAAACTGTTAATGAAGTGCATGTGCCATTATTAAAGTGCCTAATTAAGTTGTTTATTTAAAAGTGACATTAAAACACAGACCCAGTTGTGCCATATTTATAAGGCAGAAGCCCTCAGTCACTAGTAACGAAGAGCTCTTTGTTACACTAATAATGAAGAAAGTTATTTCTTGTTGTTTTGTTGATCAGATGAACAATTAACAAAGATTTTTAATGAGATGGTGAATTTGAATACAAATAAAACATAAAACATGGGACTGATACATTTGAGTTTAATCTGTAATCTGTCTCCACTTCGGTATGAAACTGCAGAGATGGTGTGGTGTATTAGATCCTCACTCCTTAGAGCAGAAATAAAGGTTTTGGGATGGTCTTCAAAACGACAGCCCAGAACAACTTTATGTTCAAGAGAGAATTGGGGAAATCTCTCGGGTCAGTTGTTTTCACAGTGCGACCACCTGATCGCTGCAAAGCTGGTTTGCTCGCTCTTCCCATAATTTATCCTGTCATTCACTACATCTGAGCTCGACTGTGCTGTTAAACTATGGACTTTAGAAAACAAGGAGAAGTTGAAGTCTGAGCTGACCCCTCTGTACCGCCACATTGAACATGATACTTAGAAGGCTCAGTCTGTGTTAACATCCATTCATGAGAATGTAGTACTCTACACTCTACTGAAGATGATCATAAAAACAACTCATATGATGAGTCAGAGAGAAAATTTTCCAGCTTGAAGAGGATAAAAACTTTCACTTGCAATACCATGAGACAGTCATGACTCAAATTATTGGCAATGCTGTCAATCGAAAGACAGTCAATTTAGCAGCTCCATGACATCATCCACACAATCAGGAAGTTTGCCCAGAGGAAGAACCACCATGCCCCCTCTCATTCCACTGGTGTGCAATGGTGTCTGCATTTGGGTCCGCCTCCTGTTTTCTACAAACACACACCCTTGGCAGATGTAAGTAGTTGCATCAAAATATTTAGAGTGAATATTGAGTTACTGGGTAGGTCTCTGCAGAAGTAAAGGATCATTTCTTTAAATGAGTTGCAAGATGAAGCCATAAACCATATCCTTTTTGGAAATTAATACACTTTAAATGTATTGTTTATAATAAAACCAGCTTGTATGTGTGACGCTCTGCTTCTTCCCACACGTGAAGAAATAATTTCCACATTAATCATTATAATTGTAGGACTTGGATGTAAACTTGCATGAACAATGTTTTTAAGGTTTTACGGTTGCCAGTCTTTCCAACTTCGTACTGATGAACACAGTATTCAGCTGTTTTTGGAGCTATAGTAAGAAATATGTAATATTATTATGTGAAATGCTAACATCTGAACGACTGGGGATTTGCAATATCTATGTTGTATAAAGTAGCAAAATTGAAACTTGGACTCAAGGTAGACAAAAATAAGGACTTTGGACTTGAGACTCAAATTACATGAAACAAGATTTCCTTAAGATTTGATTCAACTTGACACTTCCCAAAAAATGTTAAAATACTCCAACAAGACTCGTTGCTAACTTTGTGTGCAGTTTGGTGCTGGGCAAATAGCAGTAAAGAGCAGTGAGAGTGAAACAAATCACAGGCTGTAACAATTAGCTGAAAAGGGCTATAAAGCTCAGACGAGCTGAGGGGGAATTGCAGAATTCTCTTTGGGGTTGTCACTCAGAGCGACGTGGACCTGCCCCAACAGACTTAAAAAAGCTATCCTCTTTAGCATCTTACTTGACAGAGGCTTGACTGTTACTAGAATGGTTCAATGCAAAAGTCATGGTCTTACTATTCAAATCATTGTTCAGCATTTGCTTTGACTAGCTCATGCATTAAAATCAGGTGTTTGTAGCCAAACAATCGCTCTGCGGGTCCACTCATTATCGCTTCTGTTTTCCTCAGTGAACATGCTTTGCAGTAAAAGGCACCAACAGCCTCACCAGACCACGTCACCAGAGCACTGCCAGTGAAGAAAATAATGAGGTGTTTAGGGAAATTCGATTGCCATTTTTCTTCTTTGTCTGTAAAAAGACGGCCCCATTACGAGCACTAGTTTAAGAGATGACAGGGTCTGACTCTGACAGTCAAAACTTGACTGGATTTTCACTAGTTTAGGATGAGGTGTAAATGATGTGATGTTTCTATAGCTGATTTTTAAATAGTGTACACAGAGTGTATATTGTTAAGTTCTTGTATGTTCCCAGTGTGAGGAAGGTCTACATGTGAGTACCCAAGAGGACACACTGTATAATTAGATAACGATATGTTTACTGTTTAGTGTTTTTCTTGGTAGTGGAAATGCAATTTGAGATGCTCTTTCTTAGTTTTAGACCTTCTAACTTGATGTTTGTATGTTTACATACTGTAGATCCTCTGTGTGTGATGCTGAGTGGTGTGTGTATTCATCTTAAACATATATTTTTTTATTTTAATGGAGTAGTTGTCATGTCAAAAGTCTGTGGACGATAAGTAACGCAATATGTTCTTCATAGATTTGAATATTTTTTCTTGTTTTCTATCTAGATCTTATTCCATAGTCATTGCTTGTAACTACATCTGCTGTTTCTGTATTGCATCTGTATGCGGCACATTTGACCCAGTACACGAGTGCACATTTGCCATCATGTGATGCCCTTATCAATATTCAGATATGATTGTCATGTAGCATTTATTGCATCTTGTGAAAACAGCATCTGAAACCAGGCCTAACATCACTGTGATTACTATGGAGAGTTCAGATGATTACAATTGATCTGATCTCATTTTCTTGGGCAAAGTAATGTATGCTGACCTAGAAATCCATGTATGCATATCAAAATGGCAAACATGTACTGCAGTAACAGATCATGGACAGGCTCAGCAGACAGTGCTGAGGAGCAGAGAGTTAACTAATTAGTCATGCATTGTTTCAAGGATTTTTTTTGTTGTTGCAAGGATCACTAAAGTAGCTGTACTTAAAATTAAGTACCAAACAATTCTACAGATGTTCCCATCTGCTCAGTATGTATGTGGTTCACTTGATGCATCCCAGTAAATCAAATGAATTCAGTACAGCATTTTTTCTTCTCTTCAAATGGCACCTGCATCTATTCAGCTGAGCAGTAACTGAATAGGTGCTGACAAAGAAAGGCCAGGTAAAGTCTCACAACCCATCATTTCATTTACTTACTATTGTACTTTGGTTATGTAACAGTGACGCAGTTTTGTATGGCCAGTGTGAGAAAGGAAGACAAATGTGAGCAAAAAACTTCAATTCTAGAGAGCATATTTTCTACTTAACATTAAAACCTCTGAAAATATGAGCCCTGCTGTATTGTAGGGGGAAATGGTGTAGCACAGTACAGCTGTTTACAGTCTACCATTTTTAGCACTGTTTTATAAACTGTTTAAACCTTAACCAATATAAAGCATGTAAAGCATTGCTTGAGTGTGCCTGCAATCATGTTGGCATGTGAAATGAAACAGTAAACCAACCATGAATAAAGCAAGTTTATAATGAAATATGACATTTATAATCAATAAATATTTCAGATGGTCCCCCCAGCTTTGTCCTAATGCATAATTAAAGCACTATACATACATTTGTAATGATGTAATGACAACAGAGTTCAAATACAAACTCTGACTGTCTCTATTTATTTAATGGGTGTTACATATTGATCGAATATTGCTTCATGGGGCATGTTTTATTAAAACACAAGCATACATTGGACAGTCAACATCTGTATTTCATTGTGGTATCTTATGTCAAATAATGACAGTGAAACTGTGCTTCAAGTCATGGTGTCACCATATTCACAATGGCTAATCCTCTTGGAAGCATGGATGCACTAAGGCAATTGTTCCACTAGATTTTGATAATAAATAATAATAATAATGCAATCAGTTCATATGAGTCTGTATTGTTATTAGCATTCCATTTTATCATGAAATGCTCCTTTGCAGCATATGTGAAATTACATGAGATATGATAAAAAAACAACATTATTTTGCAGTTGCTTAAATTACATATGTATACTCTCTGGAAAAGACAGTTGATTGTAAGACTGGTTGGCATAATGTTTAAAAACATTCCTCAAAACCTGAAGGATTGAATTCTGGTTTGGTGACTATGGAAGTGCCAAGAGAATGTCTAGCCGAGACTTTAGAGGCTTGTTGAATCTCTCACACAATCTGATGGTGTTTATTGAGTTTTTCACATGGCTCATGCACCTGGAGTGAGGGCAAGTCATGACAAGATTTGATATTCTTTTATCTGATTGGACAAAGATGAACTTTTGAATGAGGTAACTCAAGTTCAGTGTGTACAAGTTTTTAACGGAAAAAAGAAACATATGTTTTGAAGAGAAGCAGATTGATTTCAAACCTGCTTGTATGATACCATGCATCTGAATGTTAACTGCAAAGAGACACAGTAAATTAAGACCACCTGCAGCATGGACCGCTTTTGATCTCCTGCTTTTGATTTATAGACCTTTTATATTCTAACAGGTGGTTACAGTGGCTCAGCAGTAGGGGAAAAAAGCCCTCATCACAGCTTTTCTTTGATGTTTCCTATTACATTTGATTGTATCCTTCAGTATGTAGTGTGAATAGAGATAAGTGTCAATTAGGATCTGTTGTGGCAGAAAGGTTTGGACATGATTTTGACAGTCTCTATTCTACACCAGCATTAAAAAAAAGATGTAGTTTTGAACCAAAACAAGAGCACTTGAACTATGTGGTGTACCCACACTGTGCCAATGTTACTATGAGGCAGTTTAATTTGCAACTGAACTTCAAGATAAGTAGATCAGCCCATGGATAGTTGAACCCAGGAGAAAACTGAAGCACGCATTTGTTTGTTTTTGTTGTGGACTGAAATCTGCACCGACTTGTCCTTTCCTGAGCAGACTGGACAAAAGGCAAAATCGTAAACTGGATCTTTTGCATGACACACATTTTGAATGGTCATAGCAGGAAAAGCACAGCTGTTACTACTAACATTAACAATGGCTCTGTCCTATTCATGAGTACTGGCAGTGAGCCAGAGGGTGTGCACACAATCAATGTATCATTTACGCCCGTGCTTTTCCTGTTATGACAAGTCAAAATGTCTGCTGTGAAAAAAGTGAAAACTAAACATTCATTGCGTGCATTTTTAAACTATAAAAGTTAACAGCTATAACAATTAAACTCATAATTAGTTGATTCGATAAGCAAGAATCAACTTATTTGCCATTCTTAAAGGTAGAATATGTAGAATGAGCAGAACAACGCCATCTAATGTCTCGAGATCGTAGTCGCAACAACCAAAAAGTAATTCCAGCAGTCGTGTTGCCAGGTCCGGTGCCGGATTTTATTTTAGCTCTAACTCTGTAAATATACCACTTTATCCACATGTCTAACCTTTTTAGGCGAGAAAGTAGCCATTTAGATCCACAATGTGACGCTAATTTGTCCAAATAACATCTGTTTAAAGTTTTGTTCCTGCGAATTCGGAGCCACTCAAGTTAGCCGTAGCGAGTAACGCACTTCCGGTCATTTTCACAAAATAAAACACCCGTTGCCTTTTATTATTAAGAAAACCATAACGATAGAGTTGGTGCTTTTATTTTGAAAACAGGAAGCGAACATACCCTCGCTGTAACTGACTTGAAACCACCGGGGTACATTACATTGTAACGCCAGTGGGAGTAGCAGCAATGTCTCTGCGTGTACTGCCTAATCCTAAACACTGATTGGCTTGTGTGTGGTGTCGTCAGAAGCAGAAGAGGCTCACGGTCGTAAACATCTAGTCAAGTGTACTCTGAGATGGACGCGCAGGTCAGGAAATGACGTAAACGGACCGTATATGGTTTGTTATTTGTGTTATTACATTACGTGTTGGACTAAATACATGGACATATTGAGGAAAGTATTCCGGTTTTATGGAAAACGGATTTCATATTTCACAAGAATGGATACTTGGCGAGCTGTACAGAAAGTCCTGAGTCATAAGATGATCGTTGTGGATAAAGGGAAGACTTTGAAGGTATGTAGCATTATAGCTTTTCTCACTTAGCTGAGTGGCTAGCCAAGCTAATCGCTAATACTATTACGGCTGTGAGCAACCATATAAGTCGTGAGTGGTCTTGGATGAATCAGAACAATCTAAGCTTTCCAACAATGTACGGCATGAGTATATATGTTTAAGGGTTGGTGTTTAAAATATTCAGAAGAACGCGTGGCTACCTCCTAACATCCGTCCTGTCCCGTGAACGGAACAGCGTGCATTAAGAGGTTAATGATCAAATATCAAAATCCGAATAGCGTCAGAAAGTCAACCCACTCTCCACATTTCCATTGCTACCGTTTTGATACTTCATGGTACACAAACAAATAGCATCTCATATGAAAGCTAAGACCCTGGCGAGTTCAACAGTACCACTATTATTGCGCTAAAAACTCAGTGAACCAGCAGCCAAAGAATACAAAGGTAAACAACCACTTATTTACAGCGACTAACAGATATTCTGTCTTACCTTCGAAGTTTTGTGATGAAAAGTTGTACTTGAGAGCAAAAAACGCTGGTTTTAGTGAGTCCAACACGGCTCTGCTTGTTTACAACTCCATTTCACCCAGTGCCAGCCTACAGTAGCTGCACCGGAACAACAGACAACCCTGGCAACCCGCAATTCCGGCCGCTAATTGGCTGGTACAGTGTACACAGAACGTGTCAGAACGTCAATGTCGAACCCGTCAAAAAATTTTAAAAATATTAATTCAGACTAAATATTTTTTTTTATGGAAAAGCAATACTTTCATTCTGTACCCCTCAAAACGCCCCGTGGCTGTATTATTTTAAAAAAAATATAGCTTTTAATAAATATTCTACATATTCAACCTTTAAGAATATAAATCACATCAGGTCCACCTCAGCTTTTTTGAAAGTGCAGGTATTTGCATCTTATTTAACTGACTGCTTAATACTTGGAATACTCGGGTGACATATACAGAGGACACAAATTGCGACACTGCAATCTTTCCACTCCTACATAAATCACTGGAAGACAGAGCGAGGAGGGAGGGCCGTGAAGGAGAGGCTAATGGAGCAAGAAGCACAGCCTTGTCATCTCTCAGACAGGTTTACAAGGCATCTAGTATACAAACTTCAAACTTCTTTCCATGTACTTTCTGGAACTTACTTGCAAATAGAGCTGAACGACGAACTGGAAGCTGACTTTATTAGCTCAGGACATTTATTATTGTCATTGAGGACGTACACTGAAGATGGACATGTATTTGCAGTTCTGGTTCAGAAAATGTGTCAACATCCCTGGAAATGCTCACCTGGTCCTTTTTAGGTGTGTATTCTTCATACACTGACATTCTTCTACAGTGAATTACTTTGGATAAAGACATCATATTTCTCATCATACTGAAGAGTCAAAGATCATAAAATGTCATTTGAATTCTTATCTATACACATTTTAAATGTGTATAATACATAATAATAATCTATCATATAAATATTATAATAATCATCATCGCCATCATTTATTCAAAAATGTGTAAAATGTTATTTCAGAGATAGGATGCAAAAAAAACAAAAAAAACAAAACAAAAACAAAAACAAAAAAAAGAATCCTATCAACCAACCAAACAAATGAAAAACAATCTCATCTCAAGGTCCATTTACTTACTTATTGCACAGCTTTTGACAGGATCATTTGGTCTTCATCAGCTGATGGCATATGCTCAATTATCATGAATGATTTGGATCACGTTTTGGATGTCTCATCCATATTGGCTTACTTGGAAGTTGAGCTTGACAAAATAACCTCATCTCTGTGGCCCACTTAATTGCTTGTTCCAGGACTTTCAACTCTATCACATGATCTTCATGCATATTTTCTCAAGTACATATTACAGTATGTAATTGTCACTCACTGCCTTGTATCAAGATGAGCACATCAGAAACCATATATATACTGTGTATATATATATTTTCGCTCATTTTACCGGATAAAACATTTTAAATATGCTAATAAAAATATATCAATACACAATGTAAATGTCAGTCAATAAACTAAGAAAGAGGTAGAATTCATAAGTGCTCTTTTGTATCGTTATCCTTTTCCCCACTTTCAGGATGAACCAGTGTGTATATTTTCAAAGTCAGTGCGTAACAAGATAAACGATGCTTCACTCCAGAGTATTGATTCCTCTGTGTCACAAACAGGTGCTCTGTCATTGGCTGTGACTCACAATCATATTAAGCTGACAACAAGGTGAAGGCCAGGCTATAAGTGAACGACAGCTCAGCTCCTCGAGATACAAATTAACTAACATTTCTTTACCCTCCTAAGTAGAATAAGCATATATAAGCATTATGCTTCTGCCTGTGCTTTTTCAGTCATTTTTTAGTTTTGTATAAACTGTTTATACTAATTGTATATTAGATTGAATGTTGTATATGTTTATACTATACAACTACTTCTTCTTCCTGCTTCTTCAGTCTTTCCTGAATCTCTCTATAGCACGTGTGGTAAACACACACATACTCATTATCCAAATCATTTCATTGCTAGTTAATAATGTAAGATGTATTAATGAAATGTCTCCATATCCAGTGATGTGTTGATTTTAATTCTATAAGTCTTCTGTTTGTGTAAAAGTGATTTTCCATTGTTGTGTCTAATATGGGTTATAATTTGACGCTGCATGACAATGTGCAGACGGTCTGGTCCAGATTTCCACTCTTGTTCCGCCTGTTGTTTCTGTGCTCTCCAAACAGATGCTCCATCAAATCTCTTTATACTTGGCTGAGCAATGGGAGCTACGCACTGTCACTCCATGGCCCGAAGACACCCAATGTATTAGCTGTCATTTACCATGATAACTTTAATGAATGTGTGCAACGTTTGTGTGTGTGTGTGTGTGTGTGTGTGTGTGTGTGTGTGTGTGTGTGTGTGTGTGTGTGTGTGTGTGTGTGTGTGCCTGCTTGCTCATAAACATATGCTGGCAGGCTCTCTTTTGCATTTCTTGATGCAACTCTTTATTTGGAAATTCGCTGTAAATTCTCTGATGTTCAGCCAGCAAACCAATAAGATGTGTATTTTTATTCACATCTGGTCTTTATCCAAAAATGACAACCCTGCAAAACATTAACCTCATATGAATTCTCCTGAGACCTCGCTTCCAAATGTCCTCCTGTCTAGTTATCTTTAAACTGCTGTACGTCAGCCAGTCATTAGGGCTTTTCTATCAGGGTGGGCTTTACAGATCAATGCCCATCTCCGTAAAGACAGGCCAAATGCTGGATGAAATATGAGCGCCTGTATGGATTGTTTGACTCTTATTAATAAGGCACTGCCATATAACAGAGCATCTGAGTGTCATCTGGTGACTCATAACAACATGATGTGTGCTCAGAGGAAACATGCAAACACGAGGAGAATCAGTTGCTCTCACGGAAGGTCAAGACCCCTGCACAAGCAATCCCACCTAAGATATACATCCATTTTTATTCTTAGCATATGCATCTATTCAGCAAGACAAGGGCTTTTCAAATAAAGCCCAAAACTGCAGATCATCTCTTCCTAGAAGTGAATTTAACTGACAATGCGCATTATTTATTGTAATTTAATAACACAAAATCCCTAAAGCACCCCAAAATGAATGTACATTATATTTCTAAAGAGTTAGTGTCTGGATGCAAAATGAAGAGGCTTTTGTGCTGCACAGCACAGTGTTCCTCTTGACTGTGTCTGTACTCATGACACAGTCTGTCTTCTGCACATCTGTCTTTACTCACACTGTAAAGCTGACATCATCTCCACACATGTAAAACCGCATGCACACACACACACACCCACACTGCCCCCCCAGCACAGGCCCTTTAGACACTTCTGGAGCATGAGGATGGAGGAGGGCTAAATAAATCAAAATCAACAACAGGCATCTGTTTGAAACAACTGACAGGATCCAGGATGCAGCCCTAAAGCAGGCACAATGAAGGTCAGTGGAAAAAAGGAAACACAGCATTGTCTCTTTTTGGCTTCAAGCAAATGGGACCAATTTTAGTTTTTTTTAATTATTTAAAAAAAATGTTGTTCCACATAAATCAGTCTAATAAGAGTAAGGCTTAATCACCAAGGATACAGATAAGAAAATGGCAGAGACTTCACACTCTGTTGTCAAGGAAACTGGTCAGGACTGGCCTGGTGGCCTTGGTAGCTCACAGTTAACGGCTGACCAAAACCATAACATACAGACAGTACATAGAAACCTTGAGAGACAAAATCCCCTTCCTCTGCATTATTTCATCTATCTATTTGTTGTCAGCATAATACCTTTCATTCCCACTCATTTGTATTTGTGCAAACATTCTTCAGTGTATCAAGTAAGAACAGGGGTAACAGGTTGACATTTTTAGTCTTTTTTGATGAGGTTATGTTGTGCGGTTATATTGGAAAATATTTTGTAACTGTAACTGAGAGGTTTTTAGGGATTGTGCAAATGTACACATCATATTCAGTATTTCCTTCTTGTCAAGGTCTTTGACACACATGACGTGTTGCAAATTATTGAAATTACACCAATATGAAACCAACAAACATGTTTTTCATTGACACAAAAACACGTGTATAACCTGTGGCAATATGTTTACCACCAGTATTTCACAGTCAGTGTAATTTATATTATATGTATGACATGTCAACCCATCAAGTGACATCTGAACATGCATATTTAAAAAGCATGTCTCATGAAAATATTATATATAATGATCTGATCTGCAGTTAGATTAAAGAAGGAAATTCTATATGTAGCTGAAAACTGTGGCAGTCATGATATTTCTCACAATAAGGGGTGATATATTGTTGGGAGAAAGAGGGTATCGAATAATTCATGATTATTTTGTCCGTGTGAGTGTGAAGGCAACACATTATGATGTGAACTGCCTAAAGACACCACAATAAGCATGATTACAGTTTCTCATGTGGGAATTGGATCTTTGCTTTTAATGTTTTTGCAAAATATGGATTCAAAATCTGAAAATAATATGGAAGAGACCAGTGTTTTTAGGTGGATTTTATTATAAAATCTAATTTCACTCTGTCAGTTAATGAGATTTTGCTCCCTTCGGAAGGCAATTAAACAATAGACCCTGTGTCCCTGTCCCTGCCAATATTCGGGCAGTTCTCCTCTATCAACACACAACTATCTAATACCAATTAGTTTCTGTCTTTTCAAATACATGCAAATTAAAGTTGCAGCAAATTAACTGGCTTTCCAGCTTATCCCGGGCACTGAAGTGTAGACCCACTGCGCTATATCTTTTACTTTGTCATTATTTCATTCTCTAGTCAAAGTCAGTTCATTCTCAAGAGTAATATGATGGGAAGGGGATTAACCTCACCCAACTCCTAATTTCTGATTCAATTGGAACTGAAGTAGCTGTTTATATGTTTTGTGTGAAGAAGAGAAATGACAAATTTGTCTGTTTGCAGAGAGGTTAAGAAAAAAAGAGACATTCTTACACATTTGTAAATTATGTTGGAATACGCGACTAGTTCTGTAATCATAATCAGCTTGTGTCTAATGTAACTTGCTCCCAATGATCTAGCCCCCTCTACTGTGTAAAGAAATGATCACGTAGAAGACTACTGCCTAAGAGGTCCTCCTTAGACACAGCTCTTATACATCATGTAACAGACTCAGTCAGTGTATTATACAAATATTGCAACCTTTTGTAAGACATTTTTAATGATGCAGAGAAATGGTACTAAAAGGAATAAAATCCCATTTCAGTGTGAGATTGTATTTGACAGTATGTTTTTCCTCATATCCCCCTCCCCTATCACCTCTACTGGTCTTCCTCTGTTGTTGCTTACATTTGCTTTTCAGATCCATCTATTCCTCCAGCAGAACACAGATAGGCTCTTTTGAACCACTAGGGGGCACTATGAAACAACCCAGCCATTAGTGAATTAGCAGGGGAGCCATAAAGGGTGGTTATTTCTCCAGCAGTTGATGTTTGTTGCTGTGTTACTGAAAATTAAATTCAAAACAAACAGGTCTGTTTGGTACACCCCCCCTCCCCAATTCTCCCCTGCTATTCCTCGGATTCGCCCTCGCCCACCACTTTTTCTCTTTCTTTTTTCTCTCTTTCTCCCTCTCTCACTTTTTTTTCTAAACCAACCGGTGGTTATGTTGTCTGGAATATGCTAATCTGCTATGCACCGGCAACTCCCTGGGTGAAGATCACTTATTAAAAGCATAGTTGGGAGGGTTTATGCAAATTGAGTCAAATCAAAGCAAGCTCTCCCTTGGTTGGTTACCCCTTTGCATACATTGTGAATTTGATACCAATATTTTATTCCTGGTATTCCTTTTTTGTGGATCCTGTGCCAATTTTTCCATCACCTCCGAGCTCTCTTCACTTGTGTATTAAATGTTGAATTCATGTTGCTCTGATTTCTCAGTTTTTGAAAAAAATGTTCTTTGCCACATTGATGCTGCAGACAAACGGTTTGCTTGTCTGCCAAAGGAGAAGCTTCATTTCCCGTTGAGTGGATTGACAGATTTGTTAGAAAGAAAAGATGGATAATATCCGCTATGGCCAAAGGCTGCCATGAAGTAGTCTGACACAGACACTGATTAAGCCTCTTGAGATCTGAAGGGATTGTGGGTCTTAGTTGAGAAAGCAGAAGAGAAACAAAAAGAGAGAGGAGTGAGTAGGCTAAAGAGTAAAACTGCAAATTGGACTAGATGAGATGCAAGTGTCCTGTGGGTGTGCTGGCTTTTGTGTAACATGTTGTTCAGGTTGGACCAACAATCAGTTGTGCTTACTTAACTCCAGACCATTAGGTGTTGGAGAGAAAGGATAAGTAGATCTCAGATCAACAAAGGGAAACAGCACTGGGATAATGTGCTGCATTGTATGCAGGCAGTGTTGACTTTGGATATCTTGTCATAACTTAAGAAAAAGTAATATGTCTAGAATCCGCTGTGCCTGTTTTTCATCCAGCCACATATTGTAATGAAGGACTTAATTGGATCTATTTACATGCATATATGTTTATATTTATACCACTGTAATGCAAACACATCTGACTTCTAAAATCACCCCTGCCCTTTAGCTCACCTTGTGCTGTGTTAATTTAGGGTGCAAAGGTGAGTCCTCTATGTTCCATACAGTATTTATATTTTGACAGTAAATTAAGTGAAAAGAGCAGAGGTCAATGCCTGCCCTCCAGGCAAATGTGCAGACTCTGCAGTCTTGTGTTGGGTACTAAATATCACCAGGTGTCTCTAATACTGGTTTAGATTGTAGCCAATCTGGGAATTTTCAGCTGACTGAGTCAAACTAAATATTATTAAGAAGAACAACCTACGTGATTACTCAACCGTTCAGCCGAGCAGTGAGACTGATTAGACTGAATGTTTCTTCATGTTTTAAGGGCAGAAATGCAAACTTAGTCACAATGTACAAATGGCTTCTTGCACAGAGAGCAAATAGTTAACAAGGGAAACATTTTACCATCTTTGTTGTGTCATCATGAATGTAAACTTTGATGAAGACAACTCATGAAAGCACAAATGGCTCAGTAAAATCATAGCTCCCTTGAGAGACTTGTTTTGCTATAATCTTGAATATATATGATGTACTCATAATGAGGTACGTTGAACTGCATAATGCCATATTATACTAGAGGTAAAACATGCTCCCTGGAGTATTACTGAAACAGTATCAAAATGGAAGACAACTAGTTGACACTGGGATGGAAGATACAACATTTGAACCCTTTTTTATAACATGATATGGCAATTTAGATGTAAATAACTTTTAAATCAGTGTGGTAATTAAGCACGCGAACAAAATACAGACAGCTTTATTACATGTTTGATGTCTTCACAAGCAGCTTTTGTCTAGACTTGCAGTATCTATTTAGACAGTTGCATTCCCTTGTGTCTTTGTGGGTCAATTCAGTAAGGTTTGGACTATAAGGGAATCACTTGAGCACATTTCAGCATTTAACCCAAGCATAAACCCCATCAGCACAGTAGAAGCAGCTGTGGATGATTCCTTAATCCAACCAGACACTGAGAGAGGTATTCATGAAGGCAGAGAGGCTTCCAACAGCATCCTCCTGACTGCGCACCAGCAGGGATAAAATTCCCTAATGTGAATGCAGAAGGGCTTGCCGGCTGCAAAGTCTAATTGCAATATTAATCAATTACAGAGAATAAAAAGCCACTGTCTATGCCTACCATGGGTGGCTAGCATGCTGACTTCCTGTAGTCTTTATTCATTGGATCATATGAGGTTTATGCACATTGTAAGAGAATGAAATTATCCTACTTCACATTTGCATATTCACTCAAAACTATAAGGTTCTTAGGAATTAATATAGTAGCAACATCATACAAGTATAGCATATTGAATGTTTGCTGGACTCCTGTTGATATAGTTACACAGAATCAGCCCTGCATTAATGGTGAACGCAGTTCAATAATGTCTCAGTCTGGATGAAAGCAGCCCCCCATAAAAACCATCAGAGGGCAATCGATGTGCTTTCATCCCCAGGACGGAAATTGCACTCATATGGCTCAGACTCTATGAAGGTCCCCCATCCACAGCCAAATCATTAACATCAAACTTGCAGGAAAGAAATCAAAATGTCAGTCTGCCCTGCAATCTCTGGGAAGATGAGTATTGCATTTCTTATACAATTTCATTCTCCACTCGTGGTGAAGCCTACTGTAGGGTGTTACCTTTAGCATGATTTAACCTTATTCAATATGGAGAGTTAAAACTATTGTGCATTGTGCACATTGGAGAACTTTCTTTTTTTGGAATTATTGAACATATTCTCACAAATAAGCTGCTACATTTAGTAGTACCTTGATATAATGAACAATGGCCCTGAATTCATCAAGGGCTTCATTACCTCGGTTACATTGTTAATTCGTAGTCAATGGCTGTATCATCCAAATGACAAATATAGATATATACGTACCTCTATGGCGATAGTTTTGGCTTTATTTATTGACTGTAGGTCTTGGCTGTCACCCTGGTACAACCGAGGTGAAAGGATGCTGCACAGATTGTAAAACCCATGGGGGAAAATGTGTGATTCATGATCTTGAGCTATATAAACAAAATTGACTTGAATTTAATTTGTGGTGCTCAATGCGTTGAAAAATTGCACTTAAAGAGAAACCAAGCCAACTCTGATCCTGCCAAGACGCCTAATTTAGGGCACCCACATAGTGCATAATAACTCAGCACACACTTGATGTATTTATTATATCCATACAGTATTTATTTTTAACTCCTCTTTATTTTATTTTATTATTGTTTTATTTTAACTTTAAACACAGGAAACACTTGTTTTTAATGTGTACACACACACACACACACACACACACACACACACACACACACACACACACACACACACACCCATATTTTGATTTTATTACCTTTATTGCGTTGGTTTCATTGTCTTGTAATGATTGTATCTATTTCACAGATGGACAAAATATAGATTTCTAAATGACGTCAAACATATCTTTGGCATTTCTGTTCTACAATTTTTAGTTACTCATTTGCCAAGATATATGTGACATAACTACAATAATCTGATATCAGCACATATATCAGTCTAGACAATATATCAGCTGAGTTCAAATTGTGGCAGAATCCATGACCAGAAATCGGTTTTACAAGCTGAGAAATGATTAAGATTGTTAACGACCTTGATGTTTCAGATGATGAAAAAATAAGTGATCTCTTGTGGAGAATCAGGCCCCTCTTGACCAAAGTAAGGCAAGGATGTCTGAGTCTGCCGAGAACAGGAAAATTGTGCATTGACGAGCATATGGTTCTATTTACTGGTCGATGCCCAGTGCGCCAGTATGTACCGGACAAAC